>NC_040080.1:45060719-45360719 GCF_003369695.1 Bos indicus x Bos taurus | reverse complement strand
TCAGGGCAGCCTGTGTGTTCGGCCTCAAGAGATGGATTTAGCTGTTGGGCACCAGCAGATACTGCACAGCAAGGTCACGTGCCTCTCCGCGAGGGGACCCTCCTGCATGCTGATCCCAGCAGCCCACTCGGCTGCACATTTCTGACAATCACCTCTTCTCCTGTCTTGGGACGGAATAAGGGAGTCCAGCCAGGGAGGAGCAACAAGAAAGCTCGAGTCCAACACAAGCTGCAGCTGCCCCTCCAGCCCTGAGAAATATCAACAGTGCGGGGGTGGGGAGGGAACCCGGCCACTCACATGGACACAGCCCGCACCCTGCCCCCCACTGGGCAAGGGTTCAGAGCAGACCCGGAGGATGACCTTGCTTCCAGCTCTCAACTTTCCCAAAGAACAGGGCCCTTCAAGGCTGTGCAGCAGGGTCTGAGACAGACCGGGAGGGGTCCCCGATAAGGCAGCAGGGAAGGGAAGGCAGGGGGAGGGGCGGGAGGGAGGTGCTAAAGGTGGGGGAAGCCAGGGTAGAATAAGAGAATAAGGGGACTGGGGGGTGGGACATGGCATAGAACAGAAAGAACACAGCTGTGATGGGGTCAGGCCTTCCTCCCCCACCCCCTGCTGCATCTCAGAGGCTGCCCAGCAGCTAGCGTGTTCAGTCCCGCTCCCTGGCAGCAGGCAAGAATGTACCTGCGCGGCACGGCAAGTCTGCAGGCAGTGGCGGCTGAGGCTACCATAAAAGGAAACATTCCCATCCCTTCCAGAGGAGCCGTTTTCCCAGGGCTGTCCGGGCCTGGTCCCTGGGACGGCTGGAATTCCTCTGATTGTCTGAGGGGGAGTCAGATGCTGAAAGGCTGAACAACAGGAAGCAAAGGCCCCAGACACACACGTGTGGGCACACACACACAGTCACACTGTGCACACAGACCCACACGCACACACACAGGGTTGTGGACAAGTTGCATGTGGACATGCATACACATGAATGCAGAGAGCAGACGTGCCTGGGCACATGTGCAGAGCCATGAGTGCGCACACAGGCACATGTACACCTGTGGGTGCACACACACAGATAGACACTTACACAG
Organism: Bos indicus x Bos taurus; assembly: GCF_003369695.1. NCBI lineage: Eukaryota > Metazoa > Chordata > Mammalia > Artiodactyla > Bovidae > Bos > Bos indicus x Bos taurus. Next base: position 45,359,640 of record NC_040080.1, on the reverse strand, counting down.
AGGCCTGCACACACTTCACATCCCACTTCCAGATCCAAATGCTTCGTGTAAGCTTCATCCACTCCACCATCTCCAGCTCTCCCTGCTCTCTGACTTTTCACCTCCAACTCCTGAAGCCAAGGTACCACTGCCAACCCAGCCTAAAAGGAAACCCTCCAACCCTTGAATTTTACACTTAAAAGAAACCTTAATTTGCTTCACCAGAACATTGGCTGAGGCAAACACTTTTGCAGAGGAAACCTGACAGGAGGCGTTTTTGATTTCCTCAACTCTTGCCCCAACCACTGGGTGTCCCTAAATCCACCTGCCCACATCCCCCAGAACCTGTCGATTTCTCTCTTTTTACAGAAGGTTGGGTCGGCACCTCTTAGGAGGCAGGCACTGCCCCTGGTCTGCACAAGCCTGTCTCACCGCATTTGGCTCTGTTCCTGCGCTCAGAAGCATCTCTTCTGGGTAGGGCTATTGTTTTTGTTTAGTCGCTCAGTCATGCCCAACTCTTTGCAACTCCATGGACCATAGCCCACCAGGCTCCTCTGTCCGTGGGATTTTCCAGGCAAGAATACTGGAGTGTGTTGCCATTTCCTTCTCCAGGGGATCTTCCTGAGCCAAGGATCAAACCCAGGGCTCCTGCATTGGCAGACAGATTCTTTACTGCTGAGCCACCAGGGGTCAGGCAGGAGATGGGGGAGGCTGGAGGGAATTCTCAGCGACTCTCCTCTGGCTCAGTTTACTGTGCTGGGGCCCCAGTGCATTCCGGCCAGAACTCTCCTTAACACACACTCCATAAGCTCTCCTCTCTAGGGACACGGACCCTTGAGAGTCCAGCCCACTCCATTGTTTGTTCAAGTCCTTATTTGAGCCTGTGTGGAATGAAGGCTTATTTGAAAACACCCTTCCTTCCTCCACTATAGAGGAGACAGACAGACAGACAGATAGGAATCCGACAGCCCAGAACCAGGGAAGTGCACCCACCAGAGAAAATCCAGTTCTGGGAAACAGGCTCCCATAGGATGAAGACAGTAGCCTGACTTAGGGCCCCTGAACCTCTCCTGCCCTGGTCCTGCTTTGGCAGGGACAGGGTAGAGACAGGAACACGAATCTCTGCAGTGATTTTCAACTCTTTTAAAAGCCGCAGCAGGGACTTCCCTGGTGGTCAAGTGGTTGAGACTCTGCCTTCCAATGCAGGGGTTTCTGGTTCAATCCCTGGTCAGGGAGTTAGGATCTCACATAGCAAAAAACCAAAATGTTGAAACAATATTGTAACAAATTCAATACAGACTTTAAAAGCAGCAGCAGCCTTTCCTCAGGAAAAAATCTTCCTGAGTCCCCCATATGAAGCTACTGCTAAGTCACTTCAGTCGTGTCTGACTCTGTGCGACCCCGTAGACAGCAGCCCACCAACCTTCCCTGTCCCTCGGATTCTCCAGGCAAGAACACTGGAGTGGGTTGCCATTTCCTTCTCCAACACATGAAATTGAAAAGTGAAAGTGAAGTCGCTCAGTTGTGTCCAACCCTCAGCGACCCCATGGACTGCAGCCCTCCAGGCTCCTCCATCCATGGGATTTTCCAGGCAAGAGTACTGGAAAAGTAGGAGATAAAAACCATAGCTGCTTGGGAGGTGGAGACAGGGTTCCTGGGAACACACTTTACAACTACTGGTCCATGTGTCTGGAGCCGTGGGGGAGAGAATAAAGCCGCTGGCTTGGTGCCCTAGAGCCCAGGGCAGCACCCTCGTTCTGCACGTCCCCACAGGATGCCTGGCCCCTCAGCCTCTGGGCAATCCAAGGGCAGGGTTCCCTGGCAGCGCCGCTCTAAGGATCAAATGAGGCGGGTGCCTAAAGCCCGAGACACAGGGCAGGGTTTGGAGACTGACCAGAATGACCCCAGCTCTCTGCACCTTCCAGCTCTCCCAAATGCATGGCCTCCTCACAACAACAATGAGAAAGGTTTTAAGTTACATATCCAGTGATGAGGCCATTCCCTCCCTGGATTTTATTTTAAACCCCAAATGCCCTGAGGCCTTTTGGAGCCGATTTTGATGTCCACGTGGACAGGTGTTTCCAGCCAGCTCAGGAGGCCCCATCGCAGGTTGTGGAGAGGGGCGGGGGGGAGCCCCAGCCACAGGTATTTCAGGCCAGGTATAGGCTTTACAGGCTTCTGTGAGGGGCCTTCTCGCTCACTTCCTCTGAGAGAGGAGCTGCAGATTCTTGTCCATAAAAGGCCATGCGGCTCGCTCAGCCGTGATGTGACATCAGCCCCGACAGGAAGTATGGGAGGAAGGGAACAGGTCTGGTTCACCCACTGCGGCTGCCCAGGACTGACTCATTGGACGCTCACTCAGATAACGGCTGCTGGTCTTCCGCAGGGCTTCCCTCTGGGGGCACCTGGAACAGGGTTCTGCCTACAGGACCCGTCTTCAGATCAACCAGGTTTTTCTCCAGAACGGACTGAGATGTGGATACAGCCCAAGCAAAAATGAATTCACAGGGCAGTTGCAGCTTCGACAGCCCACCTGAATGGGTGAGAGATGGCACAACCAGTGGGCCTGCGACTGTCCACACCAAGGCGGCTGTTTTTTTTGCTAAAACTGCACAGCAGACCCCCAGGTCACCCGCTGTCAGACCCCTGCTCGGTGTTGCCTGGGACAGAAGCCTCGAGCTGCGGGGACAAATTCCAGGGCTGCAGGTTACTTCTCCTGAGACCCTCTCAGAGACAGCACTTTGGTCCCAGTGGGCGAAAACACCAGGCACTTTGCCGGGTGTAAAATGTGGAGAGACTTGTGGGTTTGAGCTCAGATGTGGGGGCTGGGAAGGTTCTAGACAACAGGTGGTCCCATCAACTGCATCTAGAAGTCAGGACACCAAGTCCTGAGAAACCCAATGACTTGGTCAAAGCATATAAGCTGGACCAAGAAGCCAGGCCTCCAGATTCTTCCCCACACTGCTCCCATAGGCCAGGGCCTCAGGGCTGCACGTGACGTGCTATTCCCACTCACGAAGGGTCACGCCAGCCTTGCAAGCTGTCTGCTACTTTTTCCAAAGCCAGCCCAAGTCATGAGCTTGGGTTATTTAAGTGCATGGGAAGCAATCAGAGGTGAGGAAGAGAGGGGGCAAAATAATGCCTCCTGTTAGCGGGTTGCTGCCAAGCCTCGGCGGCCTTGTGTCACGGCACCCAGGGGAACCTACCAGCACCCCAATGCAGTCAGTGAGCGAGGAGAAAAACCCACTGGTGGCTCCCAAGCACATGGTGGTGTCACCAGCCGTGTTCTCTTCAGGAACAAAGGTGGGCCCAGACCAAGCAGACACTCGAAGCCAGAGAACCCCACTCGGTGCTTCTGCCCACGTTCTCCCCCTGTAGGGTCAGGGTGTGAACTCTGCAGAGGCCCCAGTCCCCAGGCACAGGAGCCAGAGGTCTGGTAGGCCTACCCCACTAGCACCCCTGACAATTAGAAAGAAACTCAAGGGACTTCTCTTGAATTCCGTTAGGAGGCCCCAGATAAGCCCCTCTTGGTCAAAATGCTTCTGGTGGCTCACGCAGGTAAGCTCCTTGCGCACAGGTAAACCTGCCAAAACCACTGCTTCTGGCAGACAGGGCTAGGAGCAAGAACTTCTCAGAGTGGGGCTGCTGCTGAGGCAGCTCTCATGGGTCTGCCAGGATGGAGGGAGACTCAAAAGCCACATGTGGGTATAGATGGCCCACAGCAAAGGTCATGAGGACATCTGGAGAGACCTAACAACCCCTGAGGCCAGTTTTACCCTCTGAAATAACCCCTCATGGAAAAGGAAAGACAGGCAGGACTCCTGGACAGAGTGCACTAAGCCACAGGTCACAGCTCTGCAGCAGAGAGCACAGGCGGCAAAGACAAAGGGACACAAACAGGGAATGAGATGGACACCACCAGGCAAGCTCAGGACAAACCTGGCTTCAAGTTGGAGCACAAACAGCCCTCCCAGGAGACAGCGGGCTTTGCGAATGTCCCATTGATGGGTTCGGTCCAACTTAGAGAACCAGGAACACCAATGCTAAGGAGACAAACTGCAGTGGCACGTGAAGATGCGCCCAGCAGAAGCCAGGGGATCCAATGTCTCGAGAAGGACAATCAAATGAAATAAAAGATGGGCTTGGGACTGTGGGTCCAGTATTTGCCCCCACAACATAGCTTCTGTTCTTGGCTTTCAGATTAGAGGTCTGCCCTATTGTGTTTGCAGTCCATCTTGGGTTAGAGAGACAGCTCTTCAATAAGAGTCAGGAAGTCCAGTTGGAATGACACCCCGAGCCCCAATCAGCACCACCTGTCTGCCAGAAGCACGGAGTTATTACAAAGGTCGACACTGGGCCATTAGCCTTGGTCAAGACTAGAGGAATTTTACAGAAGCCACTGATGTTATCCTAAGTTTTACGCCTGCAGGCTCTCAGCTCCCTTATCTCTTTAGTTTGGAGGAATTTATCTTGTTCTCCTCTGATAGCTTAATTCCAGAAATCAGGCAAGCAAAGGAAAGCAATCCTTTCCTCCAAGCGCACCAGTGTCCAGCCCTGACATATCGGGACACACTCTCTTGAGGTCTCCAGCCAAGAACTTGAGAAAACAGGAAAAACAAGCCTGTAGGCAGCAGAGAGGTTAAAAGCACAAAGCAGCTTAGCCTTTAGAGACGTTGCAGGTGAGTTTTTGTTGTTTGCATGTTGCGGGGAGGGAGATGTGAAGTAACAGAGACATGGGGCCAAGTTCTCGGCCACCCGCAAAGTTTCAGGTTCCGAGAGGTCACTTCTTTCTTCTCTCCCACTTCAGTCAGCCCAAAGCAAAGCAAAGCCGGCCTGCTGGGTTGAATCAAAAACAAAACAAAAAAAGCAAGCCAAGAGCTGAATCCTTGAAAAGGACTCATTAACCACAGATTCCTCTTCTAAAAAGAACATTTTATAGAAATGAGACTGACAGGCGTGACCACATTGTAAGTAGGCAGCCTCATTTCAGGAGCTGACTTTCCTTCCCGGGGGGCCTCACCAAGCATCCTCTACGCGGGGGCTCTGGTGTTGGGGTGGCAGGCCCAGGGCTGCCTGTCACGATGCCCCTCTGGTAGCCCACCAGCACATAAACAGAGGACTGCTCCAGAGCCAGGGAGGAACTGTCTCTCGTGTGCACGACACCCTCCGGAAGACCCACCCTCGAGGCCTCATCAACCCCAAGGCCCAAGGACCAGATCAGACAAGCCGGGGGCTGCATCTGCCAGCACACGCCTGTGTATCACGTGGTGACTGCGGGGATGGCAGCTAGATGAGCCACTTCCTGTCCATGTCGGTACCCAGAGCCTGGCCTCTCGGAGGAGGCTCACCGAGGAGACTTTAAGAAGCCACCTGAGGAAGCGTTTGCTTATCACCTTCTTCAAGCAAGTGGGAGAGTGTGTGATGAGCAGTTCTTGCAGAAGGCAGGGACTGTTCATTCAAGACATTGCATCTCCAGGCCCCACTGCTACCTTCTATTGGACATTCGTCACAGGACACAGCCTCTCGTTCAATCCTTGGAGTAACCCTGCCAGTTCCTTTATCCAGTCAAGAGGCAGACGAGAAAATGAAGGCCCAGAGTTGACCCCGATCGGTCAGGACACAACAGGGCCAGACTCCAACTAGCCCAAACCCCCTGCTCTCTTCTCCACACACTTTCTGCTCACAAGGCAAGTCTCTCCTTCAAGCTAAGGCCCAGAGAGACCCAGCAGACTAGACTCCTCTGATGATCTGCTCCAGAAGCGCCGTGTCATCTGTCAAAGCTGGACCCCCCACCCTCCTGCTGTGGTGTATCTGCCTGCCTCTCAGGCCCCCAACCCCAGCAGGGCTGCATCCAGCACAGCCGGCTGGCAGGAGTGACAGTGGGGTGGCAGGGGCGACAGAGTGCGGCCCTAGGGTAAGCCGCTGCCTCCAGGCCTCCCTGCAGACAGCGGGGCCTTTGTGTGCAGCCGGCTGGCAGGGCTCCCTGGCAGGGCCCGAGCCTCCTGGCCGGCACATTCCTGCCTAAGTAGAATCGTCATATCTGCAGCTTCCTCGGCTGCCTGTCCTGTGAGTCTGCTTTATGCAGGGACTGTTGAAGCACTTCCGACACAGCACCTCTGGAAGACCTTAGAGGGTAGACAGCTCCATGGGAACAACAGTTGCCAAGGCTGGGTGAAGGCAGAAAGAGGGCCCTAACCCACCAAGCCAACAGAGAGCATCCCTCCAACTCCAGCCAGGGAGGAGGACAAGTGGTGAGCCCTGGAGGAGGGGTACCAGGGTGGGAGTGGGAGAACTGGCTTCTGGGGCTGGCTCTCTGGGGGCCTTTGGACAGTCAGTTAACATTTCTGGGCCTGTCCTTCTACCTGTGAGGCAGGAGGACTGTCCTCAAATGTGAAGAGAATGATCAAATTCTACCCTTCTTTGCTTACCTAGAAAGGTTACTCAAGCACCGAGAGGCAGGTGGACACTCACCCAGCCCTTGGTGACCAACCACCCTAGGGCAGCCTCCACTGAGGAGCAGAGGTGGGACTAACGTGGAGCAAAGGGTTAAATAGTTCTCGGATGAGTTCAGGTCTGGAATGCGAGCAGACCCTGCTGTCCGAGCTCATTAGAACACCAGAGTCACCAAAAGTGAACCAAACCTGGTATTCTAACTCATTAACAGAGAAGGGAGTCCTTTTCTTCTCCTCCTGGGGGAGATAACTGAGCTCTAATTCTTTAACTGGCTGGGTCTCCAGTGAAAACACAGGCAGTCTTTCCCACAGAGGGAGACTCCCAAATTCCCCCCAGGGCAGCCCCTGGTACCCTGTCCCCCAGAGCTGATATACGCCTTCAGTCTTCTCATCCTTCCGGCCTCAGATCATTCAAAACCTTCCGCTTTTTACAGAATCCTTAGGAACGCGTCAACCACAGGTAGGAAGACCCAGTAATGCCCAGGACAACAAATTAACCCAATGGGAAAGCCAAGGTTGGGAGGGTGAACCTACCAAGTCACCACAACTTTAATTAAACCCAAGGCTGAGGATTAAAACAAACAAAACTGGGCCAGGCACACCTGGGCAGTGCCATAACCATTTATTGACACATACCTGCCAGCCTTTCCACAGGATCTGACCTCCACGGGGAGTTCCGCGGTGACTTTCTGACCACCCCAGGCCCCAGCAGCAACATCTTCTAAACTCTCAAGACACCTGACACTTGCTGCAGTCGTGCTGACAGCAGGTATAGGTGGCATCTCATCCTGTTATCCAGCTTCGCCCACAGATCTCTGTGTACAAACATGTCAGTCTCTCTGCCCAGACTGCCAGCACTTCGAGTGCCAGGATAATGTACTCAAGTATTCTGGCACTTTCCATCTCCTACCTCCATAGCCTAATCTTGAGTACCATGTGCCGCCATGCCTCATCTTGTGCCCAAGGCAGACTGCACTAATCTACCCCAGCATTCTCTGGCACTGAGTCTCAGAGCCTTGCCAACACAGGGCTAGGCAAGGCACTACTGATTGATCGGAGCTGACACTTGGCACAAAATCCATCTGCAATACTTAGTCCAAAAGTTCTGAAGTAAGTGGGGGCAATTTTGCGCCCCCAGGGAACATTCAATAGTTATGTCTGGGGGCATTTTTGATTGTCACAACTGGAGAGGGAGGGTGCTATTGGCATCGAGTGGGCAGAAGCCAGGATGCTGCTAAGCATCCCATAATACTCAGGATAAGTCCCACCCCCACCCAGCCTGCAACAACAGAGTATCCAGCCCAAATGTCAGTGGTGCCAGTTTGAGAAACTCTGGCTTAGTCTAACAAATAGATAGAAAAACCATATAATTTATCATCCAAACTGGGGTGCTTCTGAAAGTAAGACAGCAGTGTCAATACTAACTGCAAGACAGCAGCAGGCATAAATCAGGCCTACAGGCAGACCAGAGCATTTAAGAGATGAAAGGCAAGGGAGGTCCCTAGGAGAAGTCAAAGAGCTCCTCTCATAAAAGTCCCCAGACAAAGCCACCAACTCCCCTATTTGGCAGAATAAATGCCAGTATGTCATAAGCCACAGCCAGCTGAGGGACGAAATCTTTTTCTAGTTCTCATTTAAAGAAAAAGCAGAAAAGGAACTGTCTGGCTGTGCCTTTTAGGATGTGTGTGTCAGAGAACAGACTTGTGTTTCTCAAAGCCAGGGGGGCTGCGTGTATTAAGTAAAACACTCTCTCCAAAAGAGAGAAGCTGATTCTAACAACCTGAGGACCCCAATGCTCCACTGTTATTACCTGACTTAGGGCAAGAACCAAAAGACTCCTCCTGGGAACTTTCTTTATTGGTGAGCCATCTTGTCATAAAAGGGCAACTTCTGTTAATTAACTTCCTCCCTATTGTCTCAAGAACAAGAAATCTGTTGCCGATTGCTTTGCTGGTCAACTATGTGAAACGAGAGGGAACTTGGAAATGTCCCTGGTTAACATGGGGGCTGAAGAGCTGCACCGAGTCCAGCATGAGGCAGAGAGTGGGTGAAAACTTCTCAGTCTGAGGTTCAGAAAATACATGGACCCAGCACCTACACAGATCACTAAAGAGAAGCACTAAGACCCTAGGTTCCTCATGCCTGCAGATGTATTTCCTATCCCTGTTCTCCAAAAGATGAAAACACCCACCCATTTGCCCTCATAATTTGAGGCAGCTCCTTGGTTCCTGTCAAGGCCATTCCATTACAGCCAAGACTTCCTGCTCAACACAAAGGAAAGCTCCAGTCCTCTGCAAGTTCCCTTTTCCTTTTTTCCCCAGCTGCTTCCAACCTGTAGAGCTGACTTTTGTCCCTCGAAATTATCACAGTTGAACACATAACTTGGGCAAATCTCTTTAGGAAGAAGTCCTACAGGTTGTTAAAAAAAAGGCTAGCAGTCTAATTTCAGAAATTCCAATTCCTGGAGCCATGCTATAGTATATCACTACGTTATTCTTATCATAATGGCTTGACGAGAAGTGAAAAAGCCCACTTGCTAGAAAAAAAACCTTTTGGGTTCAGGATCCAGGTATGGGAACATGCTCTAACTCAGCAATGCAGAGCTCAAGAAGACTCCAGCCTGCATGAGGCCAATTATAAGAGCCAGGAGAAAACTGACTCATAACCTCTGGAGACAGACTCGGGCTCTTCTGGAATCCCACAAAATGTTCTCCCATCAGACTCTTCTAGTTAGCACTCTGAAACCAATATCCTACTTTAAAACTAAAAGGCTGGCTTCCTCAAGGAATTTTGATAGACGTGAACATGAGCCAAAGGGGAGGTCAAACTTGTACATCCTACCTAATTCACCAAGTTTGGTGATGAAACACCTTCCACAGCACTGTGTGGATGGTACAAGACAGACCCACATGTTGCCATTTTAAACCACTAAACCAGGGATAAAATTAACGCAAGACTCATCACCACCACTGCCTAGATTGACTATTAAGATTAAAGAAAAAATAAAAACAGGATGCCCATGTAATAAGTAAGACATGAAAAACCACTATCAGTATAAGATATAAGAATGTAACCCTATGCTAAGTAGTTGGCTAAGCTCTGAGAATATAAAGGCAACATGGGCCTGGTCCACACCTAAGTCAAAGTATTACCAGGGTTAGCCCAGACATCCTCCCTAGCTGGCAGTAATACTTCAGTCACGTCTTTAACAAGAGTAGAGACTTGCCAGCTATTGCAAGGCAGATGGAACAGCCATGGTGGTGTGAAGCAGAAAAGCCTATTGGAGAAATATAAGGAGTTCCATGCAACCAGGAAGTTGGAGAGGTAGGCAGCAGGCCAATTAAAAAAGGGACAGTGTAAGATGAATCAGGTTCCAGGCTTGGGTGATCGGGTGGATGGAGAAATGGCATCTAGGAGCAGTGGGCTGGCGGCAATCAGCTAATAGAGCTGGTCCTCAGCAGGAAAGTGATGGCAAAGCCACTGAAGCAGGTGGGGCCATGGTCCAGAGGATGAGACCTTGAGAAGCAACAGGTGTTAATAGGGGAGAAGACGTGAATGGGGCCGTAAGATTAGGGAACCATAAAATCGCCGGAAGGAAGGGCTTTCAAAAGGAAGTGGTCAAGACTGTCCAATCCTAGGAGAGGTTAAGTAAGATAAGAAGCCAGAGCTCCACAGAAGGGAGGATGGGCTTTACCAGACAGTCTGGGAGGGCAGCAGATGACATGCAGGGGCAGGAGTATGGCTGAGAAGTGCTGAATGGAGGCACTGAGCGTGGATACTTCCCCTAAAGAGTTTCACTGTGATGGAGGAGGGCAGAGACAACCTACAGAGGGCACAGAATCCAGGAGAGACTTTGTCTGTTTTTTTTAAAAGATGTAATAACTCACACATGTTTCCAGACTGTGGAGAAGAGAGGAAGAGGTTAAAATCATGGAGGAAAGGGAATAACAGGTAGAAAAGGCGGCCTGGAAGTCAGAGAACTGGCACAGCAGCTCTTGATCAGAATGAGAAATGGGGAAAATAATTAGGAAATGCACTTTTTTTTAAAGCTTCTACAATATTCTATCAACATATAAACATCTCCTTTGACAGCCACCAGTCTTGGCTCTCATGCAGTGGCTTACAGACCTCGATGCACAGCCCCCTCACCAGCACCAGTGATAACCAATCCACAGGATCACCAGGGCTTTGAACATGAAGGAGCACCTGCAAAGTTGCCGACGAGGCTGCAGGTAAAGACAGACCCTTGGAAGGCTGAGGGACTCACCTTGCATCATACTCCTATAGGCGGTGTCTGTGATAGCGTAAATGTGGGGGGGCATCTCATGCCTCTTCTTGCCCTTGTACATTTCCACGATCTCTTCGGAATAGATGGGCAGGTTCTTATAAGGGTTGATGACCACACAGAACAGGCCTGAATAGGTCTGAAAAGAGTGACAAACGGGAATGGGTTAGGAAGTTTGACTCACAATGTCATGGAAATCCTGTAGCAAAATGTCTGCTGCCTCCAAGGATCCCAAGTCAGCCTGATGTGAAAGCACCTCCTGGAGCCCCTAGTTTTCCAGGTCCTGCTCCAGCAGACCTGCTGAGGCATGGGGGCATCACCAACATTTCTGCTTTTTCAGTGGGGGGCCTCCCTTGACTGCAAGACTGCTGCCAGCTGTGCGCGTCAACAAGCATGTGCTTTGGGCAAGATACAGGGCAAGCTTCATGGACAGTAGGAGTCCAGTTGTGAAACTGAGATATAAGGACAATAAGAGATGTGTTTGCCTTCGTGAGAGACGCACAAAGGGAAAAGGATGCAGCTGCAGCAAGCCAACTGTGTGAAGATACAAATTATTCTATCCTGAGGGACTTTCCAAGATATTTAAGCCAAAACTTTTCCAGCACTGGGAAAGACTCATTATGTTCCTCAACCATATAGATCCTTTGTGGGAGAGTAGATCACAGACAGATAACCCCTCCCTGGAATCTTCCAGAGACAATAACATGAAGATCTCTTAAAAAAAAAAAAAGACCACTATCCTGTCCCCCATGAACTTTCTCCAAGACTCAGGTCTCCGCTGAAGGGGAACTCAATTCATCAGCACTCACAGTGAGACTCCTGGGAACACACCTGACACCCCAAGTCTGAGTTCACCAGGTTAGATCAGACCCCAGAGTCAAATCCCAACAAGGGCAAGTTTCTTAACTTCCCCCTCCCCATTTCTCAATCTGTAAAATGGGCACAGGCAGGCTAGTTGATCCTCATTGAGTGAGGGGCTCAGAGTAGTTCAGGAAAGCAGTTTCCAGCAGCAACAGTCTAGGCAGACCTGCCTTTCTTTGGTGTCTTCTTTTTCTAATAATTTCCCTGCTATTTTCTTTTTCTTCCAAGATCCCCCTCCCCCTCCCTGCAACACACCAAAAAAAGACAGACTCCTAATACCTGGATAAGACTCCCAAGACCACCTAGGGGACATGGGTACTCACTGAGGGACACAGCTCTCTTTAGGCAGCTGGAGCAACACAAGCACCTTCTCCCAAGAAAAACAGGCCAGAGGCCCCAAAGAAGCCAGGCAAAGCGAGACCCACAAGCCATGACTCACGCACACCTGCAGCCCCCGACTCTGCTGAGTGACAGCTGAAGACCACGGGGCAGGTTCCTGGCAGAGTTGGAAACAGACCCAGGTCCCACGACCCCCCTCCCCACCCCCAGCCAGTGCAGACCTCCTTGGCTGTGGAGGGCGACTCTCCAAGGACCTCCCATCTTTTTGTTTCCCTCTCTACAAGTGCCCTTGACCCTCATTGTCCACAGTGTTGCCTCTGGATCCAACAGCAGCCCACATCTGAGGGGCTGTGTCAGTCCAGTCCCTTCCACCCCTGCCCTCTCCAGTCTCGCCAAAAATGAGGGTGGATCTTGTAGCCAAATCCAAACACAGGATCTACATGGGAACTGATCGTGAGGACAAAGCTCCTTCCCAGCACTGGCCAAGGGCTACAGGTCTTGAACTTTCCAAGCAGCAGTTAGGCTGAAAGCAGAACTCCAGAGGGACCCACCAACCACGCAATGGCCCGCATGCAAAACAGCAGCTGAGCTTGGGACATGAACAAGTGTGTTTGGCTGCCTCTTCTGCTTGGAGGAGGGGATGCAAGGCCCTTAATTTCCTTTCTTCCTGGGATAATCAGTCAATTGTTTTCCCTCCAACTACTCTTTTCAGGAGGGACCAGGAAAGCTCTAAAGTAAAGCCGTCTGCACGTGGTATCAGCAAGCTCTGGCTCGCTACTACAAGAAGACAGGAGTGCCTTGGGTAACCTCTGGTTTTCTTTTCCCTCCACTACTGTCGGGTGGGGGCGAGATGGCAGACCAGGCAGCAGCGAAGTCATCCCAGGAGCTCAGAAACAAGTGTGCTTTGTTCCTGGGGTTTGAGAAAACCCACACTCTAGGAAATCCAGCCTGATGAAAGTGAAGGACACGTGGCCACACATTTAGGGCGCGCAGTGGGGCCAGATGTTTGGAAACAGCTGGTGGTGACAGCAGAAGGAGCCTGGGGTTTACTAAGACAAGTCGTTCTGACAGCTGGGTGGGCAGATGGTCCTGAGAGGAGTTCAGGAGGACCTCAAAATTCTCTGAGCTAATCCCATCAAATCAGTGGACTATCAAACTAAGCCCCGTGGAATGAGCGCTGCAGCTCAGGTGGGAGGCAAGGGGCTGTACCTCGAGCCCATGGCGCTGGAAGCCTGTGGAGGCACAGACATTGAGCAAGTGGCTCTGTTTCCACCCAGCCACGCCAGGGAGCTGCTCCATTCACAGGCCACAGAGGCTCTTTGTGCCCGATCGCCCCCTGTCCCCAGGCCTCCCCCCACTGAAGAAACAGACAGAGCAGCTGTGGCGCAGAATTACCCCACGCCGCCCACAAGGCCAGGCAAACACACCACACAAAGGCTCCCAGGGTTGCAATTTGGAACCTCGTGTGCAGGGTGCGGGGGGGCCTGTGAATGAGGTGGCGCCCCCTTGCCCAGGCAGCCCCACCAAGCAGCTTTGATCTTCCCGAAGCCCTGCACCTGCTGGGGTCTCCATTAGGACAAATGCACAGTCAGCTTCCTTCTGGTGAGGATGCTGAGAAAGAGGCCAGCCAGACAGAGGCACGAGGGTCTGTGCCTGGGGAAGGCCAGCAAAGATGCAAAAACAGGAGTTAATGGCTGATGCCTCCAGCTGAAGAGTTTCAGAAAAAAGGCTCAGATTCTACCCCTGAGCTTATAGGCGTGGGTCCATGCCTGCCTAGAGAGCAAAACACATGCTCTGGGAGATGAAGCAACTAACACACTTTCATAACTAATATTCCCATTTGCAGTATGCTGATAGGCAAGTGCAGGCCATCAATTTGTTTCATACTCAGCGGTTCTCTAACAGGACCCAAGCTTAACTGCGACACGTACAAAAGGCCGAGCAGAGGGTCAGAGTTACCTTCACCTACAACAAATGGCAGCAGCTACAGAGCCCAAGCCTGAATGAGCCCAGGATTGGCTGGTGTGTTACAATGTTCTCACAACTCCTTGTAGATGGGGAAGTGAGGCCCCACGTAGCCATGTCAAATGTTCAGGGAGGGCCAAGATGCGAACCAGGTGCTGGAGGCTCCAACTCGCATGACCTGAATCACTCTGCTTTACTGAGCAGGACCATTTCTTAGAGGCCAGCGGAGTGGTTCTAACATAAATCATCAAGGATACCAAGGGAAGAGTCCCCTGCCCAGACAACAGCACTTACTCCCATCTCCCATCCACAGACAAGCAATGCTTCCTTAAGGCCGTTTGTTTTTCTGCAAGTCACTAATTCTGAATTTCAATATTAATACCCCAAGAGAAGAGGGCTTTTAATTTGGTCCATACAATATTTTCATCAAGAACTCCTGACTTCCAATCTCAGGCCTGCCAACACCTGGCTGTGTGTGTAAATCCCTTGCCCTCTCTGGGCCTCAATCCTTCCCACTTGTCGTATTACATATTAGAAAGCTGGGTGAAGCTGGTCCATTAAGGACTTTTCCACTTAGATAGGTCAAAGTATCTCCTTATCCTACCAACTGCGAACACCACCCACTTATGTAGATGAGTCCTGGAACCACCTACACGTGTAGAGCCCCGCCCACTTATTTAGATATGTCCTGGGACCGCCCACCTTTTGTAGAGCCCCGCCCATTTATGTAGATGAGTCCTGGGACCGCCTACCCACACAGAGCCCCGCCCACTTACGTAGATGAGTCCTGAGTAGTAGCGCTCCTTGAGGTTGTGCAGCACCGAGGCTTCGTTGAGGCACGTGAGCTCCGCCATGTCTTCCACCTTAGAGAACTTGGGTGGATTCATCTTCTGGATATCATCCTTGTTCACCTTCACCTTCTTCCCGTTCTCCACCAGCTCCACAATGGCCTCCTCACCCATCTCTTCCTTGAGGCTGGCGGGCTCAAAGCCACTCTTGTCAGAAGGCACCCATACCAGCTTCTTGGCAGCCCAGTCGGCCTGGGCCAGGGGGTTATTGATGAAGTTTTTATCCACATAGAGATATTTATCGGCAGCTTGCTGCGCCATGGTGACTTACAGCCAGGACCTAAGGGAGAAAAAAGGATAAAAGGTTAGCTATACACCACACCAGCTACATAAAGATCATTTATCTCATATCTTTGTAAATTGTACAGCATTATAATAAGTAAATTATAGATAACCAGGTTGTACAATTTGTCAAAATTTTATCACTCTCTGTTTGCAGGAGAAAGATGTACGTTGCTGAAGAAAAAAATGATCAAGGATTCTGTAAGGAATTAATGGTAAGATGTATCCTACGGTAAATGTATAATCAAATCTATAAACAACAATTGTGCCAAATGATAAGCATAATAAGAATCTTGGACAGATGTAATTATAGTCACACTAGGCTACACCCACTAAGGCCAGGAAAGTGACCACACAGTTTAAGAAGACTTCCAACAACAACAGATTTCTAGTTAGCCCAAAACAGGCAACTGACTACAAGTGCAAAGTGTAAGTCTCCAGTTTAAAAAACTTTCTTATTTCATGGAGTCAACCAAGAGAAGAAGACATACCACCAGTATGTTGCCAACAGATTTTAATTCCACTGCCCCAAGAAATCAGGTGAAAAGGAAAGAAGTCAGGCTCCAGGAAACGTGGAGAGTAAGTAGTGACTACTTCCCTTTTGGGGCCTAATGTGAAAACATAACCCTCACAATTCATAGCTCAGGAGAACTTAAGCCCATGTGTGTTTGCTTTTTCTGAAGCTCATTTGCAAAACAAAGATGATAAAATAAGAACCCCTCACATCTGAGTGGTTTTATAGTTTATGAAATACTATCACACACACTTCTCTACCTCAGAAGATCCTCATTCTAACAACTCTGTAAGGTGGGTAAGGTAAGTGTTATTATCCCATTTTACAGATGAGGAAACAGAAGCTCTGGAGGTAAGGGGCTTTGTCCAAAGTTACCTAGGAAGGACTCATGCTCCCTGCTCTAACTCCCGCTTCCCACTGCCTAACCACAGTATTTATTCCTGCTCAGAGGCTCAGCTGGGATCAGCTGGGAGGACAGCTGTTTTGAGTGAATCAAAAGCAGGACTTAGATGCCCTGATCTAGAACAGAGCCAGCCAGAACCACCAGAGGAATAGCCCAGAAGCTCACTGCCTAGCTTACAACACAGAAAGGTTTTTCCCTTGTGAGATCAAGGCCCCCTCCCCAGGTCCAGGAAGCCAGGAGGACCCCAGATCCACATCTAGAGTCACAGAGTCTTTCATGCTTCCAGGTCCCAGCAGGAACTGCGATGCCAGGGAGGCTTGGAGTGGAGAGAACAAAAGGAAAAGTCTGGGCCATCCAGGCCTTCTTATCTGGGCTCATTAAATGGTTTCCAGATCAAGGCTGAGGGGCTCCCTTGGACTCACTCCAGGAGAGGCTGTCTTCCAGGAAATCTGCTAGCTCCCCACCACCCCCACCCCCAACAAAGAGAAGGCAAGTCCAAGGAGCAGAGCCTGGCAGCCTCCCAGCAAGCTCAGTCAGTGGCTTTGTTTACATTCCCAGCAAACCCTGGCAGCCCCTCTCAGGGGACCAAGGGGCACATCCACCTGCAGGGACCACCCCCAGAAGAAGCAGGCAGAGCCCAGAGTTAGGTAGCAGCGAACAATGCAGGAATAGGATGGCTGCAAACCACCTGGCTGGCCTTATCTTCTGTGTGGGGCTGGAGGATGGGGGACTGGACAGGCCCACTTCCAGCTGTCCTCACTTCCACACTGGCCACTCAAGCAAATCAGAGGCTTCCCTCTGCCAGAGCAAATACCAATTGTCCTCTGCCTCTCTGCTGTCCATCTGACCACAGGCCAGTCATCCTCTGCAAAACCCTAGCCCTCAGGCTCCCCAAACCAACCTCCCCAGTCACGTCACCACCAAGCTCAAGAGCCTGCAACAATCACTGGGCACAGGCCTCACTGGTTGCTGGTTCTTCGCCTTTTCGCAGACCTCAAATAGGTAAGGGACGAGACAGACTCCCACTGGGATGCAAACAGGGATTCACTTCAACCCTCTCCCCCCAACCCCAAGCCCACTGTTTGTTAAGAGTTCCACCAACCCAGCCCAGTGAAGGGGGTCAACCATTAAGTACCTACCCACCAACATCAAGCTCAGTTTATTCACAACCTCACTTAACCATCAATCACCCTGGGGAAAAAAAACCTCTTTGTATCCCAGTTTACAAATGAGGAAACAGCCCAGAGAGGGCAAGTCACTCACCCACAGTCGCTCAACCTCATCATGGGCTAACCCAGATCTACCTGATCTCTAGGTTTGGGCTCTTCCCAGCACACTTATGCCTGGGGTCTTGCAAAAGAAATCCATCCAACATTTTAGTGGGGCTAAAACTGCCAGTAAATTGAGTAGAATACTGGGAGTACAGGGAGACCCATTCCACAACATTCATCAGATATCTACTGGGCATTAGCAGGCAGGTGGGGAGGCTGAGAATGAGCCTTCCGGTGTGGACACTATAGCCTGTCAAAAACAGAGCAGGTTGAAACAGCATTCTCGCTCCCTCGGCCTGTGACTCTCAACAGTCAGCAGCATCAGTGATGTCAGAATGACTCCTGGCTCTCATCAAACTCCAGTTCACCTCAGCAACTCCAACCCTGGGGCAGCAACAAGCCGGCTACCTAGGCTGCAGGCAGTGGGCACAGGACCTTCCCTGGGAATGTGGGTAAACTGCCCTTTCTTCAGTGAGCCTGGAGGCCGTGAACTTAGAGTAGGCAGCAGAGGAAGACTCCACCCAACCCCTCCACCTTAAGCTCCTGGTTCTGCCCTACCTTCAGGCCTCAGTGGGAGGGCAGGGAGCAGGTATAGGTCTGCACTGTCTACCTCTGACAGCCATCAGAGACCTGCAGGCCAGGCATACACTTCCTGTAAGAGAGAGAGGTACACCCCGCACCCTCAGACCTCAGCCTCCAGGGAGGGCCAAGCCCCCATAGACAGTGAGCTTGAGGAATCCCCACTGGCCTCAGCACCTCAGAAGTTTTCATTAAACAGTCCCGCTTGGCCAGGCCAAGGACAGAGCTGTTTGGCTTCAGCAACTCTGCTGGAATGATATGCATTACCAGCAATGCCAAGATCAATACATGGGCCTGACCAGTGGGGAGGGCCACAAGGGTCATGATAAACAATGGAGTTTCTATTCAAGCCCTCCCACTGAGACCCGGAAGGGAACGTCCACATTTGAGGGTTCAAGGGGGCTGCAGCTGAGCTCCTGTTTTCACCTGTGTTAGATAGAGGCTCCTGGGCCCCAGTGCCCAAAGGGGAAGCCAGTGCTGCAGACAGGTTAATGCTCACCTCTGAGGAGGCAGGTGGAGCAAGCCACCCCTGTGCAGAGCTATGAGCAGTGAAATAAGGACTGTTACAGAAAGGACACTAGGAGGGACTGCCTGATGGCAGCAGCCAGCACACCGCCATTTCTCCCTGCCCTGTCCTGGGACCGTGCTAAATGGCCTCGGAAAGTTTTTTAAAACTCTGTGTAACAGAACAATTTACAGAATGAAAGAAAAATATCCCCCCTACCCCCACCACCACTTAAATTCCTGACATTCTCCCCACAAAAATTAGTTTTCTGTTTTAATGGTCCCTTCTAGTCCTGGTTCACAGAAACGCTTGATTTTTATTTTCAATTATCACAGGCAAAGCAGGGAATTCCACATTTTGTATTTTCCCTTCTGACTCTGACCACTTCCCCACAGGGCCCCACAGAGCCTGCTTGTTGATCACTTTTATCCAAATGCTTCACTGTTGCAGGTGATGACAAAGGAGCTCTGAGAGGGAAGGAACCACTCCTGCACACAGCTGGAGGAGTGGGGACTTGAACCTAGGACCTCGGACTCCAAAGCCTCACTGGCAATCACTTTTAATGGCTGCATAATATTTCAAAGTGGGGCGGTTGTTTTATTTTGTTTTGTTTAAAGGAAAAAAAGAAAACCACCACTTACTAGGTCTTTTCCTCTTATCTATTGGACCACCTTGAGATACATTCTCAAGTGGAGTTACGGGAGCAAAGGAACATCCAAGTGTTTTTATGGTCGCCGGATGTATTATCAACATGTTTTCCACAAGAGCAAACTGATGTGCTTGGCCACTTAGGGTACCCACATGCAGCAGGCACACCAGCACTAAGAGAACTGGCTGCAGGAAAGAGTCAGATAGGGAACCTCAGAAGTCCTGGGAAGCAGCAGGACCAGGCCAGCAAGGGGTTAAGGAGAAAGGAGGCGGCTCTGGCACGCTGCAGCCCTTCCCATGCTGGCTTCCTGCGGGTGCCAGTCCAACTCCAAGAAGCCCAAGGAGTTGCCTTTTTAGGCCATAATCGAGAGGACACAACCAGAGGCTAAATTAGGATTCTCAGGAAATGATGAAACTGAAAGTAAATAGGTTGACCAAAAACCTCTGCTTTCAACCCAAAATGTCATTCCTCGATTATTTGCCTTCTCCCCTTACCCCTGAAGACCCATTTGGATCTATTACTCCTTCCTGTTTTCCCAAGGAACCCTTTCTCCCCCTCCCTTCTGTTGGTTCTCTTTTTGTTATACTTGTTTGTGTGTTTGTCAGGAAAAGAAACTGCCAGCCCCTTAAAGACAGAATTTATTGTACTAGGACAAATCAGTGGTCCAAACACAGTGAACTTTTCCATTCCTAGACAGTAGGATTTATGTAAGCCTTCCATGGAAGAAGTTCTAGGCTTGAGTTTTCAAAGTCATTGCAATTCATCTGAAAGCTACCGTCTTAACTCACTGTACTTAACTCAAAGTACTGCAGGCCTGCTACTAAGGTCTTCATTTTTCTCAAGCCTCATAATCATTTCATAATGGGTATGTTATCATAGGCTTCCCAGGTGGTGCTAGTGGTAAAGAATCCATCTCCAATGCAGGAGACATGGGTTTGGTTCCTGGGTCGGAAAGATCCCCTGGAGGAGGGCATGGCAACCCACTCCAGTATTCTTGCCTGGAGAGTTCCATAGACAGAGGAACCTGGTAGGCTATAGTCCACGGGGTCACAAAGAGTTGGACACGACTGAAGCAAAGCAACTGAGCACGCACGCATGCATGTCATCATAGTCATTTGATGGTGGGGGAAATGAGGTTGAGACAAGTCACAAAACCCAAGTTCAAACTCAGAGCCACTCAGCAGCAATGCCCTGCTCAGTTTCTACTCAGACTGCCCTCTCCCGGGAGCTCTCCAGGGGGAACATGACCTGAGAACCCACCCTGGGGAAGCAAACCAGTAAAACAGACATGATGCCAACTCGAGGCTGCAAACCCCATCTCCCCCACCTTAAATTGGCGGAGCTAAAAGTAAGGTGAGGGCCTTGGGGGAGCCATTCAAGATCTCTAAGCCAAGGTTCCAGTTCAGAGACCCAGGCAGCCTCAACCCAGACCACAGCCCTGTTCCAGCTTAGTCACCGAAGTTTGCAAGCAGCCCCCTTGGATTTCTTTCAATCCCCACCCGCATCCCAGAGAACACAGGTAAACAGGCCCCTTCTCTTTCTCCTTACAGCCACTGCTGAGTGAAAAGGTGCCCTAGCACCACTGTTAACAAAGGGTCTGTGAAAGTAGCTGCTGAAATAATATAGAAATTTTCCAACCCATGAGATTTAATTATTCAATCAACTAATACGTACTGAGGCTCTACGTGCAAAAATATTGTGACAAAGGTGCAAAGGACCCAAGGAGCTTTAATGTAGTGAGATGACAGGACAGACATGTACCACTCGGGACAGTGCCAATCTGAGACTTTGAGTACAGAATGGACAGAGAGCAAGCTCCTTGGTTTTCTCTCCCTTTCACTGCTGTGCCCAGCATCAAATATGGTGAGCGTCTAAAAGGCAGGTTGGTCATATGGATGAAGAGGACGTAGAGCCGGCCCTCTGAATCTGTGGATTCCACCAACCATGGATCAAGACTCCGTGAAGGAAGACAGAGGAACAGCAACTTGTTTATAGGAAAAGAGAAAGAGGTAATTCACTGGAAAACTTGGAAGCCCAAGGGAGTTTCACGCAGGAGATAACATTCAAGTTGGATTGTGAAGATGGGTAAAATATTGAAGGGGGAGGGGAGAGAAGGTCAGAAAGTATTCCAGGCCAAGGGAGAAGAAGGTATAGTTTCAGATGAACTATGAAATTATGTGACCACACAAGGCAGGGCTTCTCAGCCTCAGGACTGTGAACATGTAGGGCCCGGTAATTCTTTGCTGCGAGGGCTGTCCTGTGCATTGGAAGATGTCTAGTAGCATCTATGACCTCTACTCACTAGATGCCAGGGGCACTTTGTCCCCAGTTTTGACACCAAAGACATCTCCAGACATTGCCAAAGGTAGGGAGTGGCGGAGGGGGACTACCCCCAGTTGAGAACTGCTGAGTTAAGGGATAAACATGAATAAATGTTGCATCAGGGACCCAGACCTCTCCTTAGTAAATTTTCTCCAAATTCTCAAGTGCACAAGCCAACTTTCCTTAAAACTGAAGTCCTCAGCAAAACGATGCCCAGCATCCAAACAATGACCATCATGGATGGCATCATCACCAAGGAAGGACGGTCCCTTTTAATACACTGTAAATTAAGGGATATGACCACTACTGGACTGTACTTTAAAGATTCCTAAATGCCCAATTAAAAAAAGAAAAAAATCAGGCAAAGGAGGCTGATGTATCGATACCCGCCCTGGCAGGACACAAATCTCCCTTGGAGTCTCCAACATGGCAGCTCAGCCAGTGACTCATAAGCAAAGTTCACCAGCATCAATCAAGAGGCCCAGGTAATTAACGGAAGACAGGAAGCAGCCATGTTGGGGAGCGCTGCCAGGGCTGGGTCAGCTCACTCCATCTCATCCTGGGAAATTCACCAAATGCTATTTACTGGACGGTTTTGGCAAATCAGGATCAGTCCCAGGGATGATACCCAGGGTGAATGTTTCCTACCTACCAGAAGGTTATCTCCACCTGGAAGAACCACAACCATCATCACACCTGAACTCTCCCCAAATCTGCACTCCTTTCTGGGTCTCCATCTCTGGCTAAGACGCTGGCCCTCTGGTCACCCAAGACAGTCACTGTAAACTCTTCCCTGGTGGATTAGCAGGCCCTCAGCCAATGGCACCCCACTCCAGTACTCTTGCCTGGAAAATCCCATGGACAGAAGAGCCTGGTAGGCTGCAGTCCATGGAGTCGCGAAGAGTTGGACACAACTGAGCAACTTCACTTTGACTTTTCCCTTTCATGCACTGGAGAAGGAAATGGCAACCCACTCCAGTATTCTTGCCTAGAGAATCCCAGGGATGGAGGAGCCTGGTGGGCTGCCATCTCTGGGGTCGCACAGAGTCGGACACGACTGAAGCGACTTAGCAGCAGCAGCAGCAGCAGCCGCCGCAGCCGCCAACCTCATGGCCGGCACCCCTTGCTTCCAGACCAGGCCTGCCTCCCCTCCTTTCTGGGCTGTCATAGCCGCCTCCTTACTGGCTCTTCTTCCCCTGAGTCTTCTACCTCCTTCAAATCCAGCCTCCTCACTGCCTTCAGGATGACTCAGCAGCTCCATCTCTATGCATGCTCCTTTCTATTTTATTGATATTACTTGCCTGTTCAAAATAGTTCAAGACTTCCCCAGAATACAACCTAATCATCTGTGCACGGTGAGTAGACCCCTTGTAATCCCCATTAATCTCCCCCATGCTCCCAGCCCTTCTCCCCCATCTGCCCTTTCTTTCTCGCTCAGCCTAAGCCATTCCTAGCTCCTCAGAAACAATTCCTACACATCCCACTTGGCTTATGCCTCCAGGCCTTTGAAGAAGAGGTGCCCTCTGCACCAGGAACCCTCTCTCAAATAGCTCCACGCTCCGTTCTCTGCTGAGAAAGACTTCCCTCGTGTCCCTCCCCTCTGGGCTCTGTCCCTGTCTCCACTGCAGTAATCCAGCAGCTGGACCATCATGAGGATAAAGACCAGCTTTCATTCATCTCAATTTCAAACAGCTCAAGGTCCGACTCTGGGTAGGTGCTCAATTAAAGTTTCCAGAATGAATGAACATGAAACAAGGTGAAGAGGAGGCAGGAGTAATGGGGAAAGTTTCAAGGAGGCTGGAGAATCCCGTCGAGCTTTGCAAAGAAGCCAGAGAGTAAGAGAGCTGAAGTGACAGGGAAAGCCAAGCTGAAAGCACACATCAGGGTCACAGCTACCTAATTTGTTACAAAACCCAAGCCATTTGTGGACTAATTTTTATATTCTCCCCAAACAAAAAGGGGAAGAAAGCATATCAGGGCTTTCAGTCCACAAAGAGAAAGAGTACTAAAGCTAAGTTACTGGTCCGCAAGGAGCTCTGCATACGGCTGAATAAACCATCACAGCTTTCTAGAACCACCTAGCACCCCCTGAGTAAGCAAGGTGGAGGTGCCTACCATCTACCACCAGATGTAGCAGAAAGGACCTCAGTTGAGGTAGCATGGCTTCTACCCTCATGGGGACCCAGGAAAAGGCCTGAGTCACCTTTCCTGCCTCTCTTAGCCCTCAGTCCGCATCTGCTGAGCAAGCGCTGTAGGCATGTTCTCTGGTACCAATTCAGAACAGAGACAGGACTTGGAGAAACCACTGCCACGCAGGGCACCAACTCTGCAGATCCTCAGATAAGTGTTTGTAATGCACTGTGATGGAATGCAGTGGAATGGGTGTGAACTTGGAGCCAGATGGCCCTGGGTCTGAATCCTCCAGGTATCACTCCTATGATCTTGAAGCTGTGAACACCTCAATTTCCTCACTTTAGAAAGAGAAAAAAAAAAATACTGACCATGGACAACTGGAAGAACTGTAACTCAACTTCCCAACAAAGAAAACACTCTAACACTTACTAGGATCTCCCCTCCTAACTCCTCTATCTTGTCCTCTTGATCTGATTAATCCTAATCCTTCCTGGAAGGATATCGGGGCTTACAGAAACCTTCCAAAAGCTTGGTGACTCTCTCTGGGTTACTAGTCCACAGAGAACAACAGAGTACAGTCTGGTGACCCCCAGACAGTGATTGCACGAGGGGACAAGGCAGGTTGGAAATGCTCTGTCCCATGGCCCTCCTGCTGAGAGGCACTGGACACCCAGATTCTGAGATGCCTGCAATAAGGAAGCCCACTGCATTTTGTCCCCTCGGGCTTTGTTGTTATTGCTGTTGTTGTTTAGTCCCATATCCTTCAAGAAAAATATGTCTCAGTGCTGGCCTGGGATATGCTGGTCTGGTGGGATGTGTGCACGAGGCAGGTGGCAGAAGAGCTGGCCTTTGAGTCTGGTGTGGCACTGACCAGCTGGGTGTGACCCTGTGGACTTGCTGGGCAGCAGTGATCAGGCTCAAACAAGAAAATGGACACAGAAGCCTCCCAATATAAACAAGGCAATTCAGCTTCTCTGCTGCCCAGGGCCACCCTCACAGCAGCCCCCCACCCTGAGGTGCTTGCTCACTCTCCTCAGGCTATGAAGCGGGGAGGGGACCCTCCCCTCCCCACTTCAGGAATGTTGTTTGCTTACAGTAGAAGCCGGGACTTGTTTCCATTAGCAGTATTCCAACCCAGGCCTGTGTTGATGTTCAGCAGATAAGAAAACCAGACCAGAGACAGGCCAGAGAGGAATTTAGCACCAGAGCCCCAGAAACCTCCCCCTTTGATCTTCTCCTCAGAGACCATCTGGAGGGGCTTCCCAGGACTCCTGAGTTCCCCAGGGAACACGAAGACGCAGGGCCTGCACCCAAGGGACCCAGAACCTCAAGAGTGACACCAGAAAGGAGTATGTAGATGCCCTCCTCCTACATGAGGAATAGGGGGTGGGGCAGGGGGCGTGAGACGGAGTAGAGATTGGCAGTGGGGGCAGCGGGGTGGGGGGGATGCACAGCTGCTCACCAGTATCTTATCAGCCACTGAGGAATGTGGACTTTTTTCTAGGGCAGGGGAAGGCAGGAGAGGGTGACATCATCAGATTTGTATTTTAAAGAGATCACCTTCCCTGACCTCCATTTAAGAGGGCAGCAAGAGAAGTCAGCAGTTGAAAAAATACCCTGGACCAGCCACAAGGGGGGCTTCCAACCTGAGAGAAGAAATAGTTCCATGACAAGGCTGGGGAGAAAGGGATCCCAGGCCACATGAGGGGGACAAAGGGAGGTAGACCTCACCCTGTGAGCTACCACTTGGAACAGCCCGGCTCAGGGGGGACCTTGGCAGCCCTGCCCAGCTCCATCAGTTCCTCCTAAGTGAGAAGTGGCCTGGCATCCTAGGAACTCTGCGGTCAGTGTTACCAAAGCATCTCGGGCATAGATCTGTATCAGGTGTCACGGAGACCAATGCACCCAGGTGAGTCTCCTCCACTGAGATACCATCCTGTCCTCAGGGCCACGAGGTAATGAATGAATCAAGCGGCTAATCAGGGCAGAAGCAGTTAGTGCTTAAGGACAACTCCACTGTTAAGAATTCCAGGGACTGTCCTGGTGGTCCAGTGGCTAAGACTCCAAGCATGCAATGCCAGGGGCCTGGGTTTGATTCCTGGTCAGGGAACCAGATCCCACATCAGTTCAGTTCAGTTGCTCATGCTGCAACTTAAATAAAAAGAATTTCCACCATTCAGAACGACAGCCCTTCTTACCTAAAGAGAAAGCTCCCCATGGCCTTTAGAGATTAACCAACTCCCTCAACCAATGCCTCCATCTTTCCA
This sequence comes from Bos indicus x Bos taurus, assembly GCF_003369695.1. Classification (NCBI taxonomy): domain Eukaryota; kingdom Metazoa; phylum Chordata; class Mammalia; order Artiodactyla; family Bovidae; genus Bos; species Bos indicus x Bos taurus. The sequence goes on along the minus strand of NC_040080.1, from coordinate 45,333,986 downwards.
GCCCCATCTGTCTTGTCCCCTGCCAGACATTCATTCTAACCATGGCTCCCCAGAGGACAGTCTTCCCACCATCATGACCCTCCACTCACCCAGGCAGCCTTTCCTAACACCCATACATTACTGCTCTTTCTCCTCTCCCCAGGCCTGCTCCAGCACAGCCTGCCTTATTCTGGAACCTCTCTGCCTGCCCCTGTCGTCCCCAGAACTCCTTCAGGTGCTGACTAAACCCAGGGTTCAGACAGCGAGTCCTCCTCAGTCAGTCAACACTTGTGGACGTGACCTTGACTGTTGAGAAGGCTTTACAGTCCACATTGTGTCTTCCGGAACCTGGCTGTCCAGGAGAATTACCATTCCCTCCTAACCCCTTCTGTCTGGTGTCAAGGGAGAGGAGCAGACACATCAGCAATGTAGCTCTCACTCAAAGGTAAGAGGCTGGGCACGCACGCTGCTGGGTAAGTCATCAGCACTGGACCTTGACTCTGCTTTTAATTGGTTCAATATTTGTGTAGTGAGATCACACTTGAGCCTCTCCTGCTTGGTAATGAGCTTCTATTTGGCTGCCCAGGAGAAACTGCAGAGAAGCAAACTGTTCCAGACATGGGGGTGGGGTCCCCTCCCAAACAGCAAGGAGCAAGTGACACCCCTAGACATGCCCCTAGGTTTGACAAGGTTGACAGAACTGCCTGGCCTCCTTCCATCAGGAACTGTGCATGGAACACACCACCCTGCCCTCCTGCGGACAGCATCTCTGAGCCTCGAGAGCTCCCCACTCACACGAGGGGTAACTCTGACCTTCAGATTCCTGCAGTGAAGTTATTCCTTCCCTTTGGTTCTGCTGATGATAGCCTGGTTTTTCTTTCCCCAAGCCTGCGAGCACAGTTTGCTGAAACCCAACACAGAAAAATAACCATACTGAGAAGATGTAATTATACGGCCGCAGTCTCAATGGGAAAGTGCAGCAGGCTGGATTCTGGAGCCCACATCAGGAACAGCTGAGAAGCCCAACCGGAGATCAGAAACAAAAGACAGTTTTGAAGACCACTCAATCCAAGACCCACCAGGCCTTCAGCAGCTTGTTATTCTGATTGATGTTTGCTGCTGCTACTGCTAAGTCGCTTCAGTCGTGTCCGACTCTGTGCGACCCCATAGACGGCAGCCCACTAGGCTCCTCTGTCCCTAGGATTCTCCAGGCAAGAATGCTGGAGTGGGTTGCCATTTCCTTCTCCAGTGCATGAAAGTGGAAAGTGAAAGTGAAGTCGCTCAGTCGTGCCCAACTCTTAGCGACCCCATGGACTGGAGCCTACCAGGCTCCTCCATCCACGGAATTTTCCAGGCAAGAGTACTGGAGTGGGGTGCCATTGCCTTCTCCGCTGACTGATGTTTAAATGGCACCAAAAACAAACAAAATCCCTGAATATCACAGCCTCTACTACTAACAGCCATCCTGATCCCATTGCTGCCAAGCTCAGAGCTCTAAGGCCACGATGGGGCCCAGGCACCCCTGGGTCTGATGACCAATCTGCGTAGATGTTGAGTAACCCCTGATGAACTTTAGGAATGGGGAAGGTTCCAGTCTCCCAAAAGGTCCAAACTCCAAGGACCAAGCCCAACTGACTCTCTGCCACCCATTCTTAAAGTGCCTAAGGATAACCCCAAACCTCAGTGACTCTCTTTGGTAGATGAGGCAGGAAAGGCCCACAGTGAGCTGATCTGTGGCCATTCAGGACCATATCAATGACCTCTTCTTCTCCATCGCCCTTCCAGCTAAATCTGATGTACACTAATCTCCATGTTGTTTCCAAAGAGACCCATGACTGGTCAACAGTTATCTTCCTGAATTGATCAGGCGGTCACTTAACACTCCCAGAGAGACCTTCCAAATGGTTAATAGCTTATTCATGACCTTTATGAGGAAGGCATCTTAGAAAGAATCAGACTCAGGAGGCAGCCAGACTGGCCAGGGAAATACAGACCTATTGCTTTACTAACAGGACAAACTGGGCCAGGCCGACAGGGCCCCTGGGCCTCGGTTTCTCCGTCTGTAAACTGGAGATGCCACAAGCTGCCCCAAAGGACAGGAGGGCTCCCCCAGCAGAGCAAGCTGACAGCCCACAGCCCTGACTCTGCGATGCAGTCAGAGCCCAGCTCGACTCACGGGACTACTGTGAGGACCCAAATGAACTAAGGCAGGAGTGGTGCTTGGTGGCGCCCCAGGCCTGCTGGCTCCCCGCCCACAGTCTTGCCTCTTCTCTCAAGGAGTCGGTGCCGCTGAGCTCGCTCATAATGAGTCAGTCACAAGCACTGCCCTCACAGAGCCCACTTGGAGGGGTTTGAAGTCACATCCTGCCTCGCCTCACTTGACATGATTTATTCCACCCCAGGAATGCAGCTCATTTCCCAGAATTTTGTAAAGAACTTTAGTTAAAGAGTTTGATCTTGCTGAGAGCTCCATTTACCGCTCAGCTGTGGGGGGGTGGGGACCTCAGCTCTGCTCAGACCTATGGGTGGGAACCACACAAGTCAGCGCTGAAAGACCGCCCCTCCACCTAAGGAGCATCTCATCCTGGGGGCGCCATTTTTTTTTTTAATCTCAAGCCACAATAGAAAATAATTAATTTAAAAGCTTTATCATAAATATGCAAAAGTGTCAAACAAAAGTTTCACAAAATGATGTATACACCCTAGGCACTCTGATATTTTCCATTCAAATCTATTTAATTTCTAAGACTACTGGTTGCCACACCAATAAGCTCAGGACCCACCAGTAAGTCTCCGTTGATAGCCTGAAAAACACCCATCTGACTCAGCCTTCACTGGGTAGATGAGTCTCAGACTCAGCCAGCAGCTTGCCCAAGATCACACAGTGAAGTTCACAAGGAGAAGTTCAAGTCCAAAGCCAAAGCAAGGTTCTGGGGCTGTCAAACCTCAGGCAGGTAAGACAGCAGCTGTAGCAGCCCAGTCGCCTGACATGGGTTGGATGGTTGGTCCCCCGCTGCTCCCATCCTTTGATCCATACCTCAGTAAAGCCATAGCAGGTATCCTAAGGCCTCTGCCACATTCCCTGCTCCCCACCGTTTCCCTTAAAAAAGAAAGAGGCTGACACTTGGAGATGAAGTGACCTGACTGGATCTGGGGGGTTAGGAAATGTCCTTTGAGGACCTGGAGTCCTGCTGAAAGATCACAAGGACAGAAAGAAAGAGCCCAGTTTCCTCTGTACGCAGAGTCCACAACTGATCAAATCCACTTCATTCAAAACCTCACCACTTAAAGCTCAAGGTCTGGCCCCACAAGGAAGAGATGCCCAGAAGTGCTATGATATTAAAGGCTTAATACAGATCAGATGGGAGAGGAAGGCCACTGCCCCAGGAAAGTGCTCTGCACACATTACATCTTAGGACAGTGTCACCTAATCCCATAGTGAGCAGACCCTCCTGCGTGAGTGTGTGTGTGTGAGTGTGTGTGTGTATATAAACAGATATGCAGAGACATATGTTTATACACATACACACATTCTATAAACAGGAAACCCAAAGTTCCCATCTCTCTAGATCAGTGGTTCTGAAAACTTTCAGCCATCAAAGACTCCTTTGAGAATTGCCTGAAGGCCGTGAACCCTTTGTACCATCTTAGAGGTACATCTACAGAGACCCTCAAGCAGTCCTGGGACTTTTAGGAGCCCCCTGGTTACCAGCTCAAAGGCAAAGGGGCATTGGAGTGGCCTCCTCCTCCAAGGCAATGTGAACTTCTTTGAAAGGATTTTCTTCCTTCATTTTCCTCCAGAAGGTTAAAAAGAGGTCCAAGGAAACAGAGCTGTGGTCGGGACGACCCAAGAGTGAGAGTCCGCATGGGAAGCGGAGGACCTGGGATGGTGGGGGCAGGAGGCCATCTCCCCTGGGGTGCTCTCATCACTCTGGACAGCAGAAACAAAAAATCCAAAACTGAACAGCAAACTGTCTCTCTTCTGTTTGCATACCTTGGGCCTGTTCTCTACTGAGCCAGCCATGTGCCAGCCCTGCACACCGGCTGCAGGGCAGGCAGAGTCACACTCTCCAGAGAAGCCAGGATGGACAAGCAGCATTCCAGGGCCTGCAGCCTCTCCAGGGAAAATGACCCAAATAGGAGCCATGCACAGGATGAAGATAAAACCTGCATATTTCACACTTTACACAAAAATTAACTAACAGTTCCTAGAACAGGTCGTGGTAGCATCTGTGTCTCAAAGTCTGGCTGGTATGAGCAGGCAGCTGGCCACAGGGATGAGCCCACCACATCCGTCCCCAGAAACCTAGGCGCTGCTTATTTTACCGCTTGCCGAGAATCACTGCTTTGCCTGGGCCACAAGCTGGGCCTAGGGGAGCCAACGCTGGTGAGAGAATTAGCTGCAGCCCCTACCTTAGGGAGAAGCCAGATTCAGTCACCCAGCCTGCCCAGGGCGGAGCCTCCCCTCCCCCCATGCAGACGTGAGTGTGCGCGTGCACGCACGCACGCACGCACACACACACACACACACACACACTGTGGGATCAGCGCAGGGTGGGACACTTCAGGCCAACCTGGATGTGGCCACTGGAGTCTCCGTATCCAGGGATCCTGGGAACGTAATTTCACCATTCTGCAGCTCCCTTTCTTCATCTGTACATGGGAATCACAAAGCCCGTGGCATAGGACCGTGCTTCTCACGGTAGACCTCACGACCACACATGACAACCCGGACCTGGAGGCAGGTTCCATGAGTGTCCTGCTTTGCAAAGCCAAAGCCCAGGAGATTTCAGTGACTTGCTCCAGGGCACAGGGAGTAGCAGCTGTTGGTGCCCTGGACCAGCCAGCAAGGTTGGTAAGAAGACTTGGTGACCAGCAGTGAGCGATGGTTCAGGAACAGGAGGGAGCGTGGGACGACCCACAGTCTTCTGTGCCCTCCAGAACCTCCAGAAGCAAAGCGGCAGATGCGGTCCTCATGGTTGCCACCGACCCCCTGTGCCCAGCCCCTTGCAAACTCCTTTAACCCGATTTCTCTGAGTGTGTTAGGAGGGGGGTTTCTCCCCCAGCCCCTCCCAGCTGTCCCCGGAGGATCCCACTGAGGAGGCAAGAATTTAACGCGCCTCAGGACCACCACAACCAGTGTGGAATGTCCCGGGTCCAAGAGCACGAAGGCCGCCTGCTAAAGCCCCGGAAAGGCCTGGAATCCTGCTCTAGCCCCTGATCCCTGATCCTTGCTCAGGTCCAAAACGGAGTATCACATTCTTCAGATTCTTGTCTGAAAGCCAGAAAGGCAGGCAGGCGGGCGGGGGTGGAGGTGGGGGTGTAGGGAGTGGGGGGCTCTCTGCCATTTCAACCTAAGGATAATTAAAGCCTGCAACTTGCTTTAAAGGGGAAGAGAGTCACCATTTTTCAGCCTCTAACACATGGATCTGTCTCAGGTGTGCAGGAAGAAGGTTGGAGGTGTGAAGCCACAACGAGGATAAGGCCTGATGAATTCCACCATGCTCGGCGGCCAGTAATTAATCCCATGATGAGGCATTCTTCATGAGCACTTGGCAAGCCGCAGCTACCTCCTCCTCACCCTGGCAAGCACAGGAGACGGTTGGTGGGTGGCAGGCCCAGCTCTGGGCAGAAGGCAGGCTGAGAATAGCAGGCTGATGGGCTCGGAGGCGGCCAGGAGATAGCTAGGAGGTGGTAGCGGTGCTGGAAGGCTGAGGGGGAAGCAGCTATGGATCCGTACAGAAGCCAGGCTGTGCCCAGGTCACACACTGGCCATCCACCCCAACCTGCTGCCCACTGCCCTATCTTAGACGGAGCAGAGGTGGTTGTTCTTTACACCTGACACCAGAAGCCAGAGAGTCACCAGGCCGACAGCCACTGTATACAAAAGCCTGAAAGTCTACAAGCCCCTAGCTTCACAAACACTTACAGGGTCGAGTAGGACAACAGGGCAGAAAAGGCAATGGAAGCAGATATAGAAAATGATTGGCCTGAAAATTAGAGGAGCAGGGAGAGGACTTGGGATCTCTCACCTGCTACCTCCGTCAAGGCACTTAGCTTCTCTGAGCCTCAATTTCCCCAGCTCTAAAATGACAACAATAACCTCAGTTATGCAGATGACAATACCCTTATGGCAGAAAGCGAAGAGGAACTAAGAGGAGAGTGAAAAGGTTGGCTTGAAACTCAACATTCAAAAACTAAGATCATGGCATCAGGTCCCATCACTTCATGGCAAATAGATGGGGAAATAATGGAAACAGTGACAGACTTTATTTTCTTGGGCTCCAAAAATCACTGTAGATGGTGACTGCAGCCATTAAATTAAAAGACACTTGCTCCTTGGAAGCTATGACAAAACCTAGACAGCAGATTAAAAAGCAAAGACATTGTCAACAAATTGACATTGTCCATCTAGTGAAAGCTATGTTTTTTCCAGTAGTCATGTATGGATGTGAGAGTTAGACCATAAAGAAGGCTGAATGTCAAAGAATTGATGCTTTTGAACTGTGGTGCTAGAGAAGACTCTTGAGAGTCCCTTGGATTGCAAGGAGATCAAACCAGTCAGTCCTAAAGGAGATCAATCCTGAATATTAATTGGGAGGACTGATGCTGAAGCTGAAGCTCCAATACTTTGGAAGAGGTGACTCATTAGACAAGACCCTGTTGCTGGGAAAGATTGAAGGCAAGAGGAGAAGGGGATGACAGAGGATGAGATGGTTGGATGGCATCACCGACTCAATGGACAGGAGTTTGAGCAAGCTCCTCGAGATGGTCAAGGACAGGGACGCCGGGGTGCTGCAGTCCGTGCGGTCGCAAAGAGTTGGACACGACTGAGCAACTGAACAACAACAACAAAATGGGACCATTAATACTATCACTTTGGTGGGATTAGGAGACTTCAAATGCAATAACCTGAGTGTGACTTCAACCTTCATAGTGATTAAAAAAAAGACTTGGGGCTTCCCTGGTGGTCCAGTAGAATTGGTTCACATTCCCAACTCAGGGAGCCTGAGTTTGATCCCTAGTTGGGAAACTAGATCCAACATGCTGCCACTAAGACCCAGTACAACCAAACAAATAAATAATAAATAAAATAAATACCTTTTTAAAAAATAGATGAAAACTGGTTTGTTAAAAATGGACAAAATGAAAGACATCCAGCTGTTTCTTGGGCAAGTACTAAGTGCTTATCATGGGCCACGTGCAGTGCTAAGGGTCCCAGTGGCAACTCTTCTAACAGAGGCAGGGACACCAGCAAGTATAGTCAAGAAGGGCTAAGACGGAGACCAGCTCGGGAAGGCAGGGGAACTGCCAGAGCAAGGGAAGCTCTCCAGGCAGCCATCCGACACTTCGGACGGCAGCTGGGACTCTAGATTTATAGTTCTGCACCAGTTTGCCACAAGCCTTTCCCCTTCCTCACATAAAAGCGGTGTTTATGGCTCATCGGAGGGGAGGCCATCTCTAAGAACACTTGGTCCAGGAGAAGGGGCGGGGGCGGTGTGCCATCACTCTTATAAGAAAGGCAAAGAGACCTAGAAACTGGTCCATCCCCGGTCCATTCCATGGGTCCAGTTACTGAAGCACTTTGATGACAATGAGTGGCACTCAAGAGGAGAGAGGATGAAAGCGGACAGAAGGAAAAGGGAAGGCAGGAGAGGGTATGGGGACACATTTACTTGGGTCCCCCCAAATCAGCACACAGAGGGCCTTCCACACTTTAGCTGCCCGAAGGCACCAAGAGACAGGTTCATCAGTATTACCCAGATTTTACAGATGAGCAAACTGGGGTTCACAGCAGTTAAAGAAACAACTGAGTGTCCATCAGTGGGTCCCTGGTTAGAGAGGCCTCCTCCAACACACACACTGCCACTCCCTTCTCTCCTCTCATGGGCTGTTCCATGCCCTCCCCGCAAATTCACCTGCTGCAGCCTTAAGCCCCAGGACCTCAGAATGTCCTGCATTTGGAGAGAGGGTCTTTAAAGACATATTAGGTGAAAAGGAGACAGTAAGAGTGGGCCCTAATCCAATCTGACTAGTGTCCTAAGAGGAGGAGGAGGTTCAGACACAGCAACACAGCAGGGATGAGGGCGGCTGACTGGAAGCCAAGGACAGAGACCTCAGTGGAAACCAACCCTACGGGTACTTTGATCTTGACCTTACAGCCTCTGGAACTGTGAGAAGTAAATTTCTGTTGTTTAAGTGGCCTGGTCTGTGATTCTTCCTACAAGCCTTCACCTGATTATCCTTCTCCATAGCATAAGGACCTGCCACAGTGAGCCTGTCTGTCTGGCTGCCATCTGCTTTTCCCCACTGGAATGTCAAAGGCAGGCTTCCGTTTCTTCTATCCAATCATGTATCCACAGAACCGAAACAGTCTCCAGCACACAGCCAGCATTTGATACATATTTAATGAATAAATAAACTGAGTGAAAATGGGATTTAAACCCAGCTGCTGCTTCTAGAGTCACCCACTCCCTTCCCCATGCCCCACTGCTGCCTTCTGCTTTATCCAATTCTCTATTCCTGTACCCATCTCTCCTCCTCCAATATAAAAGCCGGTAAATAATTTTAAATAGTATAAATCCAAAGATAATCTCTAGCCTATAATCACCACCAAACAGTAGTATAAACAAGGTGACAGGAGATGTAAAAAAGATACACAACAGACCTCATCTCAGCCACTAGGGAACATCATCATCTATTAAGTGCTGAAATTCCCGGCTAACGTGTTGTTCTTATTAGTAATTTTAAGTCAATATGTAAAAAATAACGTTAGGTTAGGTTTAGAGTTTGTTTTTGGTTTTTTAAGTGTGTATTTAATGGTGGGCGGAGGGGGGCGGGGAGGGAGGGAATTGAGGACCACGACAGAGCTCTTCTACTCAAACCTCAACCCTGCAGACCTGGTACTGATCCAAAACCCCACAACAGCCTGGAGTGGGGAAACGGTGAGGTTGGCAAAACCTGAAACAGGACCACAGAAGTGTCCAAGTGACCACGTTGCACCCTGGCATTCTCACTCTGGGCAGGAGGATCTTTGCTGTTCTTGCCTGGAGAATCCCAGGGATGGCGGAGCCTGGTGGGCTGCCGTCTATGGGGTCGCACAGAGTCGGCACAACTGAAGCAACTTAGCAGCAGCAGCAGGAAGATAGCAGAATTCCTGCCAAGTTGGTCCCCTGAGCTGGGAGCTGGGGCTAGGGGGTACCAGGATAGCAAAGAGATGGAAAGAGTGAAGAAATGGCAGCAAGGGAGTCATTTATCTGGAATGAAAGAGAATGCCAGAGCAAAGACACAGCATTCCAGTTTCCAGGCCCTTGACCACCCATCTTTTCTGCTTGCACGGAGCCCCAAATAGCTCCTTCACAGTTGTAAACATCTTCCTGCTCACAAGCAGCCACTGGGATTCTGAAACTTCCTCTTTACAACAAAACTACACTGCTGCAACTTGCTGCTGCAACTGGTTCCTTCCCCAGAGGCAGGAGCCGCAGCAGAGCCCAGGTGGCCTGCCTGGCTTTGGACAGTTCACGGACATCCCACCCCACCCACACTGCCCCCACCCTCAGCTGCTTGCCACTCGTGGTCACCAAGGGGCCTCCCTCCGGAACGCCAGGGGCTAGTTCCCCAGCCTCTCCGTTGACAAGGTCCCTTGGAGGCTCTGTCCCTCACTCCTCCCCATCCCAGCCCAACTCCCCATGTGTCTTCTGGTCCAGACCTGTATGAACCACTCAGGGAGTGGGGGAGACATGAAGATATTCCTCCAGTGAGCCCAGAAAGCTCTCCCAAGTCCAAGTTCCTGTGCTTTCTCATCACTGATGACAAAGTGGTTTTACCTGTTTTTCACCAACTCAACCTAGGCGTCTAAGCAGCCACTTTCTTCCACACTCACCCCTATCACAACCCATAACAGCCAAGTGAAGTGATTCTTTCCTGGGCATAGACTGTGAGCCCCTTGAGGGCAGGGCCTGGAATGTCTCATCCTAGGCATCCAGGAGTTTCTTTCCTAAAACAGATGCTCAGGATACATTTATTGAATTAATGAATTTCCAAGAGACTCAATAAAACCCATGGAACTTTCTGGCAAAGTCTGTAATGGTTCTTTCCCACAGTGGACCATAACATAGCCATTAAAATAATAATTGTGGAGCCTGTTGCAACATAGGAAACTTTATATTACAGCACTGAGTAAGTTCGAACACACGACAATATCTAATTTAATATTTAATTTTAGTATTTAACTTTGCAAAGTATGCATGTCTATGGACAGGAAACCCAGAAAAATGCAAAGGGTGGATAGGGTGAGAGGCAAATTTGTTTCTTGATAGTTTTGCTGTTACATTATTTGCGCTATAAACAAACCTCCACCCCCTTTTCTTTTCCTTTAAAAAAGAAACTGATTCCAGTAACAATTATGTCTCTCTCAACACTCCATGAAAAAAATCTCATCCCAAGTCCTTCAGCTGGCTGACCACATAACCAGAGAGCACAGGCAGAATTCCCAGCAGGCATCCTGAGGTTAAGGCCCTGGGAGTGGAATCCTGTACCCCCACATTTCCCAGGAAATGGCACAGGGGAACAAGCCTTATTGAGCCATCTGGGCTGCTTTAGGGGCTTCGAGATGGGGCTGGGGCCCAGAGCCACTTATGAGGAAAGGAAATCTCTTACTAGCCCAGAGTGACTCAGAGGGCCTTGGCGACCTGAATCACCCTTGTACAAAGCTCCGCTGAAGTCTGAGCAACTGAACAAGCTCCCAGCCCTGTTCCCTGGACATGCTGTGCCATGTCCCCACCTTGCAAACCAGCTCAGATGCCGCCTTCTCCAGGAAGCTTTCTCAGATCCCCCTGGGCCCGCAGCATTCTAGTGGGACACTAAGAGCTCCTGGAAACAAGAGTCCCTGATTCCTTCCCCTCGTTATTTCCAGAGCCCAGTCAAGCACCCAGCACACACTGTAAAGCTCTGAGTGAGTGAGTGAATGAGTGAAGTCGCTCAGTCGTGTCCGACTCTTTTCGACCCCGAGGACTGTAGCCCCCCAGGCTCCTCCGTCCATGGGATTCTCCAGCCTAGAATACTGGAGTGGGTTGCCATTTCCTTCTCCATGTAAAGCTCTGAGTCGTTACCAAATGAGTAGACAGACAGACACATGAAGCAGGAAGGAATGCACTCTGCAAGTGGACACAAGAAGCACCCACTATGGAGATGGTGGCAGGCTCCCCAGTGACCAGCCAGGGCCCCTCCAATGGCAGGCAGGCACAGCAGCCGGGGCTCTCCACAAACACTTGAAAAATGGCCGGTTGAGGTTAAAGGTAAAGTCAGTAGCCAAGGCAACACTATCAACCTCGCTCCAAGCAGCCAACTGCACTACAGATGAGGAGCCTGGTTCTGCTGCAGCTCCAAAAGTTCTGCTCCTCTCATCAGTTCTTGGCCACAGGTGAGGGAGGAGGCTTGGGAACCAGTCCAACCCCTCACTGTCAAGTAACAGGCAAGCCCAGGAGTGAAGGGCATCTGCAAGGTCACACAGGGGTCAGAGCATAGGAGTGTGAATCAGGCTCAGTCTCCTCATCTGTAAAATGGGGGCAAACTTCCTACCTCCCAGAAATGAGGGAAGAATTAAATAAGACAATCATGTCAAAACACTAACACAGTACCTGGTACATAACAAGTGGTCAATAAACCTTAGTCTTATTACTATTATTAGTAAAGCTGGGACTTCAGCCCAGACATCCTGATTCCCAGCCAGCGCCCTCCCACCAGAGCTCCTTCCTTCCTTCCCCATCTTCCCTCCTACCCACCAGGCAATTCTAGCCTCCAGGAAGCTCAAGATGACACAAGCCGCCTCGTGTCCCAGGTTTCTGTCCCTGTGTCCCAACTCCCTAGTAGAGAGTCAGGCTCCTGAGCTAGAGGCATGCTCTCTGCCCTTGTTCCCACTAAAGCCCAGCAGGTCCAGCACAGGGCAGGTCATGCAGCAGGAAGCAGTCCTTTGATGATTGACTTGGCCAAGAAATTTGGGATCAATACCCAATACCTGACTCTTCAATATTAAAAAATAGACAAAAGTTTTTAAAAAGCTCTCTGCAACACGAAAAAAAGAAAAAGAGCTCCCTGCTACCAACTCTCCTATCCCAGGAATTTTCAGATAAGTACTGAGCACCCGCCTTTTGTGAGACAGAGAGATCACTAAGTGGCATTCTGAGCTTCAGCTGCCCAGGCCTTCACATCCCAAGCTTACAGCTAAGTACCAGTGGGACTTGAACTCCACTCATGCAAGAAGGACAAGGGATCAAGTCCATGCAGGGTGCTGGTGAGGACTTGGGGATAAAGAGATGAAACAAGACCCTACTTCTGACCTCCCAGTTCAGCCTTTGCCCCCATTTCAGCCCAGTTAGATTAAGTCACCCAAATGGTTCCAAACGCCTCTTTATGTTTATCAGACAGGAAGCTGCCTTCTCCAGCCCAGGGCCTTATGCAAAACACAGGAAACTTGGTGGCTTTTGAACACCAGACAACTCGAAATAAAGGTGCCTTGGCAGCCTTGTAACAGCTTTTTTTGAAATGCTTAAACCGGTTCAGATGTGCGTCACCAGCTGAACTGTGTGATCTGGGAAGAAGAAAGCAAAGGTCATAGGCTTAGAAAACCTCAGTCTCCAAGCTCAAGGAATCTTCCCACAGGTTCCTCAGTCATCTCACCATACCTTATCATTAAGGGACAGGCTTAATTTAAAATCTTTAAAACCTGAACATACATCTCCTACCACCCAAAGACAGAGGATGTTGGTGACAACCTGAAAAGGAGAGGAAGAGGAGGACAAGAACTAAGCCACTTGGCGTGTGTTTCTATGCAAGTTACAACAAGCCTATGAAAGAAGCATCTCCATGTGGCCAATGAGGAAGCTGAGACTCCAGCCTAACAGTTAGCAGGAGCAAAGGCAGGGGGCTGGTCCCAGCTCTGCCAGAGCCCAAAGCCCTTGTGTGGTTCCCTCTACATGGGTTTTGTATAGAAAATACAACTAATCAATCACCCAAGACCTTAAGTGACTTAAAATTACTAGAAACCAGGACTAGCTGCAGGGCAGTGGAAAGCCGATGTGGCTCTGAGTGGCCCACCCGCCGCCTGGCGCTGCCCCATGTGAAATATTGATTTTTGAGCCGCAGGAACTTCCAGCCCAAGTCGAACTGTCCAACTGGAAGAAGTTCAGAGAAACTCAAACCACTTCCCACCCCATTTCTTAACTCTAGGGCCCCTCCACCCTCCCAGCCCCCAAAAGAAAACGATTAAGGGTGTGGAAGAACAGACTTAAGCAAAGATGAAAGGAGCTAAGTACGTGTTGCTGGGCTGAACAGTGTGTTAAGGCGAGGAAAGGCATGATAACAGCTCAGAAACACTTTTAAATGAGGCCATGTGATTCTGAAAGGCACTGGGTTTGAGGGAAACCAGGGGCCAGAGCTTTCTACCAACTCAGAATGAGTTTGACTCGACCCTCTCATGGGGGGCGGGGGCGGGGGGAGCAGTGGGAGGAGTGAAAATTACAATATCCCTAAGATCCCTTCTGAGCTTCCCAGCGGGCTCAGTGGTAAAGAATTTGCCTGCCAATGCAGGAAACACAGGTTTGGTCCCTGGCTGGGGAAGATTCCCTGGAGAAGGAAATGGCAAACCCCTCCAGTATTCTTGCCTGGAAAATCCCATGGACAGAGGAGCCTGGCGGGCTATGGTCCATGGGGTCGCAGAGTCAGACACGACTATGCAACTGAGCACATACACACAGGATCCCTTCCATCTCAGACACTCTACGATCCTAAGTAAATTCAGTAGGGAGGATTGTACTGTTGCTACTGTACAATTTCTCTCTTTTTTTTTTTTTTTTTTTTGGAGTATGGGATCTTAGTTGCTGGATCAGGGATGGAACCTGTGCCCCCTGCAGTGGCAGTCTGGACCACTGGACCGTCAGGGAAGTCCCTGTTTATTTTTCTTTTAAGCCAGGCATCATTCAGAATTAGAGTTAAATGAAAGAAAAAGGAAACATGAGATGGAAGTTTCCAAAATAACATCCATGGAGGTAAGAGAGGGACTCGCCTCACAGAGGCCCCCTGTTCCTCTGGGCAGCAGGGTAAGAACCATAAGGACCAAGAGGCACCAAGGAAGTGAGAGGCACCCTGAGAGGCACCAAGGAAGTGACCTTCGAGAGGGAGGGGAGGGGAAGCTCAAGAGCACTTCAACTTCCCTGCAGGCTGCAGCCCCACCTGCCCAGGAAGGAAGCCACACCTTTCAGTGGCAACTTCCAGAAGACCCTGCAAGGGTCTCTCTAGCCACAGAGGAAGGCTTCCCCACCCAGGGCTGCAGATGAAGACAGCTGCTGAGGGCACTGTCGTGAGAACTCCCTAGATGGCCTGGCCCTCAGCCAAAGGTTGGCCAGGAGCCTTTTCTGCGCCCACCTACCCAGGCCTGGGTGTGCTGTGTCCACCCCGGGTGCTGAAATCACCTTGGGCCAGAGACACCAGTCAGCAGAATAGGGGCCTGAGGCTTTCTGACAGCAGCCAGCCTGCCTCAGTTACTTTTTAAAGAGACCTGCATCAGACACAAGGGGGCAGCTCCCCGCCTGCTCCCCAAATATCCGGTGCCATCAAAGCCTGAGGGGCAGGTGGGGGCAGACAGAAGGGGGTAGATACAGGCTGGCATCCCGCCTTCAAACCACCGGCCCATGGGGTGGCAGGCCCATTTTAGACCCAGGCTCATTGTGCATACTCATGTGTGACTCACATCACCTTTCAAGAGGCCTAGAGCTGCCTGGCAGGGACACAGGCCTGCCTGTGACCCTAAAGGGGTCTTAACCAGCTGTGCTACAGAAAAGAGCCAGCTCAGGAGTGAGCTGAGCCTGAGTCTTCTCTGGGGCCCACACTGTGCAAGGCTATGGCAGTCCTCCTTGAGAAGGCTAGCGGGGCTCTCCAATTCAAAACCCCCCTCTGATCACATTTTCTCGAGAATTTGGACTTTTCCAATGTTATTAATACATAAAAACCATAGGCCAGATCTCTGAGGGACAACTGGAGATAGGGTGGGTTGCAATGACCCCAAGTTTACAAATGAGGAAGACCCAAGAGAATAAAGGTCTGGTCTGGCCTCCTGGTCAGGATGGGCTCCCCAGGAAAGGACAAGTGGACAGCGTGGAGCCAGGGGGATTGTGGGGAAACTGGCAAAAGGGCTTCCTAGAATACATTCCAGACATGTCCCGCGGGCTTCCTTTTCTTATACAGCAGAGAAAAGGCAATCAAAGCATCTACCATTTTCCAGAAACCAAGGGAAAGGATCAGAGTAGACATTTGTTTAAAGGGGTTACTCTGGTGATAATATGACATCATGGAGAAGAAAGCAGGCCCCAAAATGTTCCAACCACAGAGCAATTCAGTCCATTTTTAAGACCCTTCCTCTTCCCCTGCACGTGGCAGGCACTCAGTATGCAATCTGAGATCTCAAGCAATGCATTTTAAAAACAAAGACCCCCAAGACTGGCCAGCCAACCACATATTTTTGTTGTTAATAAAACTAACAAAATTTTCAATTTCTGACTATTTAAGTAGTCAACACATGTAAAAAGGCATTTAGTGGAAAAAGCAATGCTCAAGCTCACCCCAGGCTCTGGCTTCCTGGGCCCTTTCTAGAGGCAACCACTGTTACTTGGGTTTCTGTAGCTATCCATGCACAGAGCGGAGGCATCATACCATGATTCGCACAGGAGGGAGCAATATGTATCCCACTTTGTATCAAGTTTTATTCACTTAAAATATTTCTTGGAGAGCATGCCCAATCAGTACCTATAGGTCAGTCTCGATTTTTTTAAAGGCTTCAAGAATTCCCACTGTGCAGCTGTACCATGATTTATTTGACCTTCTTAATGGGCAGTTAGCTTATTTCCTGTCTTTCTCTAGACAATGCTACAAAGAATATCCTTGGACATTTCCTTTTGCATGTTTGAGTTTATCTGCTGGTGAGTTCCTAGAAATCAGTCAGAAGGACTATGCTTTGACAGATATTGCCCAACTACCTTCTATAAAGAGAGTTGTTACAACTTAGACCCCATCAGTAGGGCATGAGGGCACCTAAGAAACTGGGGCATTATGGAGAAATTTAAATTCCTGCATGTCTCAATTTCCCAAGCACTCTTGGGTATAACTGGCAGACACATAAACTGGCATGGTGTCTCTGTGAAGCAGTACGCGCCTTCTAGCAAAATCAAATGTACCCCCAACCAGGGCCAGACCCAGAAGCCAGGCCTCCAGACACTAAGTCCAGTGTACCTCCATGTCACCCCTTAGCTCTCCCTAGACCACGGAAGCTGTGTCTGAGAACTAAAACGCAGTGAGTTTGTGTATCTTCTGCCTGAGCCGGGGCCCTGCAACAAGGCTAATGAGCACAAGCTCATCACCAAGAGCATCCAAGAGCATCAGCAGGTGGGCCCCAGAACCACCTGTGTTTTTACCACTCAGGCTTTGTGGTCCATGAGCAAACACACACACACACACAAACACACACACAGAACATCATTTTTAGAAGCAGAAAGAGCATTGAGCTAGGAGCCAGGAGAACCATCCACCCTTCCTATCCTGTCTCCTTACCTGACAACCCAGGGAATGAAGACTGATCACATATATTTTCTTAAAAATGTACACAGTCACTATGTATCAGGCCCTTTACATACTTAATTTCTTTTAGTTCTCACATCTAACCCCGTAGGATGGATATCATGACTCCTGTATTACAGATAAGGACACTGAGGCTTGGGGGGTTAAGTGACTTGCCTACAGTCCTAAGTGGCAGGGTCAGGATCTGAACACTGTCTAGTGCCAAAACTCAGGACTCCACTCTTCCCAGCTCTAATGAAGAACCAGATCCCATTAAGTCACAAGCCTACTGCTTCCCAGGGGGCAGCCGGGGTTCCACTCCGTTGTCACAGGAGGGCTTAAGCCCAGGGGCTCAGCACACCAAGGGTTAAAGCCGAGAGGCAGTGACTCTCTGGGGCTGCACAAAGGGAAAATGTACTTCCTGCCCCTGTGGGCAGAGATGCTGTTTTATGCTCAGCAAATTAGGACGTTTGTTTAATTAAGACGACACACAGATTTTGTTATTCTAAATATTTTTGGAACATGATGCTTGGGAGGAAGCTGTCAAGGCCTGGATTTTTGTTTTTTCTTTTTTTCCTTTGCCTGGGGTTTCTCTCCACCCCCCTCCCCACCCCCCCGACCAAGAGAAGGGTAGGGCCAGGCTCAGAGGAGAACAACAGCCAACCCCTCCTCTCCTTTTGAAATAAAGATGTCAAGCTGGTAAGGGCTGTCTTAAGTACTTTATGGAAGGATTAGCTAGAAGAGGAAGTGAAGAAAGCACAGTTAGCCTGGCTTCTAGCAATACCCTCCACCAGGCGACACAACAATGCAGCAATTTTTAAGTGTGCTTTTCTCCTTTTAAAAAGCTAACAGATCCGTGTTTTGTTTTTTTCTGGAGCAAGAACGGGCAAGAGGCAGGCTGTGATTAACATGCATCCTTCATCCAGTGAGAGGGAAGTTGTCCCATCTCCAACCCCTTAGGTTAAAAGTTTAAAAATAAAAAATAAATGTCAGAAAGCCCTGCCCCTCTCTTCTCCTCTACCCTCACCTGCCCTTCAGACAAGGAGCCCCACAGAACGCACCTCTGGGGGTTGCCCTTCCCCAAACGCTGCCTGCCAATCCAAGCACCTGGATCTGCCATGGGCACTGCCAGGACTTGCTGAATCTGAAGAACAGAGCTTTTTTAGTGTCACCCTGCAGCCATCTGGGGGCACAGCGGCTCTCAAATTACACTGAGCAATCTCTTGACGTTTTTAATTACACCTCAATTATCATAAATGAGCCCTCACTTTCCAACACTGAATGCTTGCCTCGGTTTGGCAAACCTGCCATGTCCTCCTTCCTCGAGGCAGCTTCCTTTCTCATCCCAGACAGAAGTGGCCCCTCTCAGAATTCCTCGAGTCCTTTGTCTGAGGCCTGTTGGAGACACTCATCACAGGCAGCTTCTGTATCTCAGTCATTGGGCCACTATTTCCCCCTGAGGACTGTAAACTCCCATAGGCCAGAGGAGAAGGGAGGGCTGGCTCCCTTCTCCCAATCCCATGACTCACAGCACCCTTCTAGGGTCTCTGTCATCTTCGCCTCACCTTAGAGTCATCTACGGATTTGTCTTGGCTCTCCCCTAAATGCCCTAGGGCACAGGCCAGGTCTTACTCAACCTCACACCCCCCACCACCTGGCAGAATCTCTGGCACAGAGGAGCCAGTTAAATATTTGCTCAATTACACATCTGTGTACCCTCCCCCCACTCCCAGCAGTCTTGTATATAAATTGACTAATATTAATCAAGTGACTGTCTAAATAGGCCTTAAACCAGCCTCCCTCCTTACCATAAAGGGAATAAACCACCCGGTGAGGTTACAGGCTCAGACAGCACTCAGAAATGGCCACAGTGTTGCAGTAAGGCGCTCAGGTTCTTCCCGTTCAACAGTTACTCAACAGTTACTTTGCAATCCTGTTAAGCCCAGGAAAGGGTGCAGTGAACCCAGAAGTGGCTGGGTCCCTCAACTGCCCAGCGGAGAGAGATCCGCCAGTGCCTAGGACCTGGGACTTCCCGGGAACCTTTTCCCCACACCGGCTGGGTGGGGCCACAGATAGCAGCCCGGGCGCTCACCCTGCCCCCACCTCAAGACAATCTGCAACCTGGTCCAGGAAGACACTCCGTTTCTGAGACACTTGGGCTCTTGGGGGCGCGGTGGGGGGTGGTGGGGAGGCGTAGGGGAGTGGGGGGTGCAGTCCTGCCCTGGGCGTGGCCCCGGACACCAGGAGATCAGGATCCTGAACAGAGACATTGGGGGGGGGGGGGGGGGTGGCGGGGTAAGTAGAAAACCCTGGATCTGGCCCAAAAGGGCACAATGCAATAGCCCAGGCTGGATCCTCTAGGAGCAGAGCCCAGCTCTCCCCGCCCCTACCCTGCCGGGGCGGTCCGCAGGTGCGCTGGAATCAGGTGCGCGCAGGGGTCGCGGAGATTGGTGCGGGCCTTACCCGGCCTTCCACTCCCAGGAAGCAGAGGCCAAAAGTCAAAGGATGCGGATCTGTGAGGGAGGGGAAAGTCTTTCCTGCCTCAAGCCGGGATCCCCGCCGGGTCCCCTTTCCCAAGCACCCAGCCGCACCTCTCCCGGTCCCCCTCCTCCGCCCAGCCGATCGCACCCGGGCGAATGAGGAAGTCGGGAGCCGAGGGCGGAAACCGGGCCAAGAGCAATGTCTGCTGCAGGACTGTCCGATTCTGACTCAGGAGGACGCCCTGACAGCTGCCAAACGGTCCCTGGTGCCCGCTACCTCCGTTTCGAAAACGCCCGGAAACTTCCCAAGGAGCCGCCGCCCCGAGCCCCCCATCTGAACCTCGCCCAAGCGGCTGGGTCCAAGGGACAGAGGCTGCCCAGAAGGGGTTAAAAAGTTTGCCCAACTTGGGCACTGGGCGAGGCGAAGGCGGGGCGCGTGCCCCGGCAGCAGGGGGAGGTCGAGGCTCCCGGGTGCCCGGGCTGCGGAGTGTGCCGGCGGGAGGGCAGGGAGTGGGTACGGAGGGTTTCCGGGAAGTGCCCGGCCCCAAGCCTTCCTCGGCTCCCAGGTCTCGCTTCCGTCGGCGTCTTCACCGAGCATCCGCGCGGGAGTCCCGGGGCCCCTCTGTGAAGGGTGCCCAGCCCGCTCTCCCCCGCCCATGCCTGGTCGCCGGCCGCGCGGAGGCCGAGAACCACTCATCGCCCAGCTCACCCAGACTCCGCGCGTCCGGTACCCGCCACCCCCGCTCGCCCGCTCGGGGCGGGACCCGCCGGTGGGGCTCGCTCACCTGAACCTGGATCTGCCCCGGGGAACAGGCGCTGCTTCTCCCGAGAGGGCTTCCTCGAGCGCTTCGGGCGACGGCGGGGTGGGGCGAGCGCGCGAGGCGGGAGCTGCAGCAGGTCAGCCTCGCTCAGCCTTCAGTGCCCTGCCCAGGAACAGCTAGGATCTGCGCGCCTCACCGCACCCTGCGCTGCTCCTCGCCGCCCTGCCGCCCCGCCCCTCTCAGAGCGCGCCCACTCCGAGCCCAGCGCCGGCTGCGGGGCGGAGCCTGAAGAGACGAGCCCGCCCCCGAGCTGTCTCACCCACTCCAACCAGCTGCTGGTCATGATGAACAGACAGCTTGACCTGTGGAAAGGCAGTGGGTGGAGCCTATAGGCCCAGAGGGGTGGGAATACGTTCTCCCCATCCGCCCCCATCTCCACCCCCTCCACCTTCCCCCCGCTCTTCTTAGGCGGGAGCCCCGCCCCCTAGGGCGGGCGCAACGAACCGCCAGGTTCCAGGAGAAGGATTGACACAGAGAGAATCCAACCAGGAGGAGTAGAGTCTCGGCGGACTCCCGGCAGGGATTTTGGTGCATTGCCTGATTTCGGGCGAGGCCCGGCGGGAGCCGACTGGGAAAGTCCGGGCTGCTGACACTCCGCCCCGCGAGCTGTTTTCTCTGACCCATGTCATTCTGTTGATACCAGAACAGATATTAAGTACCATATATGGGAAAAGTGCTATTTTACAATGCAGATGGCCTGTGGGGGCGGACCTGGACTCAAGCCCCGGATCCCTTGTGGGCGCCCTGAGTTCCATTTTTGACCCTGTCTTTGGAGTGCGCACGCTGCAGTCTTTCAGCCTCCAGACGTCTGCTCCGGTGGGTTCCTTCAGCCTGGAGTGCCCTTCCGAGCCTCTCTTTACCTCCACGTGGTTAACTCGCACATTTCCTTTCAGATATTTTTTGCAAAATGTTTTCTTGGGGTTCTTCAGGCTGGCAAAGCGCACTGTGTGTGTGTATCTGTGTGTGTATTACTGCCCACAACAAGAGGATTACAGATTTTTTTTTTTAATTTTTAAAAGATTTTGTTACATTTTTAACCCATCTGGAATTCATTTTAATTTTGGAGTGGGAAAGAAATCGAATATAATTTTTCTAATAGCCAACTGTCCACACACCATCATCACCTACCAACTCATATATTCTTGAATCTGTTTCTGAGTTGTATCCATTCGTCTTTCTGTGTGTTCCTGTGCCAGTTCCACAATACTTTAAGGATGGTAGCTCTACAATACATTTTATATCTAAAGAGGGAAAATTTCTCATTACTCTTTCCTTTTGGAATGTTCTTCCTACTATGACTAAACTAGTCTTCCAAATGAGCTTCAAAAAAAGTATGATCTATAGGCAAGACAAAACTGGAAAAAAGATTTTGCAACTCTGTGACAAAGAATTATCAACAATATGTGAATATCAACAATATGCATCCATAAGGTAAACCCCAAATGCTTTAAAATAAAAGTGGTCCAAAAAGGAACGGTCTAGTTAAAAAGAAGAAATAAAAATGTCCAGTCATCTGAAATGCAAACAAAACTACATGGAATGCCATTTTTCACCTATGAAGTTTTTTAAAAAAGAATAAAAATGTCCACCGTCAGCCAGGTTTAGAGATTACAGGTGAGAAAGTAAGTTGATCAATTTTTCTGATAATTAATCATAAAGTAATCATTGGAAAAGCACACCAAGATGAGTTTAATAGTTCTTCTTTGCAGCATATATAACTTGCATAATTTTTCTAAAACTGGGAGAGACCCACCCCAACATCATCTTGCATTTATCTCTCATAGCACTAACACACTAGATTTTTTAAAATATTTTTAAATTTATTTTAATTGGATTACTTTACAATATTGTGATGGTTTTTGCCATACATCAGTGTGAATTCGTCATAGGCATACATGTGTCCCCTCCTTCCTGAACCCCCCTCCCACCTCTCTGTCTACTCTATCCCTCTAGGTTGTTCCAGAGCACCGGCTTTGGGTGCCCTGCTTCAAGCATCAGACTCACACTGGTTATCTATTTTACATAAAAGGTAATGTATATGTTTCAATGCTGTTCTCTCAGATCATCCCACCCTCTCTTTCTCCCACTGAGTCCAAAAGTCTGTTCTTTACACCTGTGTCTCCTTTGCTGCCCTGTAAATAGGATCGTCAGTACCATCTTTTTAGATTCCATATATGTGTGTTAATACACAGTATTTGTCTTTCTCTTTCTGACTTACTTCACTCTGTATAATAGACTAGGGTTTCATCCACCTCATTAGAACTGACTCAAATGCATTTGAAGCTGAGTAGTATTCTGTTGAGCACTAATACATTAGCTTTTAATTGTCCATATACTTACTGTTTCCTCTGCCTGAGCTAGGAGCTGCCTGAGAGCGGATAGGAAATATGCCCTAAATGTCTCTGTGGACCCAGAACTGACACAAGGCTTGACATAAAATGATCTTTAATGGATGCTTGAACAAGACTCAGAGAACATCCATTTCTTTATCCATAAAATGGGTGTAATCACAGGGCCTTGCCTGCAGGACTGTTGGGGAGAACACAGGAGAAGTGGGCCTGTAAGTGTTTTATAAACTGCTAAGCAATGTGTACTTAACAACAGAGCATTATCGATGATGATCATATCTATTTTCCTCACCTTCAACCTCCTACACCACCTTCTCCAGAAAACTGAGGTCCCTAAGAAGATAGAAGGCCTGTCAGCTGAGCTCTGAATTCTCTCCTCATTATCTACTAGCTTGTATGCCTTCCTACTTCAGGAAGCCCTCCTGCTTACTGTCCAAACCTAACCCTTCCTCTGTCTCCTAGAACCTACACCCTAGTGGTATTTTAGAAAAATATTTTATCTATTTTATCTGAGTATTAAAATAGTATTATGGTTGGTGTACATGCGTGCTAAGTTGCTTCAGTTGTGTCCAACTCTTTGCAACCCTATGTAAGGACTGTAACCTGCCAGGCTCCTCTGTCCATGGGATTTCCCAGACAAGAATACTGGAGTGGATTGCCATTTCTTCCTCCAGGGGATCTTCCCAACCCAGGGACTGAACGCACGTCTCTTACATCTCCTGCAATGACAGGCAGGTTCATTACCACTAGCACCACCCAGGAAGCCAGCCCATGGTTGGTAGAGAAAATACTAAAAAATAAATCAAAAGTATCTACAACCTTACAAACTCACTATAGCACCTATTAACAAATCTTATTTCCTTCAAATCTTTCTACACATACATATGTAAAATAAAATTGGCAGATCAACATGTATATGGTCATCTGATTTATTACAAAGTTGCCACTGTAAATAAGGGGAAAAGATGGTCTTTTTTTCATTTTATTTATTCTTTTTTTTTTTTTTTGCCACCTTACACAGCATGTGAAATCTTAGTTCTCCAACCAGAAATAGAACCCACACCCTCAGGATTGGAAGCACAGAGTTTCAACCACTGGACCACCAGGGCAGTCCCAAAGATGGTCTTTTTAATAAATGGTGCTAGATCAACTGCCTATCTACACATTGAAATAGATTTTTTTTCTCCTTCTCTTATACCATTGAGAGGAATAGCTTAGGATGAATCTGAGACCTAAATGTAAAGATTAAACAGTCAAACTTCTAAAAGAAAGTTCTTCATGACTTTGAAGTAGGCCAAAAAAATTTTAAGACACAAAAAGTATAAATGATAGGAAAAGATTGTTAAATTGAACTTTGTTAAAATAAAGAACTTTCATCCATTAAAAGATGTATTTAAGAGAGTGAAAAATCAGACCATAGACTGGGAGAAAATATTTACAATACATATATACAAAGCAAGGGTGTTATCCAGAATTTATCAAGAACATCTATGTTAAGAAAAAGACAGTCAACCCAACTTTTTTTTTCTGTTTTAATGGGCAGACTTGAATGAGTACTACATAAGAAAGGATAACTAGCCCGGAAGCAAATTGAAAAGGTGCTAACCCTCATTAGTTATCACAAAATGCAAGTTGAAACCACGATGAGTTAGCACCACTCCAGCTAGAATGGCTGAAATTAACATAACATGTGTTGGGGAAGATGGGACTTCCTGAATCTCTCATAAATTGCTGATGGGGATGTAAGTTTCTATAACCACTTTGGGAAAGTGTTTGGCTGTATGTTCTAAAATTGAATATACTTGTATAGGGGTTTACCTGGTGGCTCAGATGGTAAAGAATCTGCCTGCAATGCAGGAGACCCAGGTTCGATCCCTGGGTTGGAAAGATCCCCCTGGAGAAGGGAATGGCAACCCATTCCAGTATTCTTTCCTGGAGAATTCCATGGACAGAGGAACCTTGTGGACTACACTCTATGGGATCATGAAAAGTCGGACCCGACTGAGCGACTAACACACTATACTTATATAACCTGTGATCCACAATTCCACTCTTAACTACATACCCAACAGAAGTGAGTGCTCACACCTGACAAAGACATGTACAAAAATGTTCATAGCAGCTTAACATGGCCAAGAACCAGGAATAGAAAAGCCCACCAACAGTACAGTGGATAAACTGAGAATGTTCATACAATGGACTACTATACAGAAATAAAAAGGAAGAAATTAGTATTATGTGTGAAAAGACACAGTGACTCGGATATCCATGAACTGATAAGTGGATGAACAGAACTGTGGTATATGCCTACAATGGCATATTACTCAGCAACAAAAAGGAACACACTAACACGTGCTACGAGATAGACAAACCTTAACAACATTATGCTAAGTAAAAGAAGCCAGTCACAAAAGACAACATAGTATATAATTTCATGTGTATGAAATGTCTAGAATAGGCAAATCTTTGGAGATAGAAGATAGATTAATGGTTGCCACAGGTTGGGGAAAGGAAACAATAGGAATTTACTGCTAATGGGTATGATGAGGTTTTTTTTTTTTGAGACAATGAAAATATTCTGAAATAAGATAGTGGGAGTGGTTGCACAACTCTCTGATACATTAAATCGAGAAATTAGACAAATTGAGACAGTAACATGGAAACATGTACATTACCATATGTAAAATGGATAGCCAGTGGAAATTTGCTGTATGATGCAGGGAGCTCAGTCAGGTGCTCTGTGACAAACCAGAGATGTGGGATAGGGTGGAAGGTGGGAGGGAGGTTCAAGAGGGAGGGGACATGTGTATACCTATGATTGATTCATGTTGATGTATGGCAGAGACCAACACAGTATTGTAAAGCAATTATCCTCCAATTAAAAATAAACTAAAAAAAAAAAACAACTGAATTGTTTACTTTAAAAGGATGAACTTTATGGTATATAACATATCTTAAGCTGCTATTATTTTTTTAATGAATTACTTTCACAGACATACTGCTAAGTGAGAGTTTAGACACACACACACAAGTAGATATTGTATAATTCCATTTTTGTGAAGTTCTATAACAGGCAAAATCAAACTCTAGTAAAATAAGCCAGAATAGAGGTTTTCTTTGAAGAGAGTTAGTGAATGGGAGAGGAACCAAAGGAAACTTCTGAAATACTGGGAAGTTCTGTGTCTCAATCTGGTTGGTGGTTCCAACTGGGTCTCCACATGTAAAATTCATTGATTTGTACATTTAAGACTTCTGTGCTGTACTGATGCTAAATTTGTATTTCAATAAAAAAGGAAGATAATAAAGCAAAACTGAAGCAAACTATAAACAATGGGCAAAGATGGATAAAAGGTATATGGGAGTCCTTTGTCCTATTTTGTTTAAGTTTGTGACTATATAAAATTAAAAGTTACAAATAACATGAAAGTGAAAGGCACTCAGTCATCTCCAACTCTTTGTGACTCCATAGACCTTACAGTCCATGGAATTCTCCAGGCCAGAATACTGGAGTGGGTAGCCTTTCCCTTCTCCAGGGGATCTTCCCAACCCAGGGATCGAACCCAGGTCTCCCACATTGCAGGTGGATTCTTTACCAGCTGAGACACAAGGGAAGCCCAAGAATTCAGGAGTGGGTAGCCTATCCTTTCTCCAGTGGATTTTCCTGACCCAGGAATCGAAACAGGGTCTCCTGCATTGCAGGTGGATTCTTTACCAACTGAGCTATCAGGGAAGCCCTGATAACATATAACATAAATAACATGTATATGTTATTTATATTAACAATAACAACTGATAACAAATAACTAAAAAAATACAATTCAAGTCATTGTGTATACATAGTTTATGTTCCTGCTAATTCTTTTTCTTTTCAACATCTTGGCAGCTCATCTGCCTGTAACCATACTTGGGAATTTCACTGTCTTAAAAACAAACCAGAAAAAGGATTACTATCCAAAATATTCAAAGAATTCTTAAAACTCAACAAGAAGAAAACAAACCACATGATTAAAAAAAAAAAGACAAAAAAACCTTAACAGGAAAATGATATACAGAGGGCAAATAAGTGTATGAAAAGATGTTCACCATCATATATCATGAGAAAAAGCAAATGGAAACAATGAGCCTCCACTACACACCTGTTAGAATGGCCAGAATCTGGAACACTGATAACACCAAATGCAGGTGAGGATCTGGAGCAACTGGAACTCTTATTGATTGCTGGTGGGCATGCAAAGCCACTTTGGAAGCCAGTGTTGTGGTTTCTAACAAAACTCAACATACTTTTACCATATTATCCAGCAGTTCTTCTCAGTGTTTATCCAGAGGAGTTGAAAACATGTACACCTCCAAACCTGCACATAGATGTTTCCAGTTGCTTTATTCATAATTGCCCAAACCTGGAAGCAACAAGATGTCCTTCTGTAGGCAAATGGATAAATAAACTGCTCCACATCCTGACAATGAAATATTAGTGCTAAAAAAATATGAACTCTGGAGATATGAAAAGACATGGAGGAAGCTTAAACATATTATTAAGTGAAAGACTCAATATGAAAAAAACTGCCTGTTAATATGATTCCAACTATATGACATTCTGAAAAAAGGCAAAACTATGGAGTAAAAAGATGAGTAGTTTTTGAGGGGTTGTAGAAGGGGAAGGACCAAACAGGCAGAGCACAGAGAGTTTTTAGAGCAGTGAAAATATTCTAGCGACCTCCGTCGTGGTCCAGTGGTTGAGAATCCACCTTCCGATGCAGGGAACAGGGGTTCAAACCTGGTGAGGGAACTAAGATTTCAATGCCTCCAGGCAACTAAGTCCATGCACCATAATTAGAGAGACCCTCCTGCCGCAGCTACTGAGCCCACATGCTCTAGAGTCCTTGCTCCAAAATAAGAGAAGCCCACGGGCCACAACTAGAGAAAGTCTGTGAGCCACAAGGAAGACCCAACACAGCCACAAAAATTTCAGTTTAAATTAAAAATTTTTGTAATTAAAAAAAAAATACTCTCATGAGTGATGTATACCACGTTCTGCCCTACATCTCATCAGGAGATTTATCCAGAAAGTGAGCCTTAACTCACAGCATCTACATCAGGCCCTCAGATACCGCACCTTGCTCTTACTCACCCTCTGAATCTGCTCTTCAGATGTCCACAAGCCCAAAGCCTCACTGAGGTCTTGCCTTCCTAGATGGCATTTGAATCTGCTCAACATCCCTTCCTCCCAACACAGACTTTCTAGAAACTCCCGAGAAGGGCTGTTTGCTTTCCCTGTTCTCCCTTCCATGATTGCTTCCCAGTCCAGGGTGGACACGCAGCTGGAATGCACCAGTTTGGGCTATAACTGTTTGTGGAAGGTGGTGTTTCTTTCAACTGGTTGGCACCTGGTTTATATTGATCCTTCAGTATTTTTAATAGCACCTCTGCCAGAGGCTCCCATTTACTGAGTGATTACCACATGGCAGGCATGGTGCCAAGTGCTTTGGTTAAACATCATCTCATTTAATCCTCACAAGGACACTACGAGGTTAGAGATGAATATTGTCTCCATTTTACAGATGAGGACTCAGAGGCTCAGAGAACTTAGGTTGACTTGCTAAGTTCACACAGTGCTGGGGCCAGAGTTCGGCCGATGTCAGTGGAGCTTCAGAGTCCAAGTGCTACATAGTACTACACAGAGGTGCCCAGTGTTTTCAGCTCTCTTCTCCCTTCTTCTCCTCCCTCCTAGATCTGGCTTCTGACCTAATCCCCCACTTTCAAATATTATATTCACGTGTGCTGGTTTAGTTGCTAAATCATGCCTGACTCTTGCGACCTCATGGACCGTAGCTTGCCAGGCTCCTCTGTCCAGGGTATTCTTCAGGTAAAAATACTGGAGTATATTCATGTGAATGACTTTCAAATCCATATCTCCAACCCCAGCCTTTTCCTGATGTTCAGTCTTTCTTTTTTTTTTCCAGTTTGTTTTTATTGTGGTTAAAATACATATATAACATAAAATGTGCCATCTTAATCATGCTTGAGTGTATGGTTCACTGGCATTAAGGCCATGTACTGTTGTGCAACCATCACCACTATCCTGCTCCAAAATCCTTTTCATCTTGCAAAGCTGAAACGCTATAGCCACTCAACAAACAACACCTCCCCCATCCTCCTTTCCTGCTCCACTCACCTCCTGGAAAACCACAGGGCCACTTTCTGTCTCTATGAGTTTGACTATTTTAGGTCCTTCTCACATGTAAGTGTACTCAAACAGCATTTGTCTTTTTTTCACTTAGCATAATGTCCTCAACTTTCATCCATGTTGTAGCATGCATCAGAACTTCCTTCTTAATGCTGAATAAGATTCTCCTATATGTACATACCACACTTTGCTTATTCTTTCATCCATTGTTGAATACTGGGGTTGCTTCCACATTTTAGTTATTGTGTCTAATACCCCTATGAACATAGATGCACAAACATCTCTTCTGTTTTCAGTTTGGGGGAGTATATGCTCAGAGTATAATCACTGGATCATACAAGGTAATTCTATTTTTAATTTTTTAGGAACATCATACTGTTTCACAGCAGCTATATTTCACCTTCTTACCAACAGTGCGCAAGGTTTCCAGTTTTGTCCACATCCTTTCTTCTGTTTATTTATCATAATAAAAAATATTGTTAACAAAGAAGATACATACAACAGGAAAATAGGTGAAAAGTTTTTGGTTTGGGATAGTAGCCATTTTAATGGATATAAAGTGATATCTCATTGTGGTTTTGATTTGCATTTCTGTGATGATTAGTGGTGTCGAGAATCTTTTCATGTACGTATCGGCCATTTGTATGTCTTCTTTGGAGAAATGTCTATTCAACTCCTTTGCCCATTTTGGAATCATATTGTTTGGGAATTTTTGTTGATGAACTTCAGGAGTTCTCTGTATATTCTGGATATTAATCTCTTATCAGATGTATGATTTGCAAGGCTTCCCTGGTGGCTCAGACGGTAAAGCATCTGCCTGCAATGGGGGAGACCAGGGTTCGATTCCTGGGTCGGGAAGATCCCCTGGAGAAGGAAATGGCAATCCACTCCAGCACTCTTGCCTGGAAAATCCCAGTCCATGGGGTTGCAAAGAGTCGGACACGACTGAACAACTTCATTTCACTTCACTTCCCTCTAATCTCTGGGTTATTATTTTACCCTGTTGATATTGTTTTCTGATGCACAAAATTTTTTTTTCATGAAGTGCAATTTGCCTATTTTTTACTTTTGTTGCATGTGCCCTTCAGTCTTTTTTTTTTTTAACCCATATAATATTTTATGCTAAAATAATACATCTTAGACTAAACAGAATATCTTTGGAAGGATATACAAGAAGTAAGTAACACTGGCTATTCTTAGAAGAACTGTGTGATGGGGAAATAAGAGTGGGAGAATTTTCACTGAAGAAAAAAAACCTTTCTCTCTCTTAAATTTATACTCATATAAATACATTACCTATTTAAATAAAAATCAAATTTAAATATAAAAGATATACTAGAAATTAAAATATAGATATAAAATAATACATTCTCATTTTTTTAACCTAGAAAAAAAATTCAAGCACTAAAAAAAACATGTAAATCACCTACAGTTTTATTACCCAAGATTCTCAGTGCGTTTCCCTATTGTTCAGTTGTCCAATGATTTGGTTCTTGCCAAACCTGTCTTCAAGCCTGACTCCCAACTCTGCTCACATTCCCAGCTTCTCAATGCCAACCAGACTCAACCCAGAGGCCTCTCCTTACTCCTCCATCCTTTTCTTCCCCTGACTCCAAGGAGACTTCACTCCTCACTTCCCTCACCCTCACAACCTCCTCACCCAGCCTTCCTTTCCTTCTCCTCAGCATCTCCTTGCCTGGAAAATCCCATGGACGGAGGAGCCTGGTAGGCTGCAGTCCATGGGGTCGCAAAGAGTCGGACATGACTGAGCGACTTCACTTTCACTTTTCACTTTGATGCATTGGAGAAGGAAATGGCAACCCACTCCAGTGTTCTTGCCTGGAGAATCCCAGGGACAGGGGAGCCTGGTGGGCTGCCGTCTCTGGGGTCGCACAGAGTCGGACACGACTGAAGTGACTTAGCAGCAGCAGCAGCATCTCCTTGCATTCTGGCACTTTCCCTCCCCTCCTCCTCAGATGGGTGCTAGAGAATAAATAACTATGCTTTCTGTTCTTCTTAAGAGCTTTCCTGAGATATAATTTGCATACCTTTCACCCCTGTAAAGTGTACAATTCAGTGGTTTTGAATCTAGTCACAGAGTTATGCAACCATCAACACTGTTTAATTGGAGAACATTTTTATCACTCCAAAGAAACCCCATATCTGTTAGCAGCCACTCCCCATTTCCCCCCAACTTCCTCCTCCTGTCTGAGGCAACCGCCAGTCTACTGCCTGTCTCTAGAGATGTGCCTTTTATGGACATTTCATGTAAACAGAATATATAATATGCAGTCCTCTGCATCTGGTTTCTTTCACCAAGCATGAGTATTCCAGGTCCATTTATGTGGTGCTTGTATTAGTACTTCATTCCTTCTATTGCTGAGTGATCATCCCTTGTATAGGCTTCCCTGGTGGCTCAGATGGTAAAGAATCCACCTGCAGGGCGGGAGACCCGGGTTCGATCCCTGGGTTGGGAAGAACCCCCTGGAGGAGGGCATGGCAACCCACTCCAATACTCTGGAGAATCCCCATAGACAGAGGAGTCTGGTGGGCTACAGCCCATGGGGTTGCAAAGAGTTGGACACAATAGCTGACTAAGCACAGCACAGCATCCCCTTGTATGGATATACCATATTCTATGTATCCACTCATCAGATGACAATAATCAACTTTCCTGTAGGTTTATAACATTTAGCTTTTGCAACTGCATTCTCATCCCACCTCACTTCATCTTGACATTTACTGTTTGAGGAAGGTTGTGTTTGTCCCAGGTGGTTCAGTGGTAAAGGGTCCATCTGCCAATGCAGGAAACACAAGAGACTCGAGTTCAATCACTGGATTGGGAAGATCCCCTGGGGTAGGAAGTGGCAACCCACTCCAGTATTCTTGGTTGGAAATTTCCACGGACAGAGGAGCCTGGTGGGCTATAGTCCATGGGGTCCCAAAGAGTCAGATACGACTGAGCATGCAAGCTGAGGCTAGAATGAGCAGGTATGACTTGCCAGATATCACAGGCTATTAAAAGGCACAGTTATAATCTGAAGCCCTTTTCTCTGTGCTGTTCTGCCTCCCTCCTCAGTCCATTTTCTGTCACAAGCCCCTTTTCCCTTTATATTAATGACTCTGCTCCTCATGGTGTCCACAATGCCCCAGGCTACTGTGCCTTGGATACACAGAGGTTTGGATGTGTGCTCAGAGAGGGCATTAAGTCTGTATCTGATCTGGATTTATAAGCCAAAGGTTTGCCGTCCTTCCAGCCTCTGTGTAGATGGGCTGCTTCTGGGTCCTGGGTGTGGGGGCGGGGTAGCCCAGAGGAGATGGAGTTTTAGGAGGACATGACCCCACCATCCACTCTGCAGAAAGAGGCCTCCCCCACCTGCTCCAGTGCCACCCAGATCTTCCTGTGGCCACTTCCTTCTGCCTGCCGTACCCCTTCCTCTCTAACCACAGAGAACATTAACACACCTCTTGATAACACTAGTCACATTGTCACACAATTCTTTATTTGTCTGCTCCTCCAAACCTGGGAGCACAGATCTGAAAATCACCTTAGTGTCACAGCAGCTGACGCTTATTAGGATCTGGGTCAATGTTGGTGGAATGAATGGGTCTTCCTTTGTTTTTTTCTTTTTTGGCTGCTCTGGGTCTTCTTTGCTGCACAAGGGATTTCTCTAGTTGCAGTGAGAGGGGGCTACTTTTCATTGCTGTGTTCGGGCTTCTCATTGCTGTGGCTTCTCTTGTGGAGCAGGGCATTCGAGCTTCAGTAATTGCAGCAACAGGTTCCATAGTTGCGACTTGAGGGTTCTAGAGTGTGGGCCCAGTAATTGTGGCACATGGGCTTGGTTGCTCTACGGCATGGGGGTTCTTCTCGGACCAGGGATTGAACCTGTGTCCCCTGCCTCAGCAGGTGGATTCTTATCCACTGCGCCACCAGGGAAGTCCCGGTCTTCCCTGTTTTAATAATGGTGCCTATTGGGAATTCTGGGCAGTGCAGTGGTTAGGACTCGGCACTTTCACTGCTGAGGGCCCAGTTTCAATCCCTGGTCAGGGAACTAAGATTCTGCAAGTCATGTGGCATAGCTAATAAAAAATGAATTACTTAATTAAAAAAAAAATTGTGTCTATCATCTATTGAATGCTGACCGTAAGACATTTATCCTGACAACAACCCTCAGATATGGTGTCTTATCTCCTTTTCACAGAGGAAGTGGGGACTCAGAAAGGTAGAGTTTACAAGCCCAAGTCCTCATAGACAATAAGAGACAAAGCAGAGATTTAAATCTACACCTATTTGCCTTGCAATATGCTGCTTTTACCACCCTCTTGCAGCAAGTGTGAATTTAGAATCAGGCCTTTGGAAGTGGATAATATAAAAATAAAAATAAAACAAGACAAATTTCAACATGAATCAACTATACCTCAATTAAAAAATAAAATATGCATCACATTAAAAAATAAATAAGTAAATAAAGCATAAGGTTGCCCATAGCTTCACAAACTCTTGCCTGTAATCTCTACTATTAGATCTCACTTATGGTCTCAAGAGAGAAAAACAGCTCAGAGAGGTTAAGAGACTTCCAAAACCACACAGCTCGGTAGGAAGACCAGCCTTCAAGGCCAAGCCTGCTTGTTTCCAAGGGCAAACCTGCGTCAGCACAGCACAGCTGCCGGGTGTTGATTCCACACTGCCTTGCCCAAGTGAGTCTCAGTTTCCACTGAGAAGCTTTACAAGGAAATAAGTAAATGTAAATATTGGAGAAATTGGTACCCTGATGCCTCCCTGGTGGGACTGTAAAATGGTGCAGCCACTTTGGAAAACAAAGTGGCAAGTGCCTCAAAGTACTAATCATGGAGTTACCAGCTGACCTAGAAATTCCACCCCTAAGCATCCACCCAAGAGAAATGAAACAACTGTACACAAAAATGTGTACAGGAAATGTGCATGCATGTTCATAGCAGCATGATACATAATAGCCAAGAAAAGGAAGCAATTCAAATGCCCATGAACTGATCAACAGATAAGCAAAATGTGGCATTCTGTATAATGGCCTGTTATTTGACAATAGAAACAAATGAAGTTCTGATACATGGTACCACATGGAGGAACCCTGGAAACCTAATGCTATGTGAAAGAAGCCAGACACAAAAGGTTACATATTGTATGATTCCATTTCTATGAAATGTCCAGAATAGGCAAATCTATGGAGTGGGAAAGTAGATTAGTGGTTGCCGGGGGCTGAGGGGAGGAGGGAAAGGGGCGTGACTGCTCATGGGTACGGGGTTTCTTTGGGGATGACGAAAATGTTCTGGAATTGCTGGTGGTTGCCCAACACTGTGCCTACACTAAAAACCACTGAATTGTACACTTTAAAAGGGCGAATTTTATGGTATGTGAATTATATATCTATAAAGTTGTTATAAAAAGAGGAAAAAAAATGGTCTCTGTCTTTTCCAAGTTTCACGGAAACAGGTATTTGAAAGTGCCCTGGTCCCACACCCATGCTGTGCAGAGCATGGCCTCTGCTCCCTGGGCCCAGGATAGTACCCACTGCCAAGCATGGCCTGTTTGACTTGGTGTGAGGGTGTCTCTGAACCTCTCTTCCCTTCAAAGGTGCACTCTTAACATTGAGCCTTCTCTGTGTGGCAAAGGACTTTACAGTCATGACAGATCCCTTGCTGGGAGGTCAGGCCACGTACTGTAAAGTTCAAGATGAAAAAGCCATGGCAGCTGTCCAGCCCAGCCAGGTAGTGATGGAGTCAGGTGACATCATAGGATGTCAGCGATTTGGAGCCAATGATTTGACCTACAGGGTGAAGCAGCTGGGATATAAAGGCCGGCATCCTGGATCTGGCACCTGAACGCCTAGGTTTGAATCTCAGCTCCATCACCTGCTAACTGGGTGGTCTACAGCTGTCTCTTAACCACCTGGAGCCAACATTCACTCACCTAAAAGGATGAGGGGGATGATCCCTAGCTCCGAGGATGCTGAGAGGACTCTAGCTACTCAAAGTGTAAGTCTACTGAAACCAGCAGCTTCAGTATCCCCTGGGAATTTATTAGAAATGCAGAAGTTCAGGTCCCACCCCGACCTGCTGGATCAGAATCTGCATCCCACCTACGGGATTCAGATACATGGTAAAATCTGAGAAGCACTGGGGAGAATTAAATGAGATTATGCAGGTAAAAACTTGCCAGAGTGCCTGGCACACCACAGGTGCCACACACGTGAATCTTGGTGTTTTACTGTTACTTAGAAAGAGGGCTGAACTGGTCTGCCACCGCCTCACAGTGTGATCTTAAACTAGTCCCTTGACTATGCTGGGGGCTGGGGTTTCCATCTCCCATTTATCTAACAAGACTTTATGTGGCTCATCTGATAAAAATGTGTGAGAAAGCGCTTTACAAATGCAAAAGGCCTAACTGTGGACATGGTTCTCTTGGCCAAACTGGAGAGACAGTGACTTGCAAGATTCTAGAGATAAGAGAGGGTTTGAAGTAGTGGAGGGGCTGCTGCTGCTAAGTTGCTTCAGTTGTGTCCGACTCTGTTCGACCCCATAGACGGCAGCCCACCAGGCTCCCCCGTCCCTGGGATTCTCCAGGCAAGAACACTGGAGTGGGTTGCCATTTCTCTCTCCAATGCATGAAAGTGAAAAGTGAAAGTGAAGTCACTCAGTCGTGTCCGACTCTTAGCGACCGCATGGACTGCAGCCTACCAGGCTCCTCCGTACAGGGGATTTTCCAGGCAAGAGTACTGGAGTGGGGTGCCATTGCCTTCTCCGGAGTGGAGGGGCATCGGTGTCTAAAGACCCTGGCAAGCAGAGAAGAGTGATTGAGGAAGCACTGCTCTTGCCCAAGAGAAGCCCCTGCACCTCAAAGACATTTAACCAAAGGAAATGGAGAAAAAAACCACAAAGTGCTTGGGTAAGATAGGGACGTGCCAGCAAAGGACCATGCAGTGGAGGGTCACAGCTGGTGTCTCCCTGTAAACAGAGGGCAAAGGTTTGAGCTACTAGAAGCACCCGTGCAGGGGGCAGATGGCAGTGTCTGGATTTAAGGTGGCCTCCAGGGGGCTGGAAATTCCTCCTCTGCTTACAGTCCATAAGCGTCCCATGGCCTTTAGGAAGACAATAACCACTGATGTTTATACGTCCCAGACATTTTCTGAGAACATTTTGTATATTCCCTCACATGATGCTCTCAAGAGCCCTCTGAGGTGGGTCTCTTTAGATTCCCCACATTACAAATGAGGCCACTGAAGAACAGAGAGACTGAATGACTTGCTCAGTATCACAGAGCTAACAAGTGATGGAGTCAGGCTTCCAGCCCAGGACATCTGACTCTAGGGTCCTAGTTCTTAGTAACCCTTCACCTGCCCCTATTTTAAAAATTGATTTTATTTTTTAGAGCATCACTAAGTTCATAGACGGAGAAGGCAATGGCACCCCACTCCAGTACTCTTGCCTGGAAAATCCCATGGACGGTGGAGCCTGGTAGGCTGCAGTCCATGGGGTCACTAAGAGTTGGACACGACTGAGCGACTTCACTTTCACTTTTCACTTTCATGCATTGGAGAAGGAAATGGCAACCCACTCCAGTGTTCTTGCCTGGAGAATCCCAGGGACGAGGGAGCCTGGTGGGCTGCCGTCCATGGGGTCGCACAGAGTCCGACACGACTGAAGCGACTTAGCAGCAGCAGCAGCAGCAAGTTCATAGAAAAGGCAAGGGGAAGCTACAGAGATTTCCCATATACCCTTTGCCCCCATATATGCAGAGCCTCCCCATTATCGACATCCCCCATGAGACTTATTGAGATACTTTAGTTTATAAGAAATATGAATTTGGTCATTCAGATAATCAAAATATACTTTTCATGTATATATTTGGCCTTCATCCACAGCTCCTGGCTCACAGCTCTTAAAACCTTTGGAATTTCCTAACAGAGCAGAAAAGTTTTGTCATAACTTTTGGATTCCACTTAAGGATGGGACTGGTTGGAACTTCCCTGGTGTTCCAGTGGCTAAGACTCCACGCTCCCAATGCAAAGGGCCTGGGTTTGACTGCTGGTCAGGGAGGTAGAACCCATGTGCCACAACTAAAGATCAAAGATCGTAAAAGGATGGGACCAGTTGTGAGTGGAGTGAACCTTGCAATTAGAGGGGAGGGAGAGGGACTAGAGGTGGAACCAGGCCAGTGAGTTAATCAAGCAGGCTTCTGCAAGGAAGCCTCCATAAAAACCCTAAAGAACAGGGTTCAGAGAGCTTCCAGGTTGGGAAACATGTGGAGGGTGATGTGCTCAGAGAAAGCATGGGAATGACACTCCCTTCCCCACATCCAGCCCTATGCATCTCTTCCATCTGGCTGTTCCTGACTTACATCCTTTTATAACAAATCAGTGATCTAGTGAGTAAATGGGTTTCCTGAGTTTGAAATCAATTGAACCTAAGGAGGGAGTCATTGGAACCTCCAGTCTATAGCTAATTGGTCAGAAGCACAGGCAGCAACCTGGAGTTGTGATTGGCATCCAGAGTGAGGGAAGGAGTTAGTTGTGTAAGACTGAACCCTTAACCTGTGGGATCTGACGCTATCTCCAGGTAGATAGTGCCAGAATTTGGTTGAATTGTAGGGTACCCAGCTGGTATCCAAGGCAGTGCTTATTGATGTGGGGAAACACACATACACGCACAGAGGAATTGGTGACTTGAACCCTATTAGTGGGACATTGGTTACAACTGATGAACCCACACTGATACCTTTAATCACCCAAAATCCATACTTCACTCTTGAACACTCGGGGTTCGCTCTTGCTGTTGTACATTCTGTGGGTTTGTACAAACGTGTAATGACACGTATCCTTCATTATAGTATCATGCAGTTTTGTCACTGCCCGAAAACTCCCTTGTGCTCCACCAATTCATCCCTCTCTCCCCCTATTTCACCCAGGTCTCAGCAACCACTGATCTTTTTACTGTCTCCATAGTTTTGCCTTTTCCAGAATGTTATATAGCTGGAATCATACAGAATTTAGCCTTTTCAGATTGGCTTCTTTTACTTAGTAATAATGCATTTAAGATTCCTCCATGTCTTCCCATGGCTTGAGAGCTCATTTCATTCTGGCACTGAATAATATTCCATGGTCTGGAGGTAGCAGTTTATTTATCTGTTCACCTGTTGAAGGACATCATGATTGCTTCCAAGTTTTAGAAATTATGAATAAAGCTGCAATAAACATCTATGAACAGTTTTTCTGTAAAAATAATTTTCACTTATATTGCTTTTTAGTCTGGAGATGGGGACAGTGGTTAGAGGCTGGCCTGAGAGTCCCCAGCAGAGGGACCAGACTGGGTATGGCCTTCTAGGACCTTCATCATCATCACCATCATGAAGCTGTAATAAGAACTAGGAATCCAGGACTTCTCTGGTGGATAAGAATCTGCCTGTCAAGGCAGGGGACATGGGTTTGATCCCTGGTCCAGGCAGCTTCCACAGGCCACAGAGCAACTACAGCCCGGGGGCCACAACTACTGAAGCCCATGCGCCTAGAGCCTGTGCTCTGCAATGAGAGAAGCCACCAAAATAAGAGAAGCCCGCACTCACGACAAAGACTAGTCCCCACTTACTGCAACTGGAAAAGCCCATGCACAATAATGGAGACCCAGTGCAACCAATACATAGGAAAAAACATATAAATACACACACACGTGTGTATAAAGAACTGTGAATCCTGTGACTCCTGCAGTGCTGTTGTCAGCATCTATCCACCACGGAGTTCCTAGGATCCAGGGTCCCTGAGCAGTTTCAGGTGTGCTGCGTAACTCATTACATTCCCATAGCAACCCTGCATGGAGCAAATCCTACAGTTCAGAAGCCGATGATTTGCACAAGGTTGAGTTTTTATTTTTTACCCTCAGCCCACTATAAGAAATATATTTTATAATACAAACAGCCTCAGATAAATGAAACAAATGTCCCCCCAATACGCTAATATCTTCCAATCTTTTTCATTTTTGAAAATACTAGTCATGACATTGACTTCATGACACATTTGTGGAATTCTATGTATGCTGCAGATTCTGGCAAATTACTGAACCTCTGTAAGCCACCTGGCACACCTCAAAATGTTGTTGTGAGTAGTAAATGAGATAAGGTATGTGAACAGTTTAACACAGGACCTAGTTTATGGATTAGGAAGGAAGAAATGGTCCTTATAATACATCAGCAAGATGGATGTTATCACTTTACTGATAGGATAGAAAATGAGGCTTAAGGAGATTAAATGGTTCCTAAGGTCTCACAGACAAGGGCCAAAATCAGGATTGAACTCAGAATCAGGCTCTTTTTTCTGCAATTCTAAGCTGCCTTCCTAGAGAAGCTTAACTTGCTGGGTGTGGCTTCCAAAGGTTGTACTACTGGTTACAGCTCAGTCACCTGGGTAGCGGCCGAGTTCACCTCTCCTGGAGAATATAAGAAGCTATTCCTACTCTCTCCTGAGCTCGTGACTGTCTTCTCTCCCCCTGCTCCATTGTCTAGTTTAATATCCATTTGCTGGGCACTAACTGGCTAACAGAGTTCTGCCAAGAGAACGCACTGGTCATAGCAAACACCCTCTTCCAACAAAACAAGAGAAGACTCTACACATGGACATTACCAGATAGTCAACACCAAAATCAGATTGATTATATTCTTTGCAGCCAAAGATGGAGAAGCTCTATACAGTTAGAAAAAACAAGACCAGGAGCTGAACTATGACAGTTCAGATCATGAACTCCTTATTGCCAAATTCAGACCAAATTTGAAGAAAGTGGAGAAAACCACTAGACCATTCAGGTATGACCTAAATCAAATCCCATATGACTATATAGTAGAAGTAAGAAATAGATTTAAGGTACTAGATCTGATAGACAGAGTGCCTGATGAACCATGGACGGAGGTTCGTAACACTGTACAGGAGACAGGAATCAAGACCATCCCCAAGAAAAAGAAATGCAAAAAAGTAAAATGGCTGTCTGATGAGGCTTTACAAATAGCTGTGAAAAGAAAGGAAGCAAAAAGCAAAGGAGAAAAGAAAGATATAAACATCTGAATGCAGAGTTCCAAAGAATAGCAAGGAGAGATAAGAAAGCCTTCCTCAGCAATCAATGCAAAGAAATAGAGGAAAACAACAGAATGGAAAAGATTAGAGATCTCTTCAAGAAAATTAGAGTTACCAAGGGAACATTTCATACAAAGATGGGCTCGATAAAGAAATGGTATGGACCTAAGAGAAGCAGAAGATATTAAGAAGAGGTGGCAAGAATACACAGAAGAACTGTACAAAAAAGATCTTCACGACCAAGATTATCACGATGGTGTGATCACTGACCTAGAGCCAGATATCCTGGAATGTGAAGTCAAGTGGGCCTTAGAAAGCGTCACTACGAACAAAGCTAGTGGCGGTGATGGAATTCCAGTTGAGCTATTTCAAATCCTAAAAGATGATGCTGTGAAAATGCTGCACTCAATATGCCAGCAAATTTGGAAAACTCAGCAGTGGCCACGGAACTGGAAAAGGTCAGTTTTCATTCCAATCCCAAAGAAAGGCAATGCCAAAGAATGCTCAAACTACCACACAGTTGCACTCATCTCACACGCTAGTAAAGTAATGCTCAAAATTCTCCAAGCCAGGCTTCAGCAACAGGTGAACCGTGAACTTCCTGATGTTCAAGCTGGTTTTAGAAAAGGCAGAGGAACCAGAGATCAAATTGCCAACATGCGTTGGATCATCAAAAAAGCAAGAGAGTTCCAGAAAAACATCTATTTCTGCTTTATTGACTATGCCAAAGCCTTTGACTGTGTGGATCACAAGAAACTGTGGAAAATGCTGAAAGAGACAGGAATACCAGACCACCTGACCTGCCTCTTGAGAAACCTACATGCAGGTCAGGAAGCACAGTTAGAACTGGACATAGAACAGACTGGTTCCAAACAGGAAAAGGACTACGTCAAGGCTGTATATTGTCACCCTGCTTATTTAACTTATATGCAGAGTACATCATGAGAAACACTGGGCTGGAAGAAGCACAAGCCGAAATCAAGATTGCCAGGAGAAATATCCATAACCTCAGATATGCAGATGACACCACCCTTATGGCAGAAAGTGAAGAGGAACTAAAAAGCCTCTTGATGAAAGTGAAAGTAGAGAGTGAAAAAGTTGGCTTAAAGCTCAACATTCAGAAAACTAAGATCATGGCATCTGGTCCCATCACTTCATGGGAAATAGATGGGGAAACAGTGGAAACAGTGACTGACTTTATTTTTCTGGGCTCCAAAATCACTGCAGATGGTGACTGCAGACATGAAATTAAAAGACGCTTACTCCTTGAAAGGAAAGTTATGACCAACCTAGACAGCACATTAAAAAGCAGAGACATTACTTTGCCAACAAAGGTCCATCTAGTCAAGGCTATGGTTTTTCCAGTGGTCATGTATGGATGTGAGAGTTGGACTGTGAAGAAAGCTGAATGCTGAAGAATTGATGCTTTTGAACTGTGGTGTTGGAGAAGACTCTTGAGAGTCCCTTGGACTGCAAGGAGATCCAACCAGTCCATCCTAAAGGAGATCAGCCCTGGGTGTTCATTGGAAGGTCTGATGTTGAAGCTGAAATCCAATACTTTGGCCACCTGATTCGAAGAGCTGACTCATTGGAAAAGACCCTGATGCTGGGACAGATTGAGGGCAGGAGGAGAAGGGGATGACAGAGGATAAAATGGCTGGATGGCATCACCGACTCGATGAACATGAGTTGGGTAAACTCCAGGAGTTGGTGATGGACAGGGAGGCCTGGCATGCTGCAATTCATAGGGTCGCAAAGAGTCGGACACGATTGAGCGACTGAACTGAACTGACTGGTCACATGGCCATTCCCTCTCTTAGCCTGGAACACTACGGATACTGCCCTCCCTACCTCATTCAAATCACCCCTAATATGTCACCTCCTTACTATTATCCCTAAACCCCTAATCTGAATGAGAATAAACACCCCCTCTCCAGGACCGCCCCTTTCTCCTGCTTTAGCTTCTTTCATGTGTGTGTTTTGGCCTGACAATTTATACGCTATCTTGGTTTATCCATTAACTCTTGTCTTTGCTAAAACATAAACTCCAGGAGAGTAGGAACTATTAGAGTTGGATCTCTGCTCTGTCCCTAGTGCTTAGAACAGTAACTGGCACAGAGGAGGTACTCAATAAATGTTAGTCGAATCAGTCAATGACTTTGGACTCAGACTACAGAGCTGGGCTTATAAACCAATGCAGACCATAGCGAGCCATTTTGGTGGACATTCTAACAAATGGACTCAGACAAGTACAAAGGGAGCTCCCTGGAAGCACAAAGGAGGCAGGGATCAATTCTGATTGTGGATCAGGGAGGAGGAGGTCTCTACATGATCCCTGAAGCTGGGTGGAACTGCAAAGATGGAGACGGCATCCCACGTGAAGGAAAAGGCAAGAGGGAAGATGCAGGGGCGGAAAGGTTGGTTGGCACATAGAACAATCCACAGGGCCTGTAGGTTTGGGTTCAGGATTGATAGGCAGGTGGGAAGATGGCTAGGGTGGATTGCTAAGGGAGTTGAATGCCAGGCTAAGGAGTTTGGAGTTTGCAAGTCTCTGACAGTGTCTTAAGGTGATCCATCCATCTATTATCTTTATCTATATTCATCTAAATATATCTGATTCCTATCTATCTGTACACACATATGTGGAACACATATTTACACATGCTGCTGCTGCTGCTGCTAAGTCGCTTCAGTCATGTCCAGCTCTGTGCAACCCCATAGACGGCAGCCCACCAAGCTCCCCCGTCCCTGGGATTCTCCAGGCAAGAACACTGGAGTGGGTTGCCATTTCCTTCTCCAATGCATGAAAGTGAAAAGTGAGAGTGAAGTCGCTCAGTCGTGTCCAACTCTTAGTGACCCCATGGACTGCAGCCCACCAGACTCCTCATCCATGGGATTTTCCAGGCAAGAGTACTGGAGTGGGGTGCCATTGCCTTCTCCCCTTACACATGCTATGGGAGCCTATTAAAATATACACGTAAAATAAAAATTAAATATAAAATTAAAATTATATATATGCTGCTGCTACACATACAAAAAAAATCACACATATACATACTTGCACATGTATATGTGTTTTAATAGGCTCCCAAGATTCACAGTTAGGGCATAAAAGGTTTTTATGCCCTCCCTCCCGCTTCTGTCCTCCCCTAATGCTACTGTCGGAGAAGGCGATGGCACCCCACTCCAGTACTCTTGCCTGGAAAATCCCATGGACGGAGGAGCCTGGTAGGCAGCAGTCCATGGGGTCGCTAAGAGTCGGACACGACTGAGCGACTTCACTTTCACTTTTCACTTTCATGCATTGGAGAAGGAAATGGCAACCCACTCCAGTGTTCTTGCCTGGAGAATCCCAGGGACCGGGGAGCCTGGTGGGCTGCCGTCTCTGGGGTTGCACAGAGTCGGACACGACTGAAGTGACTTAGCAGTAGCAGTAGCAGTAATGTTACTGTATTTTGTGTCTTGCCCCAGCAGATTCACATTTACTGCAAGGCCACACTTGCACAGAGGCTGTAAATCGGGTGCAGGCGTTCTCACCTCTGACCCACACACAGGGCGTGGCCTCTCTCACCGCTGCCTGGTGGTCCTTCCACTTGGTCCTGACCGGAAATCCTGCGCGCTCCACCCTCTGCCAGGTGGATGGATTGAGTCCGCCCACTTCTGTCACATGAACCAATCGAGCACGTTTATGCAAATTGAGATCCTTTCCCTGCTCTCCGCCCCGCTCAAGACAACCAACGGTTGCAGAGGTGCAACAGGTCAGCCAGGTTCCTGTTCTGACCGACCTCAGAGAGTTCTGTAAAATTTCTGCCAAGGGCAAAAACAATTTGGAAACTTCGGGAACTGGAGACAGGAGGACGGGAATAAATGGAATGCCGCAGTAAGACCGATGGCACTGAATCACAGAAACTGAGGCTTGAAGGGTTACTGGAGGTCATTTTGTCTGACTTCTGGACTGACTTTCTGCCTCACTCCGCGTGATTCCTGTCAGGTGCTCACAGGTGCTGGTGAAGTCACTACCTGCAGACATGACCCAGCTGACGAGAAAGAGCACGTCCCAGATCTGGCTATTCAGTTCAGTTCAGTTGCTCAGTCGTGTCCAACTGCGACCCCATGGACTGCTGCACGCCAGGCTTCCCTGTCCATCACCAACTCCCAGAGCTTGCTCAAACTCATGTCCATCGTATCAGTGATGCCATTCAACCATCTCATCCTCTGTCATCCCCTTCTCCTCCTGACTTCAATCTTTCCCAGCATCAGGGTCTTTTCCAGTGAGTCAGCTCTTCGCATCAGGTGACCAAAGTATTGGAGCTTCAGCTTCGGCATCAGTCCTTCCAATAAATATTCAGGACTGATTTCTTTCAGGATTGACTGGTTGGATCTCCTTGCAGTCCAAGGGACTCTCAATAGTCTTCTCCAACACCACAGTTCAAAAGCATCAGTTCTTTGGTGTTCAGCTTTCTTTATAGTCCAACTCCCACATCCATACATGACTACTGGAAAAACCATAGCTTTGACTAGACGGACCTTTGTTTGCAAAGTAATGTGTTTGCTTTTTATGCTGTCTAGTTTGGGCATAGCTTTTCTTCCAAGGAGCAAGCGTCTTTTAATTTCATGTCTGCAATCACCATCTGCAGTGATTTTGGAGCCCCAAAAATAAAGATACGGGGGAAAGCCCAGTGGAGAATCAGAAGTGGTCTCAAGTACTGCTGTTGTATCTTTGCTGTGTGACTGTGGCACTCCGCCTCAACTCTCTGAGCCTCAGTTTCCACACCTGGAAATTGGGAGTAATAACACTACCCTCCTGGCTACTAATAACACTACCTTCCTTGATGTGAGGATTGATGGGCTAGTCAAATGGACAATGCAAGGCATTTCCATCTCTGCAAGTCATAGTCCTTTATAATTGAAAAAGTATCACTTTGGGGTTAGACAGATCAGGGTTTAAATTCTGGTTGTCCCAGTTGCTTGGGATACCTGCCTTAGGGAAGTCACTTTTACCTCTCTGACTCTCACTTTATTCAGTTTGAAAGTTAAAATTTTCATGGGCTGTTGATAGGATTAAACGAATTAAGGTTTATAAGGCACTTGGCAAAGGGCTAAACCACTTGTGGTGGCTAGA
Source organism: Bos indicus x Bos taurus (assembly GCF_003369695.1). Lineage (NCBI taxonomy): Eukaryota > Metazoa > Chordata > Mammalia > Artiodactyla > Bovidae > Bos > Bos indicus x Bos taurus. The sequence continues at coordinate 45,289,357 of NC_040080.1, read as the reverse complement.
ACCAAGGCACCTCCTGGATCCTCTGTTTCATCATCTGTCTTCTGGGTACAGCCATCATGTTCCCCGTATGCCTCAAAGGATTGTTCTGAAGCTTAAATATCTTGTGACACAGTTATAAATAGAAAAACATCACACCGATATTAATTAGTGATAATGCAAGGCAGTCAGCACGTTGGAAAAAAGCCTGACCTTGACCCTGGCTCTACCTTTCATTCTCTGTGTGTCCTTGGACAAGTGACTTCCCCTATTGAAGGGTCAGTTTCCTTGCTGCAATAGACCATATATATGGGCCATCTTGGACATTGGTAAGATGGACTATGGAAAGTGCCTACTATAAAACTTGCACACAACAAATTTTAATAAATGGTTCCTATTATTACTAGCAAGTTTTTCTTTAAATTTCCCTAATTCTGTTTCTGGAACTGAGAGAAATAGTGTGAAAACAGAACTTGTTTCTCACAGTACATTATTCTGTATCTTTTGACTTGTATTATGGGAATGTATCGGTTTTTTTAATAAATAAAATTTAAATTTAAAATGGAAATACAATACATTATGTCTATAATGTACAATAACAAAACATAATAAATTAAAATTTTAAACTAAATTTTAATCTCATGGGTAGAGGCCTTGTCTGGTGTAAGAAGATACCTAAATGCAAAGTATAACCCGGTACCCACACAGGCCAGAATGTACCTTGGAACGGCAGAGTCATGTTTTTTTCTAAGATTACAGGGAAAATTGCCAAATCCAACAAGGGGTCACCTCTGAAGGGACTGACCATACATTGGTGTAAACATTCTCCAAGCCGGTTGAAATCATGTTCTATGGAAGGAAATGACCTCGATTTGGAAACCCTCAGGATGGATTTCCCTCTGCATCAGAGGTATTCGGGACTTTGGGTGACTCACTCCTCCCTGCTGGGCTTGCCCTCCAACCCCAATAAGGTTGAACAGCTCATTTGGGAACAATAGCTCTCCCCCGACCCTAAGGCCTTACATGGATATCAGCTAGCTCTGGGCCATCCACCCAATCCACAGCCAGACTTCTCCAATGTCCTAGGATGCCGCTGGCCTTGGACGGCCTTGAACGGCCTTGGACAGCCTCCCTGCCCCTTTCTCCCCTAGGGCCCCAGTCTGAACTGATCACGACTGCTCACATGCAGCTGAGAATGAAGGGCAGATAGAACATCACAAGCCAAACCCACGTTTTCCCTTGTGTCTACCATCACATCTTTGCTGTCTGTGGCAGTCACCTGGCAGTTAAGGTTCAGCTTCACAGATGATCGAGGCAGGCAGGAGAAAGACTGATGTTTAGGGCCTGGGCTTTAACTGCCTCATCCTGAATTTACATGTCACTTTCACACATCTCATTGGCCAGGACTAGTCACAGGTCCCACCCTTTCACTTGGGGAGTGACTGGAGTATTCAGGGAGCATTGCTGTGTCTGCTACATTCTTCATTCTCAGTCTTCTGGCCAATATTAACTGACTCTAGACTCAGAGGATATTAGAATGGGAGAGACCTTGGGACTCCTTTCATCCAGAAGCGAATCAGAATCCTCTGAGGTTGTTGTCCAAAATGCAGAGTCCTTGGTCCTACTCCAGACCTGCTGAATCAGAACAGTCTGGAGCCTGGGAACCCACACTGTTTTTCTTTTAAATCTATTTATTTTTGGCTGCACTGGGTGTTCATTGCTATGCACGGGCTTTTCTCTAGTTGTGAAGAACAGGGGCTACTTTCTAGTTGCGGTGCACCAGGTTCTCACTGCAGTGGCTTCTGTTGTTGCAGAACACGGGCTCAGGAGTTGTGGCACACGAGCTTCGTTGCCCAGAAGCATGTAGAATCTTCCCAGATTAGAGATCCCACCCGCGTCCCCTGCATTGGCAAGCAGATTCTTAACCACTAGACCACCAGGAAAGACCAGAATCTACATTTTTTAAAGCTCACTGGGAGATTCCAGCAGAAATCAGGCTGGAGACCTACTGATGGAGTTAACCCCCCTTTTATAGATGAGGAAACTGAGGCTGGGAAGGACAGTGACTTTCTCCAGGCCACACAGGAAGTAAACGATCAATCTTAGATCAGAATCTACGCTTCCTGGCCGTTGCTTTTAGCACCTGTATTTGTCACCTGTGGTCTCTGCCCTAGCTTCTGATAACACCATTTAAATTCTCTTTTGTGGAGACAGGGTTCACAGTTCAAGTTCCCAGGGTTCAAGTGGGGCTGACCCACCCAAACTTGGAATGGGTACATGACACAGAATTAACCAATCAGAATCCCAGGATATGTTCTGAGACAGTGTGAGATTAAGTTCAGAAAGTGGGAGGCAGCCTCAGGATGTTTGCTGGAACTATTTAGGGAAAGAAACTCTCTTTCCACTGAGGTTGTTCCCTGGTCTGCTGTGAGCCTGGAACAGCTGGCTGTCTTTGCTGTCATGAAGGGACAGCGCCCAGAAATAAGCCCTGAAGAGAGAAAAACAGAGATAAGGGAAGGAGAAGGGACCTGAGAGCATCCTCAGATGCCTACATCCAGCTCTGCCTGGACTTTTCCCTGAGCCAGTAAATTCCATTTCAGTTCCTGGAGGTTGCGGTTCTGCCCTTGTAGATCCAAATAAATGACTGGGGACAGAGCCCTGGGGGTCAGAAGCACCACATCCAGTTAACAAGCATCTACTGAGGGACTTTGGGGAGCTTCCAGTGTGAGGTTCTGACCGTGCCCCTCACAAACCAGGACACAGGACCAACACACGAGGCAGTTGGGGTGTCCAAGACAGTGGGATGCCTAGACTGGCATCACAGACATCCAGGGTCTCGTGTGATCTCCTCCCCAGGAGTTAAGCAAGGGAAGCATAATCATCTCAGAATGATGAGGAAACTGAGGCTCAGAGAGATGAAGTCACTTGCCCAAGGTCACATTGGAAGTGGCAGAGCTGAGGCTTAGCCCAGGTGTTTCCACATTTAGCCCAACTGCTTGGTGCTCCATTGGGCTTCACTCGGCCTGGAATTACTTGCCAGAATCATCTGAATGATGATTTCTGTTGTGCAAGACACTGTTGTGAGTACTTTCCATGTTTTGCTTATTCGGTCCGGACAACAAGATACTGGTGAATATGATGAAGGTGATGATGGTGATGATGACATTGCACAGTTGAACAAATAAGGGGGCTTGGGAATTTAGCCAAGGTCACAGGGCTGGGCAGCATCAAGGTCTGATTGTGGCCCAGGGAGTCTGGCTCCTGAGCCCTCTGTGGCTGGAAGTTCACTGTCCTTGCTACACCACATCTAAGCAGATGGCCCCCTAGCCTCTTCTCACCTTGATGAGAGTGGCTGATTAGAAACCAACCTGGGGAGGTGGGGGGCGGGGGGCGAGGGTAGATGGATGAGAGCATCTTCTCTGATCACATTGATGTTCCTGAAATGGCTCCAGCCAGAGTCGCTTCTGGGAGGCCTCGAACAAGGTCAATGGGGATTCTGCTAAGAGGCAGGGGGTAAAGAGTTATCTCCAGACTCCTATATACACAAAATAATTGAAAGCAAAGTCTCAAAGAGACATTTGTAAACATGGACATCTATAGCAGCAATATTCACTGTAGCCAAAATGTAGAAGCAACCCAGTGTCCATTAACAAATGAGTGGATAAACAAAATCTGATATATGTGTGTTTGTGTGTGTGCTAAGTCACTTCTGTCGTGTCTGGTGGTTTGCCACCTCATGCACTGTAGACCACCAGGCTCCTCTGTCCATGGGATTCTCCAGGCAAGAATACTGGAGCAGACTGCCACGCCCTACTCTAGGGGATCTTCCCGATCCAGGGATCGAACCCACATCTCTTATGTCTCCTGCATTGGCAAGTGGATTCTTTACCACTAACACCACCTGGGAAGCCATATATAGGAAATTCTGAGACAACATGGATGAAAACATTGCTGCAGAATGAATGAAGACATTCTACTTTGTGAAATAAGCCAGACACTAAAAGATAAAAACTGTATGATTATACCTATATGAGCTACCTGGAGCCATCAGATTCATAGAGGCAAAAACTAAAATGCTGCTTGCCAAAGATTGAGGGGAAGGGCAAATGGGGAGTTATTGCAGAACGAGGGCTGGGTTTCAGTTTTGTGGAAGAAAGTTCTGGAGATGGATGGTGACACAATGTAAATGTACTTAATGCCACAGAACTATACACTTTTTTTTTCTTTTTTTAATATATTTTTTTCTTTTTTTGAGAACTATACACTTTTAAAAAACATATTTATTTATTTATTTTCGACTGGGCTGGGTCTTCACTGCTGCGTGTGGGCTTTCTCTAGTTGTGGTGAGTGGGGGCTTCTCTCTGCTGCAGAGAGTGGGCTTCTCATTGTTGTGGCTTCTGTTATTGCGGAGCACGGGCTCTAGGGTGCACAGGCTTCAGTAGCTACAGTGTGTGGGCTCGGGAGTAGTGGCTCCTGGACTCCAGAGCACTGGTTCGTTAGTTGTGGTCCATGGGCTTAGTTTCCGGGAGGCATGTGGGATCTTCCCGGACCAGGGGTTGAACTGGTGTCCCCTGTATTGCAAGGAAGGCTCTTAACAACTGGACCACCAGGGAAGCCCAGATCTACACACTTGTGTGTGTGTCAGTCACTCAGTCGTGTCCAACTCTTTGCGACCCCACAGACTGTAGCCCACCAGATGGTTTAAATGGCAAATTTTATATTATATGCTTTTTACCACAATTAACAATTAATTAATTAAGGGGAAAAAAGAGTAGTCTCCAAAGACAGCCCACTCTCAAATCCCAGTTCTGCCACTCATGTGCTGTGTGACCTTGGGTAAGTTGCTTTCCCTCTCTGTGGCTCAGTTTCCCCACCTATCAAATGAGGATCATAATAGCTAGCTCAACAGAATCACAGTGAGGTTTAAAGTGGTTCATACCAATAAAATCCTCAGAGCTGTGCCTGGAATTCTGTAAGCACTCGGTAAGGTTAGCTATTATTATTTTCATACAGATACTTAGGACTGAGACTAAATGAGAGAAGAAAAATGATGATTCTTTCTTCTTTACAATCCCTGTCTCTTTCCCCAGTTTCCAACAGGCTAAAGACACTAGATTGGGAAATCACTGGTGGTCCAGTGTTTAGGACTTTGTGCTTTCACTGCCAAAAGCCTGAGTTCCATCCCTGGTCAGGGAACTAAAATCCCACAAGCCTCAAGCAGTGATCAATTGAAAAAAAAAAAAAGACACTGGACTATGCTCTCAGCCACAGGGTGAACAGCGGAAAAAAATAAATGTCATCGTCAGTCAGCAGAAGATTTCAGCCCAGCCCCTCCATGTGCTGCTGCGCAACTTTGGGCCAGCTCATTGACCTCTCTGTGTCAGACTTTTCTCTTCTATGAAATAGGTAAACTACTGCCTGTCTCACAAGTGAAGTGAGGATTAAGAGAAAGAATGGGCCACTCCACACGTGCCCATCCCTCCTTCTTCCTGGATCCATAGCAGGGGTGAAGGGTGGGGGGTGCAGTTCTGTGTTCCCTCACTTCCCAGGCTGCTCCTGGTTTGTAAAGAACAAGATAAATGTTTTCTCCAATGACTGGTACTTCAGTTCACATGACCAGGACAAGCATCATCAACAAAAGGCCACCCACCCTCCAAGGTCTGCAAAAGAGCCTTCTTCCTCTTTTTAGGCCTTCAAATATGGGCCAGGGAGATGCCCAGGGTGATAAATAAAGAAAAAGCAAAAATAAAACCCCCAAAGTGTTTATTCTGGGATAAGAGTACGTTGCTAAACACAAGCCACAAAGACTTGTGTACAAAAACCACAAGCCAGGGTGCTGAGCAATGTCCCAGGCTGCAGTGCTGTGAGGAGGGGCTGGGCCGGAGCAGCTGGGCTGGGCCCAGGAGGCAGGACCAGGCCCTGCCCGAGGCAGCCCTCCAGGGCACACTGGCACCTTGACGTCCGCGAGCTTGGGATTTCTCACACTCCAGACCACACAGCCTGGCAACCTGCATGGACATTCATGGTGCCCCCTCGAGGCTGTTCCCGCTTTGGCCCCTCTCCTCTATAGGGCCCCCTCTGCCCACCCTACCCACCTCAGTCCCACTAACTCCAACTCATCCGCTGTGTTTAGACACCATCTCTGCTGGCAAACCATGATTGACCCCACCACCACCACCACCACCCAGACTCTGTAACCCCAGCATTCATCTCTGTCACAGCTATTCTATGATGTGTTGCAATTTTTGTGTACTTGCTTTTCTAAGCTGCAAGCACTTAAGGGTAAGAATAGTATAATGGTCAGGGACATGGATTTGAACCCAAATTGCCATGGCTTGAATTCTAGCTTTCCAGCCCTGTGACCGTGGATATTTGACTCAATCTCCTGTGCCTCAGTATTTCCCTCTCTAAGTTAGAGATGATAATGACAGTGCCCGCCTTATGGAGATTCTGCTGATTGCTGAGTATGTCTGTTCCAGTTTTGCATTCCAAGACTGGAGAAATAACAACAGCATGGGTTTCTGGGACCCATTTAGCTAAGCATGGAACCAGCCTGAACAAACCTCCATTGATCACCGGACTTCCATAAGCCCTCACCCTAGCGGTGGACCATTGTGACATTTGGGGTCTCCTGGAATTAGGGTCAATTCAGAGCCAAAAAGTCTGATTATTTCCCTCTCCTTAACACACTGTCCGGAGAGGGCAACGGCACCCCACTCCAGTACTCTTGCCTGGAAAATCCAATGGACGGAGGAGCCTGGTAGGCTGTGGTCCATGGGGTCGCTAAGAGTCAGACACGACTGAGCGACTTCACTTTCACTCTTCACTTTCATGCATTGGAGAAGGAAATGGCAACCCACTCCAGTATTCTTGCCTGGAGAATCCCAGGGACAGAGGAGCCTAGTGGGCTGCCGTCTATGGGGTCGCACAGAGTCGGACATGACTGAAGCGACTTAGCAGCAGCAGCAGCAGCAGCAACACACTGTCACCCTGGTCAATGTCTGGAAGTCCCTTTGGGGGAAGGCTGGGAGAAGGACAAAGACAGTAACTCTTCGATAGTGTAGTGGGGTCCCTCCTCAAGGCAAACTGGTACCCTCTTCATTCCAGCTGTCTGGGTCTGTAAACTGGTTCAAGTCCGGGAGTTGGTCGAGGGTGACAATGGTTTTGGTGACTCACGTTAGGCTCTGTTCACTTGAGCTGGAATTCTGCCACTAATATAGATCAAGTAACGTTTAGTAGACCACCCATCCATTATTTCTAGGGATGCGGTGATCAACTAGGCAAGGCCACAATTCTCTGCGCGTTTAATTGGATTTGAATGGATTGATGTAAGTGAAGCACTAGGATAGTGTCTGCCGTGCTGCATGCAAAAGAGAAGCCCCCCTCATCATCGCCAGTCGTCTTTATGCTCCCTGTGCCTGGCAGCAAGCAGACACCTGGTCAATGACTACAGAATGGGGTGGGGAGTGGACCGGTCCATGGTCCAGGTACAGCTGGAGTCTCCACTCGAGACATAGCTGACTTCACCTATGATTCAGGTAAGACTGGAGGTTCTGGGACATCCAACATGGTCCCACCTGCATGGGGCCCAGAGGAGTTCTGGGAAAGAACTCACTAGAAGGTAAAAGAGAGTCCAAGGGCTTCCCTGGACACCCAGTGGTTAAGATTTTGCCTTCCAGTGCAGGGGATGCAGGTTCGATCCCTGGTCAGGGAACTAAGATCCCACAGGCCTCGGGCCAAAAAACCAAAAACATAAAACAGAAGCAGTATTGCAGTAAATTCAATAAAGACTTTAAAATGTTTCATATGTTTTTTTAAAATCTTTAGGAAAGAAAAAGAGTCCAAACATGGAAGGCTGGTTTGAGGGCATCAGGCCAAAGTCAGAAGGAAGAATTAGGAACACAGAGCAGCCTGGGCTGTGACCCTCAGATGATCTCTACTAGACTTAGTTATTTGTTTTTATTTAGCTGCAATGAACCACCAGCTACATGGTGCTGACAAACTTTCAGGGTGTAGCAATTAATCTCTGGTAGTTTATTTAAGACTCCTTTCTCATTCATTTTATGTTTTCTTTTTCCCCTGATTTCCTCTTCCATTCACCTTTCCCAAATATGTATCAGTCTTGTAAATCTCCTTGTAAAGATTTCTTGCATGCGTTTTAATTTTCAGAAATGATATTTTGCTCTCATTACTACTTCATGGTCTACCTCTCAGCATGGTTGTATGTAGACTATATGCTGTTTCTTGCTGCTGCGCCAACATCCCCAGCCTAGATCTGCTACATTTTGCTACCAATTAAGGCTGCAATGAACATCCCTACCCAACTTCTCTTAGGGATTTTTAGGAGAGTTTCTCTGAGATGATTACCCAGAAATAAGATGTCTGAGTGACAAGGTGTGCCTGGATTTAATTTTGCCAAATATCGCCTGGTACTTCCAGAATGGCTGCGTGAATTCACATGTCCACAGTGGTACTTGGGGTCTCCCAATTCCTCACATTGTCACCAACACTTGAGAATATTGACCTTTCTGATCTGTGGTGTGTGCAAAAGTGGTATCTCACTATTTTAAAGTATTTTTGTTTTCTGGCCAAGCTGTGCAGGATGTGGGATCCTAGCTCCTCAACCAAGGATAGACCCCACACTCCCTGCTTCAGAAGCTCGGAGTCCAAACCACTGGACTGCCAGGGAAATCCCTATATCTCACTGTTTTAATCATTGTTAACTTAGAATCTGTCTTCTCTGCTGAACTGTAAGTCCATGAGGGAGGCAGGCCCACACAGAGGGTATATCTGTGGCCTTAGCATCCTGACCAGTGCCTGCCATGTATGAGGCACTTCGATTTCTACCTTTGAACAGATGAATGGATTACTACCACATACAGCCCTCCTGAGCTCAAGCTTGACTCTTGGGGAGGGGAGAGGGTTGAGTGAGCCAAATAGGAAGAGCTGTTTACTGAAGTCTCAGAAGTCACTGGCCAAAAGGAAATTCCCTTGAGACTCCCATACACAGCTGGAGGAATGCAAAAGAGCAAACATTCCCACAGAGCCAAAGAAAAGCCAGGGGTTGTGGAGAGAAGTGTCTCTGCTCATCGAGAAAACACAGGCTCTGCTGAGATCCCAGAAGACTCTGGCAGGAGCTGCCAGGGCAGAGTCCCCACAGACAGAATTGAAAGTCAGAGGAAAACAGGACATTTGCTGCTGGGTGGTTGGACCAAATGGGATCTTTCTCATGTGTTGTTATTATTATTATTATTTTTAAAATTTGAAATGAAATGGAAGTCACATGCCTCTGAACTGTTTGGACCAAAAGTCTCCCTGTGGGGCCTGCACAGACCACCACTTATCCTGTCCCGGGTCTAGGAGATGCTTTTCTGCTGGAAGCCTCAGTTTCCTCATCTGTAAAGTGGGTACAATAATGGAGCCCACCTTATTGCCCAGCTTGTAGTAAGCCTGGTTTTGGGAGACTTTGCTAAGGCTCAGTTCAGTTCAGTCGCTCAGTCGTGTCCAACTCTTTGTGACCCCATGAACCGCAGCACGCCTGGCCTCCCTGTCCACCACCAACTGCCTGAATCCACCCAAACCCATGTCCATTTGTCGGTGATGCCATCCAACCATCTCATCCTCTGTCGTACCCTTCTCCTCCTGCCCTCAATCTTTCCCAGCATCAGGGTCTTTTCAAATGAGTCAGCTCTCTGCATCAGGTGGCCAAAATATTGGAGTTTCAGCTTCAACATCAGTCCCTCCAATGAACACGCAGGACTGATCTCCTTTAGGATGGACTGGTTGGATCTCCTTGCAGTCCAAGGGACTCTCAAGAGTCTTCTCCAACACCACAGTTCAAAAGCATCAATTCTTCAGCACTCAGCCTTCTTTATAGTCCAACTCTCACATCCACACATGACCACTGGAAAAACCATAGCCTTGACTAGACGGACCTTTGCTGGCAAAGTAATGTCTCTGCTTTTTAATATACTGTCTAGGTTGGTCATAACTTTCCTTCCAAGGAGCAAGCATCTTTTAATTTCATGTCTGCAATCACCATCCGCAGTGATTTTGGAGCCCAGAAAAATAAAGTCAGCCACTGTTTCCACTGTTTCTCCATCTCTAAGGCTCAGGTTTGGCATTAATGAGGGCCAGGGGAGCATGGCAAAAGGCAGGCCGCCTGGCCTCCCTATGGCCTCGCTTTTCTGGCTTCCTCTTGTGACTTCTGTATCTACATAACTCGCTCACTCAGTCGGCAAACTCCCATAGGAGCACTGAGGCCACAGTGACAACCAGACCCACCCCGCCCTGGAGGGGTCTGCAGACACAGCGCAGAAGGATGACAGTGCGATGAAGGACCACACAAGCGTCTACTCTGTCCCTTTTAGTTCTGTTGAAACGTCACTTTTCTCACTGACAAAATGGGACTCACAGAGTTGTTTTCAGGTTCAAATAAGATAATGGACCGGTGGGAAAGAAACTTCCAGACTGCTAAATGCTTCTAAACAGATGACCCAGACTGTATTAGGAAAGCAGAAATCTACTTACAGAGTGATGCTCAAGATTTGTGTGCTTTTTCTCCTGGGCACTTTAAAATCTAACGGCTGAAAGAAGCTTTCAAGGAAAGGAATGATGCTCTTAGCCGATCCCTGGGTGGGGGCAGTGGGGAGTGGAGGAGGGGGCTCCAGTTTGGTTGCTCATCCTTGCTGCTATTGGTTATCTAGTCACTATCGTGTCTGACTCTTTGCAACCCCATGGACTGTAGCCCGCCTAGCTCCTCTGTCCATGGGATTTCCTAGGCAAGAATACTGGAGTAGGTTGCCATTTCCTTCTCCAGGGGATCTTGCCAACTCAGGGATCGAACCAGTATCTCCTGCATTGGCAGACAGATTCTTTACCGCTTTCCACTAGGAGAGCCCTTGGTTGCTCCTTTTGTTTTCTAAACTGACACAAACTGTCTGAGTGATGGGAGGGTCAGGAGCAGAAGCTGATGGAATCCCATTACTATCTTCCTCTCTCAGCCCAGAGGTCAGGGAGCTGAGCGGGGCGGGGACATAAAGCTCACTGTGTCAGCAAAGGGACAGTGTTAGTGAGAGGACAGACTGGCTGCTGTAAGAGCGAGGAAAACAGCACTGCTTTGACATGACAGCGATGTATTTCTTTCTCACATAACCGTCCTGGGAGATGGTCCGGGGCTGGCACAGCGGGGCCCCCAGGCTCCTTCTACTTCGTTGCTCAGCCACCCCCAGGGCTTGCCATTATTCATGCACCCTTGACTTCAAAATGGTAATCCCCTTGTCATTCCAGGTTAAAGGAAGAGAGGCAGAGGGGATTGGCTGTCACATTCCTTTCCTATTAAGGGCATGTGGAGCCAGACTCCAAGATTGTCACCAGGATTTGATTTCTGCTTCTGTTGTTCGTGTTCCTGAGTACACATCGAACAGGAATGACCTCTATAACTAATAGGATATCATGGAAACATGGAATATGACTTCTCAGGCAAGGTTATAAATGACATTGCAGCTTCCGCCTTGCTCTCTCTCAGATCACTCGCTCTGGGGGAGGCCAGCTGCTGTGTCCTTTGGAGAGGCTCACCAGGTGAGAAACTGAGGCCTTCTACCAACAGCCAGCATGAGGGAAGCATCTTGTAAGTAGATCCTCCAACCCCAGAGAAGCCCATTGCAGACCCAGCCAACACCTTGACAGCAACTTCATAAGAGGCTCTGAGCCAGAACCATGAGGCTAAGCCATTAAAAAACTGACTCACAGGAACTGTATAGGATAATAAATGTCTACTGTTTTAAGCTGCTAAGAGTAGGAGAAATCTGTTACTCAGTACAAGCTAACTAGGGCTTCCCTGAACTTATATGCAGAATACAGCATGTGAAATGCTGGGTTGGATGAAGCACAAGCTGAATCAAGATCGCCGGGAGAAATATCAATAACCTTAAATATGCAGATGACACCACCCTTAGGGCAGAAAGTGAAGAGGAACTAAAGAGCCTCTTGACGAAGGTGAAAGAGGAAAGTGAAAAGGCTAGCTTAAAACTCAACTTTCAAAAAACTAAGATCATGGAATCCGGTCTCTTTACTTCAAGGCAAATAGATGGAGAAACAACGGAAACAGTGACAGACTTTATTTTCTTGGGTTCCATAATCACTGCGGATGGTGACTTCAGTCATGAAATTAATAGACGCTTGCTCCTTGGAAGAAAAGCTATGACCAACCTAGATAGCATATTAAAAAGCAGAAACAAGCTTTTCCATTAAGCGGCCTGAGGTGACCTCTAAAATTGGAGTGCTATTCACTCATCCCAGAAAATCCCACAAAATCATGCAAATCAAGAGGTTCAAATCTTCATGTTCACTTTAAGAACACTCGTGAGACTGCCCAGGCCATAAAGGGTATGCATATCCGAAAAGCCACCAAATATCTGAAGGATATCACTTTAAAGAAGCACTCTGTGCCACTCCGTCGTTACAACAGTGGAGTTGGTAGGTGTGCACAGGCCAAACAGTGGGGCTGGATGCAGGGTCGCTGGCCCAAAGAGTGCTGAATTTTTACTGCGCATGCTCAAAAATGCAGAGAGTAATGTTGAACTTGAGGGTTTAGATGTAGATTCTCTGGTCATTGAGCACATCCCGGTGAACAAACCCCCAAAATGCGGTCCAGGCCTTACAGAGCTCACAGTCGGATCAACCCTACATGAGCTCTCCCTGCCGCATTGAGATGACCCTTACTTTAGATTGTTCCTAAACCAGAAGAGAAGGTGGCACAGAAGAAAAAGATACCCCAGAAGAAACTGAAGCAACAAAAACTTATGGCCCAGGAATAAATGCCACAAAAAACAAATGCAAATAAAAGTTAAAAAAAAAGGCAGAGATATTACTTCACCAACAAAGGTCCCTTTAGTCAAAGCTATGGTTTTTCCAGTTGCTACATATGGATGTGAGAGTTGGACCAAAAAGAAGGCTGAACGTCGAACAACCGATGCTTTGAACTGCAGTGTTGGAGAAGACTCTTGAGAGTCCCTTGGACTACAAGGAGATCAAACCAGTCTATTCTAAAGGAAATCAGTCCTGAATATTAATTGGGAGGACAAATGTTGAAACTGAAGCTCCAATACTTTGGCCACCTGATGCGAAGAGTTGACTTATTAGAAAAGACCCTGATGTTGGGAAAGATTGAAAGCAGGAGGAGAAGGGGCAAGAGAGGATGAGCTGGTTGGATGACATCACCAACTCAATGGGCATGAGTTTGAGCCAACTTTGAGAGCTGGTGAAGGACAGGGAATCCTGGTGTGCTACAGTCCATGGGGTCACAGAGTCGGACACGACTGAGTTACTGAACAACAACAACTAGCTAACTAGCATAAGTTCCCAGAAGTAGCACTCATCATTTTCACTCACATCACATCCTTAACCTAGCTACACGGTCAGGTGTAACTGCAAGGGACTCTGGGAAATGGGCATAGCTGTGTGTCCAGCGGAGAAGGCAATGGCACCCCACTCCAGTACTTTAGCCTGGAAAATCCCATGGATGGAGGAGCCTGGTAGGCTGCAGTCTATGGGATCTCTAAGAGTCAGACACGACTGAGAGACTTCACTTTCACTTTTCACTTTCAGGCATTGGAGAAGGAAATGGCAACCCACTCTAGTTTTCTTGCCTGGAGTATCCCAGGGACGGCGGAGCCTGGTGGGCTGCCATCTTTGGGGTCGCACAGAGTCAGACACGACTGAAGTGACTTAGCGGCAGCAGCAGCAGCATGTGTCCAGCTAAGACTTTGATGACTTAGGTCCTTAACTTAATCACATCTGTCAAGGTCCTCTTGCCATGTAAGGTCACATATTCACAAGTTCCAGAGATAAGGACGTGGGCATCTTTGGGAAACATTATTCCACCTCCCACAAGGCAGAAGCTTGTATGTGAGTGTTCATAGCAGCAGTTTTATTCACAATAGTCCAAAAATGGCCAAATGTCCCTCCATGGATGAATGGCTAAACTTCTGTGGCCCATCCATTCCATCCATGTGTGTTTAATACTACACAACAATAAAAAGAGATGGCCTATTGATACACACAACTTGGTTAAATGTGAAGAAAATGATTCTGAGTGAAAAAAAAAAAAAAAAAAACATTTCAAGAGGATGTGTGAGGCTTGGTTCCAATTATATGATACCTGTGAATGAAAATCACTCTAGCGATGGAGCATGAAGGTCGCCAGGAGGTAGAAATGAGCAGCAGTGGTGGCTGTAAAGGAGAGTCATGTGGTGATGGTACAGTTAAGTATATATTTTTTAAATATTTGTTTATTTTTGACTTCGCTGGGTCTCTATAGTTGCATCACACAGAAACTGCTCTCCAGTTGTGGTGCATAGGCTTCTCTTGTTGCAGAGCATGGGCTCTAGGGCTTGTGGGCTTCAGTAGTTGCAGCATTCAGACTTAGTTGCCCCAAGTCATGTGGGATCTTTCTGGACCAGGGATCAAACCCATGTCCCTTGCATTGGCAGGTGGATTCCTAACCACTGGACCACCAGCTGCTGCTGCTGCTGCTAAGTCGCTTCAGTCGTGTCCGACTCTTAGACGGCAGCCCACCAGGCTCCCCCGTCCCTGGGGTTCTCCAGGCAAGGACACTGAAGTGGGTTGCCATTTCCTTCTTCAATGCATGAAAGAGAAAAGTGAAACTGAAGTCGCTCAGTTGTGTCTGACTCTTCGCAACCCCATGGACTGCAGCCTACCAAGCTCCTCCATCCATGGGATTTTCCAGGCAAGAGTACTGGAGTGGGTTGCCGTCGCCTTCTCTGTGGACCACCAGGGAAGTCAACAATTAAGTATCTTGATTGTGGTGGTGGCTGCATGAAACTACACCTGCGAAAAATTGCAGACAGTTATCACAGTGGGCCTCCCTGTTGGCTCAGACAGTAAAGAGTCTGCAATGCAGGAGACCAGGGTTCGATCCCTGGATCAGGAACGTCCCCTGAAGAAGGAAATGGCAATCCCCTCCAGTATTCTTGCCTGGAAAATCCCATGAATGGAGGTGCCTGGAAGGCTACAGTCCATGGGGTCACCAAGAGTCGGACACGATGGAGAGACTAACACTTTCACTTTCACATACATGAATGCATGTCAAATCTGAATAAGCTCTGTGGATTGTAGTAAAGTCAGCTTCCTGGTTTTGATAATATACTCTAGTTAGGCAAGATGTTAATGTAGGGGGAGGCTGGGTGAGTCTCTAATTATTTCAAAATTCAGTGTTAAAAAAAAAAGAGTAAGGGACTTCCAGACCAGAGACCTGGTTTCTGGGTTCTCGTCCTGGTTCTTTCCTTCTTGTGCCTTAGGCCAATCCCTTACCATCTCTAGGACTCTATCAGCCCATCTGTGAAATGGGGGTTTGGCTTACATCTTACTTACAAAGTTTTCTGTTTCACAGGAAACCCTTTGTTCAAGATCTGACACTGTGGCAGGCACCCTAGGCACCCCAATATTGTGAACCCCAGTGGGATTTACTTACCACCTGTAAATTCTACTGCAAGACTCCCCAGAGCTCAGGGGAAGGCTGGAAGTGCCTATAAATGAATGCCCTCTGATGGGAATTGGTAGTTAAACAGTCCAGCCCCCTGAGCTTTTGGAAGGCTGGCTGGGAGGTCTTCATTCTACACTGGCACCTGGTGATCCCCAGTCGCCTGACTCGATAGCGGGTACTTTATAGTTTGTCTTGTCTTCTCTGGGCTTCCCTTGTGGCTCAGCTGGTAAAGAATCCACCTGCAATGTGGGAGACCTGTGTTCAATCCCTGGGTGGGGAAGATCCCCTGGAGAAGGAAATGGCAACCCACTCCAGTATTCTTGCTTGGAAACTCTCCTGGATGGAGGAGCCTGGTAGGCTATAGTCCTTGAGGTTGCAAAGAGTCAGACACGACTGAGCGACTTCACTTTGTCTTCTCAGTCTCACTTTCACCCAAGTTGCCTGGAACACAATCCAAACAACTGATGGGTATTCAGATCCTCATCTTAGTGTCTCCATCTGCTTCCAATCAAGTCAGGATCCCCCAGGGGCAAAGCAAGAAGACCTGAGTGTGAGGGAGAGCAGTGTCCTGTGGGGACCTCCATGGAGCGCTGGGCCTGCACCTGGATCTTGTGGGAGAGCTGAAAAGGGAGGGAGTAAACAGGAACCCCTGGAACCGTGGTGGCAGAAGGCGGGGCCCTGTGATGATAACTTGCTGTACCATCCTCTGAGCTGACCAAGTCACTTTGGGGCAGTTCTCGTCATATCTTCCCTTTTCACTCAGGACCATGTTCCTCTTTTGACCAAGAAAGTGACCCAAAAAGGACTGTGGTCACTTTCTTATCAGGCCTGTGGTAGAGGCCGAGGACACCCACTTCAAGCTCTTCCCCAGCTCCCATGGCTTCAAGCACCTTCTCCAAGGAGGACACCCAACTCCACTCGGGGCCACTACAGAGCACCCCAAAAACTTTAAGCCAGATGCGGGAGCCTTAGGTGGTGCCCTGAGGTTGGGTCCCACTGCATGCAGTCCAGGACTGCAGCTGGGAGGGAGTCCAGCTGTTGACTTGCGGAGCAGCCTCTCACTAGTGTCTGCATCCTCTAAGTCTCTGTCCCTCCAACAGCATCCACACAGCAGGGTCACAGGACAGATACGTAGAAAGGTTTCAGAAACCAGAGACCAGGGGCTTCCCTGGAGGTCCAGTGGTTGGGACTCTGCACAAAGGGCATGGATTCAATCCCTGGTCAGGGAACTAAGGTCCCACATGCAGCGGGGCACTAGAGAAAGCCCTGAGGGCCACAGTGAAGACCTAGCACAGCCAAAAAGTTTTTAAAGAATTCTTAAAAAAAAAGAGGATTAATGGGCATTTTGGTTCAATTTCCTGCTTCTGTGCACCGTGACTCTTCTTCACGGCCACACACAACCTTCAGTAAAGTCTCGTTACTAAAATCTTGAAGAGCTGTTTCTGTCTGTGGAAGGAGACATGAAACCCCTGAAAGCTCCTTGCAGGTGAGCACACAGATGAGCGCAATAGCTCCTTGGGGCTCAGTCCCATTCAGGAGAGCAAAGTTCAGAGAGGGGTAGTCATTTGCCTGAGGTCACCCAGCAAGTACATTAATTAGAGTCTGGATGTGAACCTGGCTACAGTCCATGGGATCACAGAGTCAGACACGACTGAGCGACTACGCACAGTGGCTTGCCCTCAAAGCCCAGACTCTTTCCACAATAAAGCCTGAATGGTTGGTGTATATATACTTTCTTTTAAAAATTATTTTCTATCCTGGCTTATCACAGGGTATTAACTACACTTCCCTGTGCTACACTGTAGGGCTTTGTTGTTTATCCATTCTCTGTATACTAGTTTTTACACCTGCTAATCGCAGACTCCCAGTTCATCCCTCCCCTACAGCCCCTCCCTCCTGACAACCATGAGTATGTTCTCTGTGTCTGTGAGTTGGTTTCCATCTTGTAAATAAATTCATTGGTGTCAAATTTTAGATTCCACAAATAAGTAATATATATTTGCCTTTCTCTGACTTCACTTTGCTGCAAATGTCATGATTTCATTTTTTTCATAACTGAGTAGTATTCCATTGTGTGTGTGTATGTGTGTGTGTGTAACTTATGGTTATCACCAAAGGGGAAGGGGCATGGAGGGATAAATTAAGAGTTTGGGATTAGCAGATACACACTACTATACATAAAAGAGAGAAACAACAAAGTCTTACTGTATAGCACAGGGAACTATATTCAATATCTTGTAATAAACTATAATGGGAAAGAAAAGAATTTCTGGATGTGCTTGGGGGAGGGGTGGGCAGGGGCTTTCCCAACAGTCTGTTACAAGTCAGGGCCCCAGGGGCTTCCCCATCGCTTGTGAGAGCTGATCACTTCCCCCAGGGCCCAGCTAGCTTCTTCCAGGCTCTATGACTGGACTGGTACTGACCAGGCCATCAGTGGCCATGATGGTGATGTTTATTGGTCAGCTTGATGTGGTGCTAACCCTAGGCCTGAAGCCTCACAGCAAAGACACAGAGAAAACCCAAAAGAAAATCTGCAAGGTTGGAGGGATTCAGGTATTTTCTCTGGGCTTCGCCTGCCGGGTCTGTTTCTCTGGCCGTTTCTGTCTGACTGTTTCCCTTTGTCTAAGTCTCCCTTTTTCTCACACCTCTTACTGCTTTGTGTCTCATTTGCTTTCCCTCTTCTGTTTCTCTCTTTTCTCTCGCATCTTCCTCTCTGCATCTCATGCTCTCCCACCATCTGTCACCTTCTGTCTCTGGTCCTCTCCTCCACCTCCTTTTCTCTTTCTCTCTCCTGAGTCCCTCCACCTCCCTTCCCTCTGTCCCATTCTCCTCTCCTCATTGCCCCTTGTCCTCTCTCCCTCCTTGTCTCCTCCTGCTTTTTCCTCCCCCTCTGCGTCCCCGCCCCCACTGGAGCTCCAGCACGGAGACCCAGGCAGCCTCTCTGAGAAACAAGGCTCCCCAGGGGCCCAGCAGGAAGCATAGTTTCCCCTCTGACCCTGTCGGCTGGCCTTGGGGGCCGTAATGTCCCTCCCACCCGCTCCACTCAGGGACCCTGAGCAGGCTCCCAGGGCTCAGGATGGACGATCTCACTTCTGAGGGGCTCAGAAGACAACCTTTACCAGGAAAGTGGAGAGCAGGGGGCTAGGCTGGGGCTGGGGGATCTGGGGAGGAGAGCTCCAAGCTCACTGAGCATCTCCTGGGTGTTGGCACTGTACCGGGTCCTGAGGGCGGGAGAGCATTAAAGGTCACAGTCTCTTTCCAAGAAGAGAGAGGACACATAAGGACAAGGGGCTAGGGGGCAGGGTGGCAAGAATCGATCAAAGCCTGAGGGGAAAGAGAAATCTCTGTAGAGGTGGGGGCTTCCAGGCCAGCCGGAGGGGAAAAGAACCACTCCCACAGATTTGCACAGCTCTTAATATATTTTTAGATCCATTGGATGACTGTTAGGAGAGGTAGTGTGCTGTGTTAGAAAGCATCCAGGGGTCAGAGGTCTGGCTTCCAATTTAATTCCCAGCTTGCTGCATGTATGACCTTGGACATGCCCCATAACCTCTCCCAGCGTGCTTACTTCACATATGAAGTTGGTGCAAAAGACCTGCTCACAACAGTGTTATAGGGTCACAAAGGTGGCTCAGACGGTAAAGCGTCTGCCTGCAATGAGGGAGACCCGGGTTTGATTCCTGGGTCGGGAAGATCCCCTGGAGAAGGAAATAGCAATCCACTCCAGCACTCTTGCCTGGAAAATCCCATGGACGGAGGAGCCTGATAGGCTACAGTCCATGGGGTCGCAAAGAGTCGGACACGACTGAGCAACTTCACTTTCACTTTCTTTCACCACAGTGTTACAGAGTAGATAGGGGATTAAAGGAGAGGTTATTGGAGAGAGCTCAGGGCCTTGACCCTTAAACCTTGACCCTGTAACCACTTCTTCTTTGCCTCCCGGGTACCCTCTATCCAGCCGTTGTGACAAGGCTGTGAAGTCCCTGCAAAATATTGCTTGTATTTGGCATTTTTTTCTAGGCTCTGTTCTGCATCTGCCCCCTTTCCTGATCTCCTTGTTTCATAGAGACCTTTTTTAAAAAAGTATTTTATTGAAGTATAGTTGATTTGCAATTTGTGTTAATTTCTGCTGTATAGCAAAGTGATGGTTTTATTCATACATACAAACACACACACATGTATATATTCTTTTCCATATTCTTTTCCATGATGGTTCATCACAGGATATCGACGATGGTTCCCTGCGCCATACAGTAGGGCCTTGACGTTTATCCATTCTCTACATACAAACTTGTGTCTGCTAATCCCAAACGCTCAATCCATCCCACCCCCATTCCACTTCCCCCACCCTCTGGGCACCACAAATCTGTTCTCAGAGGATCTTTTATATGGGAGCACCACAAGCAGCATCAGGACCACCTGGGAACTTGTCAGGGCCCTTAGTTACTTAGTTAGGTCCCTCCCCAGACTAACTAAGGCAGAAACTCTAGGTGAGCGCCTTCAGGTTTTAAGGAGCCTTCGAGGGGCTTCTGATGTTCGGGCAAGTTTGAGAACTCTGGGATGGAGCGTCTTCTCAAGGACCTCCACCTCAAGGTAGACTCGGTAATAGTTTCCCTGTGGCCCAGGTGAGGTTGTGAGGCTCAGGGAGGCAACTGGTTCACCTAAGGTCACACAGGTAGATGACAGAGTTCAGGTTGGAATCTGAGAAAAGTCAATACTCTTTCCACATCACCCTGCACCTCCACCCTGGACACCTCCCTTCCCAGTGCCACCGGGACACAGGGCCCAGGGCCCAGGGCTCAGGCACTCCTGGGGGAAGCTCCACACATCCACTAGGCATGGCCCTGCCCAGGGACCTCTCCTTCTTCACCTGTTATTTGGCACAGGGCCCTGCATTCTCAGGGTCTGATAACCAATTTATATTCGAGTAGAAATGGCTGATAATGCCTTCAGAGGTACCTCCTGCATTTTAGGGGATGCTCCTGGTAACCAGGAAGAAAGAAAGCTCATGGGGGGGCTTCCAGGTTTCTTGTTAGAAACGTGTGTATGTTTTGGTGGGAGGGCCATGGATCCCTGAGCACAGGCCGAGTGGTGTCCTGGAAACAGCACAGGCCCTGCTGTGCTGGGTCATCACTGCCTAGGGGCCTCGGACGTTTCCTTAAACCTTCATTTGCTTGCTTGTAAACAAGCAGGATTCCTACCTCCTGTTCCCTTGGGAGGGCCCATGAGAGAGCATTTATCAGGTGGCCCTACCTTCCCCAGGTTGCCCTGGCAGGCTGCTGTGAGTGGAGCCCAACCAGGGCAGGGTCACCCCAGGTTATAAAGTAGGGACCCTTCCTGGGACAGCGCTTAGTGCCACCCGTCTGCACTACCTGTCAAAGGACTGCCTGGAGTCTGAGTGCCTGCAACTCCTGTTCCTGGAAGCCTTCCCCAGTGCCGGCCTGAGCTGCAGCCCTGTGGGAGGCAGTGGGGACTGTGGAGAGAGCCCTGGGCTGGGAGTCAGGGGCCCGAAGCCTGGCTGTGGCTTTGCTGGCAACTCTCTGTGTGACCTGGACAATTCCCTATCTTTCTCTGGGCCTGAAACCTCACCTGAAAAATGAGAGTGAGATGTAAGGATGCATAAAGACCCTTCCCACATAGGCTGTGTAACCATTCCTTAGCTGCCCTGCCTGTGCCCCAGGCATGGTCATGAACAGAGCCTCCCACGCAGCCTCTAGGAGATGTACTATTTTCTTCCCTGTATAAGTGCTTTGAGGGAAAGCCCCTATGTTTGTGTCTCTTTGATCTGCCTTCACCTTTGCACTTAGCTCTGAGATCTGTACATCACTTTGCTCACTCAGGACCTACTGATTAATTCCCAAAGATTCTGGCTTTGTTTCAGAAAAGTACTTTTTTTTGAGGTACCACCTCCTCCAAGAAGCCTTCCCTGGCGGCACCTCCCTGCAGACACGTAGTATAGAATGACTGTCCATCCCACCCCTACAATAATCTGCCTGCAATACAGGAGATCTGGGTTCCATCCCTGGGTTGGGAAGATCCTCTGTAGAAGGCAATGCCTACCCACTCCAGTATTCTTGCCTAGGAAATCCCAAGGACAGAGGAGCCTGGTGGGCTATAGTCCATGGGATCGCAAAGAGTTGGACACAACTGAGCGACTAACTACATATAAAGGACTTCCCTGCAGTTCAGTGGCTGAGACTCTGAGCTCCCAGTGCAGGGGGCCTGGATTTTATCCCTGGTCTGGGAACTACATCCCACTTGCTACAACTAAGAGTTTATTTTTTTGCGTGTCACAACTAAAGATACCCCATGCCATAACTAAGACCCAGTGCAGCCAAATAAATAAATAAATCTTAAAAAAAAAAGGTATAACCTTGAGGAAGATTTAAAAAGAAAAGAAAGACAAAGAAAGTCTTTGCAGCGATGGGGGCCACAGCTGGGAAAGGGCTCTTCCCAGGAAGGTCTGCACATGGCAAACAGCTGGCCGGGGTGTCTGTGACTCACCCCACTCCCACAGACTGGCGGATGCTGCAGTCAGGCTGAGACAGGAGTCAAAGGCCTAAAGGAATTTTGATAAAGACAACACAAGCCCTGGAGTATTTCTAGAATGCAGGAGGTTAAGCGTGCAGGGAGCTGGGTCATGACAAAACTGCCTGATTAAGTTACTTATTTAATTTGTTTGCCTAGATAACATATTCCCGTGATACAAGACTCAAAGGGCTTCCCAGGTGGCTCAGTGAAAAAGAATCTGCCTGTCAGTCCAGGAGACACAGGTTTGATCCCTGGGTTGGGAAGATCCCCTAGAGGAAAAAATTGCAGGCCACTCCAGTATTCTTGCCTGGAAATTCCCATGGACAGAGGATCCTGGCAGGCTATAGTCCATAGGGGAGCAAAAGAGTCAGACACGACTGAGCAACTAAACAGCAACAAGATTCAAAGGGTACCGAGGGGGCACCGTGAAAAGCCTCCCATGCTCCTGTTCCTGCCGCCTGTCCCTCTGCCCCAGAAGCAGCCGTGTTTCTTTCCAGGTGCTTCTACAAACATCCTTGCTCTCCTTCTCCCTTTTTCATATAAGGATACCCAACACTGTCCTTCACTTTGCTTTTTTCCTTAACATGTCTTTGCAAGCATTTCATATGAACCCATAAAGGGCCATTTTCATTGCTGAATATAGCCTCCCTTGCTGGATTATGGGAACTCTTTATTATTAAGTCTTTGTGGGCTTCGTGGATTGAGCCCCTGAACTCGGTGGGCATCCATTCTGAGGCCTGATTCTGAACTGGACCGTGCATGCACAAGGGTTTGGATGCAATGAAAGATTTCTATCTCCAGGCCTCAGTTCCCAGGATGAGAAATGAAAGATTCTTAGAGTTGTCCAGACTACCTCTCTATTTGCGGCCCAGAGAGGGAAATGACTCACCCAAGATCACACAGCAAGTCAGGGCAGAACAGGGGTTAGGCCATGGGTCTCCTATCTCCCAGTCTGTTTTCTTCTCATGATTCTCAGTAGGATAATCATGGGGATCGAGAACAACTACTCCAAGCCTGAGCTTTTGTGCACAGGAGCACTCAGGAATCCTGAAGCACAGGGCCCCAGGTTCTGCAGGGGGAGAAAGGTGAAAGTGAAGGTCACTCAGCCGTGTCCGACTCTTTGTGAATTCTCCAGGCTAGAATACTGGAGTGAATACCATTCCCTTCTCCAGGGGATCTCTCCAACCAGGAATCATTCTTTACCAGTTGAGCTATCAGGGAAGCCCCTTCAGGGGGAGGAAGGTTCACAGAATCCCCAGGAGCTCCCTGGCTAGCATGTTTGGTGCTAGGTATGACTCCTCAGAAGACCCAACTAGTGGTTATAACAACAACAACAACTATAATAACAATAACAGCTACCCTGTCAGATACTTCTACTGTTGGTGCTTTATGGAACTTGTCCCTTTTGAGCCTCACAAGGGTCCTGCAAGAAGAATGTCTTCAGTCCCATTTTCCCCAGCTGGACACTGAGCACAGAAAAGGTAAATAATCTCATTATTTGCCAACATCCCCCAGCCATGAAGGGGTAGCACTGGGATTTTAACCAGGTATGTTTGACTCCAACTTTCCACTGGGATTATTAATACTCATCAATATATTTGAGCTTCCCAAGTGTTTCAGTGGTAAAGAGTATGCCTGCCAATGCAGGAGACCTTTGCAGATTCAATCCCTGGGTTGGGAAGATCCTTGGGGGAGGAAACAGCAACCCACTCCAGTATTCTTGCCTGGGAAATCCCATGGACAGAGGAGCCAGGTGAGCTGCAGTCCATGGGGTTGCAAAGAGTCAGACATGACTGAGCGACTGAGCATAGCAAATCAATATATTTGTACCATTTTTCAGATGAGAAAACTGAATGCTTGCCACAAGGCCCCTCCCTGAGACTACTTTAGTTGTGTAAGGATCCAAAGCAGGAATAAACTTGCAGTCCCTGTGGCCCACAGGATGAAAGCCAAACCCTCACTGGTCGCTCCCTTGACCTTTAATGCTCAGCGTGACCCTGCCCCAGCCCATATGCCCCAGCTTGTTCTGGCCACCACCTGAACAGGCCACCCCCTCTCCTTGCCTCTGCATTTCCACACTGTGACACTCTGGGTAAAGCGGAAAAAGCCAGGTAGAAGAACTAGGTCCAAATATCAACTCTGTTACCTGCTGTGTGACCTTGAGCAAGTCTCTTAACCTCTCTGAGTCTCCCTTTCCTCAGCTGTAAAGTGAAGAAAAGTCTAAGGCCTAAGGTCAGCCTAGTGCCTAACCGTCACACTGTAGGCTAATTAATGTGCAATATTTGAAGGAAAAAAGAGAGGTATTTATTGTGTCTCAGTTCATGCCAGACCTTAAGAAAGACACTGGGGACAATGTGTGAACACTCTGCTTTCCTGGAGATTTTTCTCAAATGGGCTGTGGATATGATTAATCACAGCAGGAGGTGAAGTAACCAGGACTTTTGTAACCGTGGCCAGGATTTCTCCCAAGCTGATGGCCTTGGGCCAGGGATGTGGGTGACGAAGCGCCCTAATGTGACAGAAGAGGAGAGGAGACTTCTCATCCCCACAGCTCTCCCAACCCCCTGACCCCCACCCCGACCCCCACCCCATTCACTCAGCTTCAATGGTGGGAGCCTGAATCTGCTTTTCAGGCTTCCCTGGTTCTCCCTGGCAGCACGAGCACTTAGCAATTGGAGGAAGCAAGGCTGGGGACCTTGCAAAGAAGGCCGATGAAAGGAGAGGCTTATATAGGCCTCACCTGAATAGCAAGGCTCAGCCCAGTGGCCCTTGGCAACACCCCAGCTTCAAGTGGGCCCCTTGGCAGGAGGGCCTGGCTGGGCCCCTCTCCGGCCACTCTCTGTGGGACGAAGAGCTGAGCAAACGAGCCCAAACTCTCCACCTGTCTCTGCTTCTCAAACCCACACACACTTGATCATAAAAGGAGTAGGTGGGAGCGGGGAGGGGGTCAAGGGTTAACCAGATGCCCCTCAACAATCACTTCAGATCTCCATTGTTTTCTTCATAAATCTTGGGAATTTTGCTTTCCACCCTCTGGTACATCAGTCTGTTTTTCTAGAACCTGATTCCCTCCCCTCCTGCCACCAAGGAGTACATCTGATGGCAGAGAGGATCCCCTTCCTTTCTAGCCATGGCTTCCCTCAAGCCCTGACACAGTCCCTGTCCCCACAGACATGCTCCCCACTCCTTACAAGGCAGCCTTCCCGTCCCCTCCTCCTGGATCGTACCCCCCCACCATGTCACCAAATCCTCTGAACCCGAACTCCACTCTGTACCGCAGCCATTTGTTTCTCTGACTGCCTCAGCCTCCACGTGGCCTCTCCCGAGGGCGGAGCCACAGGCTGCCTCCCTCTGGGCTCCCGGCCCTCAGCACAGGCCTAAGCCTTAGGTGGACCATGAGAAAGGGTAAGAGAATGAATGAATAAATGAATGGGAAAGTTGGTGGCCACTCGAGGGCTGTGGTCAGCCTCCAGAGAAGTCCACACCCTAATCCAAGAAACCTGTGAACACGTTGCCTTATAAGGCAAAAGGAAGCGTAAGGGCATGTTTAAGTTAAAGATTCAGTGATAGGCAGGAATTCCACTGTGGACCACAGATTCAGCCTGGACCTGAAAGTTCTGCTGGCCCTTCCTGACCGCCTGCCTGGATGATTTCAGACCTGTCTGGCCCTCCCGCAGCTGCAGAAGCCAATTCCTCACCAACAATCCACCACTCAGTATTGTCCACTGAAGAAAAAGCACAACCCAAAAGTTGAGAATTGTTATATTCATTTGGTGACCTTACTGAGAGAAGTGGACAACAGAGCATGGGATGGTTGTATGGCATCACCGACTCAAGGGACATGAGTTTGAGCAAACTCCAGGAGACAGTGAAGGACAGGGAAGCCTCGCGTGTGCAGTCCATGGGGTCGCAGAGTCAGACATGACTTAGCAACTGAACGACTGAGACTATAGGCTGTGAGACAGCCTCTCGGGAGCTCTGAGGGACGGTTCCAAAGAGGTAAAGGAGGAGACAGGATGTATAGGAGCTTCTGCTGAAAAAAAAAACAAACTAATTGTAATCAAAAATCAAAAGATTACTGCTAATTACAAAAACCCCAGACATCTCAAGTTAATGATTTTAGTGTCTTTCTGTGTATGGGAAGATGCAAGAGTCTGGGCTCATTGGAATTATTCCTTTGATGTACATCTTCACTATCTAGGAGCAGTGGCCTATTTTTCTCCATCCTGAAACCCCTCAGTGTGTACCTTCAAGGTCAGCTGCAGTGGCTGATCATTTGATAGCATTCCTCCTTGTTTACTGCAATGGCAGGTGACTTTTTAAAATTAGCTAATTAATTAAAAAAAAAATTGCCTGCATCTCATGGCTTGTGGGATCTTAGTTCCCTAACCAGGGATTGAACCCCAGCCCTGGGTAGTGAGAATGCAGAGTTCTAACCACTGGACCACCAGGGATTTCCCCCAGGTGGCTTTTTTCTTTTTTTGTCCACAGCATATATGTAGCCTACTGGTTCTGTTTCTTTGGTTGAACCATGAATGATACAGGGGCCAAGGGAAGTTGACCTCTAGGAGGTCTGTAAACTGGGAGACCACTTAGGATGGGGTCCTGGAGGGCAGAGGAGAGCCAGCCTAGGGATAGGCTAGAAGATAAGGTGCCCTTCACCTGGGGTCTATGTGGGGCGCAGGTCTACATGGAAGCTGGTCCACTGACCTTGGCTGTGGGCGAGGTGGAGGTGGAATACCGACTCCATCGGCAGCTGAGCAAAGCCAGGAGTTGGGGATGGAGACAGCAGAGCTGGGGAATGGGCAGTGGGAAGCGGTAAGTCCTGAAGCCTGGGGATGCTGGGAGATGTCTCTGAGAGGAGGTGGAAAACTGGACCAACTCCTGCTCATCTGACCAGGTGTATGGCCAGGCTGGGCTCTGGGGACACAGCAGAAGATAAGGTACAGCTGCTGCTCTCATGGGTCATGCTTCCCCCTCCCTGCGTTGCCCTGTAAGTGCAGTTCCTGGCACACAATACATAGTTACTGGACAAATTACTGAGACCCTGCTGTGTGACCTTGGGTAAGATGCTTTCCCTCTCTGTGCCTCAGTTTCCTCACTTATCAAATGAGGGTCATAACAGCACCTAGCTCAACAGATGAGGCACTTGACAAAGAAGGTCTAGAAGAGAGAAAAGGATGGAACAGGGAGCTGGGTTGAGAAGAGGCCTGGACTGGAAGGTGAGGTGCCCAAGGTGGGAAGGACCAGCCCTCCCACACCCCCAGGAGTCAGAGTCAGAGCTGGGAGCTGTAAGCCAGCACTGAGGCCGAAGGAAGGACAGTTCTCTTCAGATCTGCCCTCAGTCCATCCACCCATGGATCACTTTCCTGTTTTGGGACAGGCTTCTCCTCCCCCACAGGGTAATCAGAGCCCAGAGCTCTGCCCTCCACACCCCAGACCTCCCTTTTCCCTCAGACCTCTCCTAAGCTGTGGTTTTAGCAAACAATTGAATCCTTCTAGTCCTTGGAGGCCTGGCCCCTTCCTTCTTAGCAGTGGAAAGAAATGCTCTGCATTCCTGAGTCAAGAGGCCAGGGGCCATTCTTGCTCAACCAGGGGCAGACCCAGAGATGCAAAATTAAGTCTGAACCCTGACATCCTTCCCAGGTTCCCCAGTTCCTTGGCTGCCAGTGCCCACCTGGTGGGGCGGGGGACTGGTGGCATCTGCTGGATCGCAGGCATTGTTTTCCTTTTGGGAGCCCTCATTCACATTTGGAGGCCTGAAATCACCGATGGCTGTGATGTTCTTGTTTACCGATAAGGCAGGAAATATTTCATTTCACAAAGGTCACAGCAGAAAAGCACAGGGGCCAGTCCTGGGACTTCAGAGTGCCTGCTTTTAGGCCCTAGGCACACTGCCTCTGGGGGGAGAGGAGAAGGAAAGGTCTGGACTAGGAGTCAGGTAAACAAGCTCTACCTCCCAAGGCTGTGAGGCCTCTGGTGGTGAGTCTGGGGTGGGAAACCAGGAGACAGGAGGCTGGAGAGGTCGGTAGGGGCCTCGCAGTTTCCACATTTGCATGTCCCGTCTATCGGGTTTCCAGGTAGGGTGTCCTTTGGAAAAACAGTTTGCTACTGATGTGAGTGAAAGTGTTAGTCGCTCAGTTGTATCTGACTCTCTGCGACCCCATGGACTGTAGCCCACCAGTCTCCTCCATGGAATTCTCCAGGCAAGAATACTGGAGTTGATAGCCACCCTCTTCTCCAAGGGATCTTCCTGACCAGGGATCAAACCCAGGTCTCCTGCATGGCAGGCAGATTCTTTACTGTCTGAACCATACATTAAGAAAACACAGAAAAAAGAAAAAGAAAAACCACAGGATCAGCTGATCTCTAAAGCCCTCCTGGCAGTAAGATTTGATGACAAGTGGAATCAGGCCTAGGGGCAAATGGAGGGTGGCTTACTCAGGTTACCCCTGAAGTGGCCTAGGGCATGTACCGGGCCAGGGGTCAGAAGTCCTGGTCCTGATGCAGACGTTGAGCCCCACCTGCAGCCTCAGATAACATGAGCCCTGTGCACCTGGAGCATCGCTGGGTCTATAGAACCGTGACTGTCCATGGAGCACTTGTTAGCACGTCTCCTCAGTGACTTGTCCCTGAGGTGCACCGGTCGCCCCTCTGCAGATGGCTCCTGGGAGAATCACGAGGACAAGCTCTAATATCTGGACTACTCTTTACAACTTGCAAGATGCTCCATGGACCTGATCCCACCTAAACCTCACATGAGCCCCGAAGCCACAGCGTTTATTATTATTAAAAGACCAAGAGACCACTGCTGAAGAAGAGCATGGCAGTCAGAGTCAGAAAGGAAGCAGAGGTTGGAGCACTGTGATTTGAAGATGGAGGGCAGGGCTATCCGCCAAGGAGTGTGTACAGCTTCTGGAAGCCAGAAAAGGCAAGGAAACAAACGGATTCTCACCTAGAGTTTCCAGAAAGAACACAACCCTGCTGACACTTTGATATTAGCCCCATAAGAGTAATTTTGGACCTCTGACCTCTGGTATTAATTGTAAGATGATACATTTGCCTTATTTTAAGCCACTAAGTGTGTGGTCATTTGTTGCAAGAGTCATAGAACACTCATCCCAAACCCAGGGAAGCTCAGAAGGATGCAGTGGTAGGGATGGGACTCAAATGCAGTCCTTCTGTCAGTAGGAACTCTGCTCAGGCTCCCAACCATGATATTAACTCAACAGCCGATCAGGGTTAGGAGTTGGAGACCCTAACGCCATTGTCCGTAAGGAGGAGAAATGACCCTGGTGGAGTGTCTAGGGGAATTCTGTTGTTTTTAAGGTCAGAAATGTTATGGGAGAGAGGAATGTTTTGGGCTGGGCACAGCAAAGGATTTCCATATTTTGGACCAACTCCAGTTGATGAGCACTGGCAGCCTGGAGCTCCGTGCTGAGCGGGATCTTGAGGTCAAGCCCAGGCTCCCAGGTAAATTGCTTTGTGATTGACTGGCAATGCCTGCCTTGCCATGGATGAACAGCAGCGTATGCTGATCTAGATTAGAAGAGCTCCCCAGGGATGGCCCTGAGTTTGATTCATCTTTTTACTCCCAGGGCCTAGGTGTTCCTGAAATGGAGCAAGCACTTAATAGATATTTGAGGGAAGGAGGGAAAGAGGTCAGAAAGGAGAGAGGAAGTAGGGAAGGAAATTTTATTTTCAGGGAGTCCAGGTCTAGGACCAACAGGTAAATTCCTGGCTACAAAGCTTCTGATTTGCCGCCCCTGCTTCTCTTACCTCCTTGCTCTGATCACACCAATCCCTTCCTTTGGAGATCCACCTTCTCCTGTCTCATTTGGTTCTGGTGGGACACCAGAACAAGGTGCTGCCCGTTCTATCCTGGGGCAGGCCTGTGACTCACCCCGACTTTTGTTCTCAGAATCCAAACTTTGATGAGAGGGCACTCTGGGAGAGGGCCTGGAGAGGCGGTCCCCAAACTCAGCCATGGTGGAGTCCACTGGTGGGACTCCTGAGATGGATCTCAGACACTCCTAACCCCAAAAGTCATCTCATTCAGGACCAACAGCCAAAGGCACAGAAATCACCAGGAAAAGAAACATCTTGGGGAGGTCCATGGATCTGACCCTTCCTGAATCCCAGGAGCCTGAAATCTCCCTCAGCCTTGGCCATTTCATTCCCAAGAATGTCAACATGGGGACTTCCCTGGTGGTCCAGTGGCTAGGACTCCAGGCTCTCAATGCAGGACGCCTAGGTTTGATCCCTGGTCAGGGAACTAGATCCCACATACCACAACTAAGAGTTTGCATGCTGCAACTAAAGATCTTGCATGCTATAACTAAGACCCTGTGCAGCCAATAAATATATAAATATTAGAGAAAATGGAACCCATGGTGGCTCAGACAGTAAAGTCTGCCTGCAGTGCGGGAGAGCCGGATTCGATCCCTGGGTTGGGAATATCCCCTGTAGAAGGAAATGGCAACCCTCTCCAGTATTCTTGCCTGGAGAATCCCATGGACAGAAGAGCCTGGCAGGCTACAGTCCACACGGTCACAAAGAGTCAGACATGACTGAACGACTTCACAGAAAAAGAAAAGTCCCAGATCTTACCCAGGATTTGCACTGCCTTCCCTGGGAAGAGGCCCCAATCCCTCCCTGCTGTAAGACCCTCTGATTGCAGACACTGGGTCTCAAACCCAGAGAAGGGTCTCAAAGCCCTCAAGAAGCTGTGGGTCCCCTTGGAGACATGAAACCCAC
This sequence comes from Bos indicus x Bos taurus, assembly GCF_003369695.1. NCBI lineage: Eukaryota > Metazoa > Chordata > Mammalia > Artiodactyla > Bovidae > Bos > Bos indicus x Bos taurus. Next base: position 45,258,588 of record NC_040080.1, on the reverse strand, counting down.
ATGGCAAAGGTAGGTGAACTGAGAAGGCAAAGTCTGTGATGAGGGTCAAAGTTGCCAGGAAGACTCGGGGAGGGCCCCCGCCTGGATTTCAGACCATATCCAGTGTCTCCAGAAAGAAAGAACTAGAAGCCACTACCCTAATCCTGAGGCCTGGAGGGAAGCAGCAAGTTCCTACGTAAAACAGGTTCCCAGAGGCTTTATCCTCCCTGGCCACTCCTCCAGGCTCAGGCTAGGGGTGGGGTGAGAGAGAAGGAAGAAGGGTCTCCTCTTATCTTTGGGTGGGGGAGGGCTCCCCCACCCCAATCCCCCACACACATAAGAGGAAAGGGCAGAGAACTCAGGCTCAGAGCCATGGGCTACAGGCTCACCTGGTCCCACCCATCTCGATCTGCAGCTCCCATAGGGCAGTGTCTCCAGCTGGAGTGTTCATTGGAAGAGGGTGGCCGAGTGCAGCCAGGACACGGGTCTCCCAGGTTGGGGTCTGGGCTAGCACACAACCCAGCTTCTTTCAGACTGGACATTTCTTGCAGCCCCTCCATCTTTCTGCAGACTCCCAAGATAAAACAAAGGAAAGAAGGGGGCACTGGATTAGGAGCCAGGGGCCTGAGTCTCCAGACTCACTATGAGACTAACCCCCATACAATCTCAGCCTCTCTGGGCCTCCATTTCCACATCCATCAAACCAGGGAGTTGGCCTCCATTGGCAAGGTCCCCTCTGGCTCCAGTGTTCTGAGAGCCAAGGGAGATGGGTTAGGGCCACCCCACTCTGGCTTTCTCCCATCTCTCCAGTGGCCTCAGAGATCCCAGATGGAAGAGGAATTTTTTTTAATTGAAGAATACTTGATGTGCAATATTATATGTCATAGGTATACAGTATAGTGATTCATAATTTTATAAAGTTATACTCCATATACATACAGTTATTACAAAATATTGGCTACATTCCGCTTGTTGTACAGTGTATCCTTGTAGCTTATTTTATACCTAATACCTTGAACAGTCACTGACTTAGATTCCATGTCTAACCCTTTGTTCACCAACAGGAGAAAGTGAGCTCTCATGAAAGGCCCTTCCCATCGGGCCCTAACATACCTGCCTCAGCTCCTGGCTCACTCAGGAGACCAGATGTTCCAGACACACCCCACTGGGGGCCACACCCCACTGGGACCACACCCCAGTGGCTGCATATGTTCACACCACTTTGCCTCCTTCAAATCCCCCTGTTTTCTCAGCCTGACACTCAGTCTTGCCTTCACCCAAGAAGGCCCTGTTCAACTGATACTCCACTGGGCAAGGTGAGCTTAATTGCTGGCAGCCCCATGATTTGTCACAGCACAGCACTCAGCCTCTGTAAATCCACTGGTCCATAAGGAGGCTGGGGGCACGGGGGGAGCTTAGCACACTCTGATTTACTAAACGAAAGAAATGGTTCCTTTAAACATAACTGAATAAATATTGACTTAAGGTTGAATTACTCTGGGACTGGGGGTCCTGGTGCGAAGGCTTGCTGCTTCAATAGTCATCCAACAATTTCAGCGCACCTACTAAGCACTGAGAGCACTAGGCCAACCAGAGTAAGGGATATCCTTGAGAAATTTATGGTCCAGTGTGAGAGACAGGCATGTGAATCACTACCTCGGTGTGATCAAAACCCTAATAAAGACATGCAAAGAGACCCCACGGAGCTGATGACACTGTACCAGCATCTAAGCGGATGGCAAGAGCCATTGGGCAAAGGACAGAGCAGGTAAGAGTGGGGTGGCAGTCTTCTAGGCAAAGGGCAAAAACGCTCTTGCTACTTTCTAGGTCCTTTATAGCACATGACCCATTAAAATAATTTTCTTACACTTATGTATTTAACTCTCCCATTAGACAGAGGATGAGATGGTTGGATGGCATCATCGACTCAATGGATATGAGTCTGAACAAACTCCTGAAGATGGTAAAAAACAGGGAAGCCTGGTGTGATACAGTTTATGAGGTCTCAAAGAGTCAGACATGACTGAGCGGCTGAACAACAGCAAACAAATTAGACAGTAAACTCTAGGAGAGGGGGCACGGCCCGTGCCTTGCTGTGCTGCTCACCACTGCTGAACGCCATTTCTGGTGCTGCATCCTATCAAGTTAAATGTTTCCTTAATGATCAAATGCTTCAGGCCTGAGAGTCAAGTGTAAAGAGAATGTGGTAGGAAAAAAGGACTGCGGAGTCTGTGAACCCCAGACCAGTGGCAGGCTGCCCTGCTAAGTGAAAGTGAAAGTTGTTCAGTCATGTCCGACTCGGTGACACCAAGGACTGTAGCCCACTAGGCTCCTCTGTCCATGGAACTTTCCAGGCAAGAATACTGGAATGGGTTGCCATTCCCTTCTCCAAGGGATCTTCCTGACCCAGGGATTGAACCCTTGACTCCTACACTGCAGGCAGATTCTTTACCTGAGCCACCAGGGAAGTTGGGTCTTTTTTTGGCAGGCACTAGGGACCCATGGCGGAGAACGCAATGGCACCTCACTCCAGTACTCTTGTCTGGAAAATCCCATGGACAGAGGAGCCTGGTAGGCTGCAGTCCATGGGAATGCGAAGAGTCGGACCCGACTGAACGACTTCACTTTCACTTTTCACTTTCATGCATTGGAGAAGGAAATGGCAACCCACTCCAGTGTTCTTGCCTGGAGAATCCCAGGGACAGGGGAGCCTGGTGGGCTGCCGTCTATGAGGTCGCACAGGGTCGGACACGACTGAAGTGACTTAGCAGTAGCAGCAGCAGGGACCCATGCAGGGGTTTATAAGGAAGACAGGTAGTAATATTTATGGTTTAGAAAATTCCTCTGGTCCCAGTGTGCAGGATGGGCACCTGGGGCCCAGGTGGCCCCAGCCAACAGGTGGGCAGACAACAAAGCGATTGGAGAAGTAACCCAGGCAAGAAGACTTGAATCTAGAGGCAGCCGAGTGGGGTACTCTGGCATGGAGGAATTTACAGGCGTCCTAGGCCAAGGCCAAGGCCAATCTGGGCTCTCAATGGGAGACAGCAGCTTTCATCTCCCCTCCTCTCCTGGCAGGCGAGCAGGAGAGGGCCTCCTTCACTGGCTCGGCTCAGCGCATCCCCAGGAGGTCCGCGCCAAGCCTCAGACAGTTAGCAAGCTCAGTTTTGCCTCTGCACTCTTTATACTTTTGTCTTATTTTTCTCTTCTGAAAAGTCACCTCATGTTTTAACACGTGTGTATTTTTAAAGTGAACATTAGATTAATGTATGAAGGATCGTTGTACTATTATTCTCTATACTCTGGTACGTGTGAACATTTTCAAACTAAAAACACAAGTGCCGTAAATAGCAATTTTAAACCCTGGATGGAAACTCTTAAATTATTTCTATCTCGTGCGCGCAAGCACACACACACACACACACACACACACAGTCATGTGTTTGAATTTACCTAGCTTCTATCTCTTGCCCAAGGGTTCCAGGCTGAGATCCAGTCTTTGCTTTGCTAAAAAGAGATTGCTAAGATGTCAGGGAAATCCGGCAAGACATTCTTCCTGTCGTTAACCAGGATTTACTGCAACGTGGAAAAGAAGTACAGTGTTGTTTTTAAAAATTGCACCCATGCCCCCTAACACTGGCAAACAAGTCCAAGGGCTAAGGCTGAACTCAGAATCACAGACAGCCGGGGTCGGGTTACCTGCGACCTTTGGGGACGAGAAGCCAGTAAGCTACATTTGTACCCAGGTCGTGTGGTTCTAGAGTGCTGGCTCTTACTAAGCCATACCACGCAAGCTGGAAGGGGCAATTGACTTTTTAAAAGTCGAGTTTGATGCCAGGCACTTAGCAGGCGCCGAGTGGGCTGGGCCGTCCTTGAAAGGAGGCTGATATTTCTCCCACCAGACTCCAAACTTTCGGGTGGTCCAGCACTACCCCCTTCGCCGGCTCAACCACTCCTGTTCGCTTGCTCCGCGGGTCTAAGGCTCCTTTGAGCGGGATGGAGCCGAGGAAAGTGCTCGGACCCGGGACCGGGCCGGGCGTGGTCGGGGGGTCGTGCGCGCCCCAACGGGAGCGGAAGCCCACGGGTCGCCTCCCCGGGAGGCAAGGCGAGGCGCGCGCTTCCCGGCAGGAAGGCATTGGGAGGCGCGGCCTTGGAATGTTGCCCCCGGCGGGCGGGCTGCATCAGGAGGCCGGCAGACCAACGCAGGTGACGACAGCCGTTCAGATGCAGCGCGCTGGCAGCGCTCACCTTATAAGGGCAGGCTCGGCGCGGGCAGGGCGGGGCCGGCGCAGGCGGGGCGGGCGTCCTACCCTGAGGCCCCGCCCCTAAGCCACACCGAACCTTCTGCGGGCAAATTTTCTGCAAGGGCAGGCAGGCCTCTGCAGTGATGCCCCCCCAGGTGCCTAGAGTCTCTTTGGGGACACCCCCCGCGTCCGTCTCCGGGCTGAGACCCGCTTCGGCCACGTCTTACCCGGGCTAAACTTGACCGACTCCCTTTGTGACTGTGGGCGGGCTTCTTCACGTCACCACGGTCGCAGGCCCTTATTAGGGTACATGGTGGGGGCCACGGGGGTACCTTTAGTGACCACATCTTGGAGCACTCATTCACCTGGCCTTACAGTCAACTGGTGCACCTTGCTGGCCAGGACTGTACCAAGTAGTGCCTTTTCTAACTTAGGAAGTCTGTAACCTCAGCCCAGGGTCTGGCTAAACAGTAGCCATTGATCCGTCGGAAGTGTTTGGTTGACTGAGCACTTCTTGGTGGGAGGAGACTCCAAACCTGAGAGGAAGTGTCCTGCAGGAGTCAGTCCCCTGGTCATCTGGCTTCCTCTTTTCTCCCTCCAGGCTCTCCTCACAGTCCAGATCCTTTTTCTACCCTAATCTGTTGAATTGCGCCTCTGTGACCTCCACTCCTTACTGTCCTTCACAGCCGCCCAGGTGCCCACAGGCTGCCTTGAAGGGCAGCAAAATATACCACCCCAAAATACACCTCTTTGGTCTATTGATTATTTTAAGATGATGATTAAAAAAAAAAAAAAGAACAGCAGACATGAGAGAAGCTCTAAAAACTGAGTATAAGTTACCTTTTGGTAAGAAACAGTTACATTTATAAGGGAAATCTTTTTCTGTAAGGGTGTCTCCCTATTCGTACCAGGGACAGCCTGTGCTCAGTCTTTGAACTGTGTCCCACTCTTTGCCACTGCATGTGCTGAAGCCCACCAGGCTCCTCTGACCGTGAAATTTTCTAGGTAAGAATACTGGAGGAGGTTGCCATTTCCTACTCTAGAGGATCTTCCCGACCCAGGGATCAAACTTGCATCTCTTGTATTTCCTGCATTGGCAGGTGGATTCTTTACCACTGCGCAGCCAGGATGGCTGGCTCTAAATTTCTAGAAACACTTATCCAAGGAGAAGGTAAGGACTTAAATATGCATAACAGCCTCACCCACTTTTACTGTGCTTTTCCTGGTAAACTTTCATAAGTGACTCTCCAGTCCCAACATCCTTTTTATTTAATTTAATGAGTTTACACCAAAGAAATAGGTAGCTATTTTACATGTAAGGAATAAAAATCTGAAAAAATAAACAGTACAAAGGGTGAGAGCATTTTAACCAAGTTTACATTTATTTTTGTTATGGTCTGTAACAATTCACCTCATCATATTGCAATATACAACCGCAGTTGCAGCACCCATTACCACCACAGAACTAAATTTAAGGAAGTTGTTGTTCAGTCACTCAGTCATGTCTGACCCTTTGAAATCCCATGAACTGAAGCACACCAGGCTTCCCTGTTCTTCACTATCTACCTGAGTTTGCTCAAGTTCTTGTCCTTTGAATCAGTGATGCTATCTAATCGTCTCATCCTTTGCTGCCCCCTTCTTCTTTTACCTTCAATCTTTGCCGGCATCAGAGTCTTTCGCAATGAGTCTGAGCTTCTGTCAGGTGGCCAAAGCACTGGAGCTTCAGCTTAAGCATCAGTCCTTCCAATGAGTATCCAGGGTTGATTTCCTTTAGGATTGACCGGTTTGATCTCCTTGTAGTCCAAGGAACTCTCGAGAGTCTTCTCTAGCACCACAATTCAAAAGCATCAAGTCTTGGTGCTCAGCTTTCTCTATGATCCAACTCTCACATCCATACATGATTACTGGAAAAACCATAACTGAACTATAGGCACCTTTGTCAGCAAAGTGATATCTCTGTTTTTTTAATATGCTGTCTAGGTCTTTGTCATAGCTTTCCTTCCAAGGAGTAAGGATCCTTTCATTTCATGGTTGCAGTCACTGTCTGCAGTGATTTTGGAGCCCAAGAAAATAAAATCTGTCACTGCTTCCACTTTTTCCTCTTCTATTTGCCATGAAGTGATGGGGCCGGATGCCATGATCTTAGTTTTTTGAATGTTGACTTTCAAACCAGCTTTTTAACTCTCCTCTTTCACCCTCATCAAGAAGCTTTTAGTTCCTCTTCACTTACTGCCATTAAAGTGATATCATCTGCATATCTGAGGTTGTTCATATTTCTCCTGGCAATCTTGATTCTAGCTTGTGATTTATCCAGCTTGGCATTTCTCATGATGTACTCTGCATAAAAGTTAAATAAGCAGGGTGACAATATACAGCCTTGAGGTACTCTTTTCCCAGTTTTGAACTAGTCCATTGTTCCATGTCCAACTCTAACTGTTGCTTCTTGACCCGTGAACATGTTTCTCAGGAGAAAGATAAGGTGGTTTGGTATTTCCATTTCTTTAAGAATTTTCCACAGTTTGTTGTGATCCACACAGTCAAAAGCTTTAGCATGGTCAATAAAACAAGAATAATTTTTTTTTCCCCTGGAATTTCCTTGCTTTTGCTATGATCCAAAGAATGTGGGCAATTTGGTCTCTGGTTCCTCTGCCTTTTCTAAATCCAGCTTGTACATCTGGAAGTTCTTGGTTCACATACTCCTGAAGCCTAACTTGAAGAATTTTGAGCATAACTTTGCTAACATTCTTTGGCATTGCTTTTCTTTGGGATTGGAATGAAAACAGACCCTTTCCAGTCCCGTGGCCACTGCTGAGTTTTCCAATTTGCTGACATATTGAGTGCAGCACTTTCACAGCATCATATTTTAGGATTTGAAATAGCTCATCTGGAATTCCATCACCTCCACAAGTTTTGTTCATAGTAATGCTTCCTACGGCCCACTTGACTTCGCATTCCAGGATGTCTGGCTCTAGGTAAGTGATCACACCATTGTGATGATCTGTGTCATTAAGACCAGGTCATTTGTAGCACCCATTACAATCATGAATCTAAATTTAAGGAAGTACATTGTTACTAATGGCCCTGAGATGAAACTGATTTACCTTCTATTAAAAACTACAGTATATAAGCACTTTATAATAATGCTTCTTAACCGCCATTTGTTGTAAGAACCATCACCAAAGTTTTTTGGAAGTGAGTCCACACAGAATTAAATATTTAAAAGGTGAAATGTTCCTTATTTTAACTTTAGCAAGATCTTTCTTTTTCCATTGTTAAGAAACACTTTAATAGTTTTAAAGCAAATGGTGATACAAGTGGAGTGCAGATAGCTAAAATGTACTCCTGAGTTCAAACTTACAAAAAAATGTTTTGTAAATAGTTCTCAATTAAATATTCTCCCTCCTCAGCCCCCTACCCAAAATCTTGAATTTTTTCTTACAAAAATTTGGTCAAGAGTAGAAATATCTCCAGGCAGATGTATATGCCACATCATAGCAAGAATGATGAAGCCCAACTAATGACTTCGGTATTAGAAATAGAAGGTAATTAAAATGTAATCAAAGTTACATTAAGAAAAGCTTTCACTGAGTAATACTGAAACAGTCACAAAGGTTAAGAAAATACTGATATCAAAGTACAAATGACTACAATATTAAAATAGACAAAAGCTACAAGAGCTTGCTTTAAAAATAAAAGACACAATGCATAAGTAAGAATTGTTTTCTTGTTCTACTCATGAATTTTGGTCTTTATATTCATAGGATTAGCTACATCTAGTAGAGTTTCTTATGACATCTGATGAAGTCTCATTCCAACTTCAGATGGTGACTCTTCCCTAAGGAACCTTTTGATTTCGGTTACATCCTGGTCACTGAACAGTTTTTAAGCAGTGCAGCATCGCTGTGATTTGCTGAGGCATGACTACATATCCTGTATGCAGTGCCATCCCCACAATGGGAACCAGCATGGAATTGAACACAGTCTGCTCCCAGGGCTCCAGCATGTAGAGAGCTACTGGTAGTAGAACCAGGACATTTGCTTCCAGGCCTGTGCCTCTGGCATTGCAGACAAATGTCAGTCTGTCCGGCCAGCCTCTCCCACAATGTCTTCTTTTGCCTGAGCTGAAGATGATATTTAAGGTGATGCTTTTTGGCTATTTCAGGGAGTTACTCAGTTTCGTGGGAATCTCCCATGTACACCGAAGATATATATTACTAAACGTTTGTTTGTTTTTCTCCTGTTAAGCTATCTTTTGTCAATATACTAGCCAAACAAACTAGGAAGAAAGAAATGAAAAATATTTCATCCCTACAGTGTCAACTCTCTCAAGCTTAGCACACAGGGCTGTTCCTTAGAAGCATCAACGATGTCCCACGGTTTCTTCCTAGAAAGTCTTTCCCTCGCACACATTCAGACATATGCTCATCCTGAAAAAAGTTACCTCTTAGTGTCCTTCCTGTGACTTCTCTGCTGATTACTTAATCTTTCTGAGCTGCAATTTCTTCATCTGCAAAATGCAGATAAAATAATGCCCACCTCACTATGTTATCATGTGTGAGTTAATGTCCGTACCACACTCAAGGCAGTGTGATAAACCAGGTTCACCTGACTGTGTTCTAAATATCCATACATGCACCCTGAGTTCCCTGAGGGCTGGGCTTTTCCTTCTCTGCCCATGGGTACCCTGTGCCTGGCACAGAGTAGCTGCTGATTTTTTGTACTTGGTGGTGAGTGAGTGAATTTCAGGTAGTGGAGAGAGGGAAGCAGGTGGTCCCTCACCAGAATGGCCACCACTCACAATGAGAAAATAGACTTCACTTATGCTGGGAGAGGGCTTCCCAGGTGGTGCTAGTGGTAAAGCCTGCAATGCGGGAGACATAAGAGATGCAGGTTCAATCCCTGGGTCAGGAAGATCCCCTGGAGGAGGGCATGCAACACACTCCAGTATTCTTGCCTGGAGAATCCCATGGACAGAGGAGCCTGACAAGCCAGAGTCGATAGGGTTGCAAAGAGTCGGACACATCTGAAGTGACTTTGCATGCATGTAGTTGCTGGGAGATAGTATATTCTAACTTTCCCTCCACAACCCCTACCCTAAGATTCAGGGCACCCCAGGAAGGGCATAGGATAGCTATTGATCCCATGGTCCAGGTGAACCTCTGAGGCATGCGGAAGTGAAATGACACAGTGAGTGGCAGAGTTAAGACTGCTCCCCTTTCAGCACTCAAAATCCTGTGTCCCAGGGACACCCTTAAGTCTCAGGCAAACTAGAATGGTTGGTCACCCCAGATCAAGTTCCAAACCCTAGTCTCTGAGGACCCCCACCACTGCCCTCCCCTGGGCCCATGTCATTGTTCCCAAGTTTTTTACTGAGTTTCCTGAACAGGAGACAATGCCCTCCTGTCCAGAGGGTCTGGGCAGGTTAAAAAAAAAAAAAATCATTATCCCTCTTACTCTTCCTTTCTTTTAAATAATTTTATTTATTTTTGGCTGTGCTGGGTCTTCATTCCTGCACGGGCTTTTCTCCAGTTTTGAGAGGGGGCTACTCTCTAGTGTGTGGGCTTCTCATCACAGTGGTTTTTCTCGTTGTGGAGCATGGGCTGTAGGGACCACAGGCTTCAGCAGTTGCCGCTCTCAGGCTCTAAAGTGCAGTATCGATAGTTGTGGCGCACAGGCTTAGTTGCTCTGTGGCATGTGGGATCCATCTGGATCAGGGATCGAATCTGTGTCTCCTGTGTTGGCAGGTGGCATCTTTACCACTGAGCCACCTGGGTAGGCCTCTTACTCTTTCTTACCCCAACCAAAATCAGACTCAGAACACAATGCTGGGGCATGTACAGACTTGTATGTGCCTTCAACTTACTTTGACAGACTCATGGCCACTCTGGGGACTGGAAAAGGCAGCCAGCCCCGCCCTCTGCGCTCTCAGGCTGCTGGGGGAGATGGACGCATGCACACGTGGCATCGGTCTGGTGGCTGGCCAGCTGGGAAAGGGTTTCTGAAGAGCCACCTCCTGACCTGGCCCCTCCCCAGCTGCCCTTCGGCTCCCACCCCGTCTTCCTCCCCTCCCCCTCCCCCTCCCCCTCACTCGGCCTGGTTTCCTCCATTAACCAGGGAGTGAGAGCTGGTCTCTCTGAGGGCCTTTCTGCCCCAACCAAGGTCAATGACTCAGGGCCAGTGAGGTTCTGGGAAATGCAGCCTCCAGAGAAGAGGCATCAGAGGCCAAGTCCTCCCGAACACAGTGAGGGCATGGCCCCAGCCTCACGTGCAGACAGGCTCATCTTCCCAGGCCGCCCCAGCCCCTGCTGGCCTCATCCTCTGGGGCCACTGTCCTGGAGAGCTGTTCTCTGCTGGTTCCCCAGAGGCTCTGGGGCCAGCGCCAGGACAGGGAGGGCCTGGGCTGGCCCCACACAGCCTGTGTGCCTCCCCCTTGCTGAGGAGACACTCACTCTTGTGGGCCTGAGAGCTGCAGCCCTGACGTTGGCCTGGCTATGGCTGGGTGGTCAGAGCTAAGGGCTGAATGAACACCTACCCAGGTCCGCTAGGCAGCCAGTCCCTCACTTGCAGCCACCGTGAAGCCCCCCTCCTTCCCCCAGCCATGTAGTACTCAGCAATTCAAGCAAATGTGGGCATGGAAGGCAAAGCCTTTTGGAGGGGGAGATTGGACATGGAGAAGGCACCCCCCGGGGCACTAGTTCCTGCTCCCCTCCCCTCTTATAGAAATACTCTCTCCCCATCAACCTCCCTATCAACGTCAGTCAAAAGCAGCCTCAAAACAGGGAGTGTGGGTTGGTTGGGGGATTTCCCTGGTGGCGCAGTGGTTAAGACTCTGCACTTCCAATGCAGGGGCTTGGGTTGGATCCCTGCTCGGAGAACTAAGATCCCACATGCTGCAACTAAGAACCCAGCATAGTCAGATAAATAAATAAAACTTTTTTTGAAAAACTGACAGTGAGAACCCAGAGCCAGCTCAGGACTCTCTTCTCTTGCTTGTTCACCCCAGGCAAGGCCCACACCCTCTCTGGTTTCTATCTCCCTCTCCTGGCCCAGCCTTGGTAGCTTCCTTCCTTTATTTCAGCATCACAGGTTTGATAGGGACAGAATGAAAGAACAAAGAGCGTGGTTAAATAGTTAATCCCACTAGAGAATTATAAATAGAAAAATATGACAGACCCCTGTAAGTTAATGATTACTCAAGAAAGCAGGTTTGCTTAACCACAAAATCAAGCAGGCTTGCTTAACAACAAAAGCATGCAACAGAAGCACAGGACATGCCCCAGAACAATAAAACAATGGTGACATGAGACCCACACCCTGCCCAGTGAGCTCAGGAAGTTAATGATTCCTAGGACATGCTCTCTACATGCATAAAAAACAACAATTTATGGATCTAGCTTGATCACACAGGGACCAAAAACTCCCCTGCTCAATCTGGAGGAGGAACTGATGATGGAAACATGATGTCTAGATTTTCTCCTCCGCCCCACTTTTTCTTTGATTATATAACTGTAGCCCACTAAGTTCTCTGGGTGTGGCATTTCTCACCTGCCCATTTGTAAATCTCACAAGCATCCTATTCTAATAACATCACTTCTTATTTCCCACTTTTAAAGAACCTGCCTGCCAATGTGAGAGACATAAGAGACGTGGGTTTGATCCCTGAGTAGAGGATTCCCTGGAGGAGGAAATGGCAACCTACTCCAGTATTCTTGCCTAGAGAATTCCATGGACAGAGAAGCCTGGCGGGCTACAGTCCACAGGGATGCCGAGTCAGACATGACTGAAGTGACTTAGCATGCTTTTCTACTACTTTGTTCTCGCTGAATTCTCCTCCATGCTGACATAAAGGAGCTCTTTGTCCCCCTACCCCCGAAATGACACCAATAGGTTTTAGGTTCCCTGTGAGATGGAAATGATTAATGCAGGAAATAACATGAGAGTACTTAATACATCCATCTCAAAAGGGGGAGTACTCGAAAGGCCCAGGAACAGAGAGAGGTGCCCAAAGTCATAGGGGAAGTGGCAGAGGTGTTGAGGTTCAGCCAAGCCCCCTATGTGAGGAGAGAGCATGCATGCATGCTAAGTCGCTTCAGTCATGTCTGACTCATGCAACCCTATGGACTATAGCCCACCAGGCTCTTCTGTCCATGGAATTCTCCAAGCAAGAATACTGGAATGGGTTGCCATGCCCTTCTCCAGGAGATTTTCCTGACCCAGGGATTGAACCAGCATATCTCATGTATCTTGCATTGGCAGGTGGGTTCTTTACCCCTGAAAGTGAAAGTTGCTCAGTCATGTCTGACTCTTTGCGACCCAATGGACTATACAGTCCATGGAATTCTCCAGGCCTGAATACTGGAGTGGGTAGCCTTTCCCTTCTCCAAGGGATCTTCCCAATCCAAGGATCGAACCCAGGCCTCCCTCATTACAGGCAGATTCTTTACCAGCTGAGCCATAAGGTGTAATGAGGTCTGGGAGGTGGGATAAGGATGAGGACAAGACCAGGCATGAGGCGAGGCGTGGAACAAACCCCTGGTAGGTTACATGCTCCAGTCATTCCTTTGCTCATTCATCTTGGCAGAGTCCTCGTCTGTTCTTGGCCCCATGGAAGTCAGTTCAGGAAGAGCTGAGCTAGGAGCAGCTAGGAGCCTAGCTAGGAGCTAGGAGTGGCTTAAAGAGGGCTTTGATCTTCAGAACTGTTTTCTCAAAGCCTAGACCAGGATCTTCTGCATCTGAATTACGAGAGCTTTAAAAACGCACATCCCAGGTCCCATCCCAGACCCATGACCATCAGCAGATCTTTATAAAAATGGTTAAAAATAAATAAATAAATAAAAAATGGTTAAAACTCTGTGATCCCAAAGCAGGGGGCAAGTGTTCGATCCCTAAGATCTTATATGCAGCACAGCTCAGCCAAAAAAAAAGAACAAACAACTTTGTTACTTTGGACTTGGGAAGTGTCAGAAATGCCAGAATTTGGGGGGCCTGGAGCTTTCTAAGACAAAAGTGGCAGGGACTACATGGTGGCTGAGGTGGGGCAGGTCTGATGGCATTCCTGCATCTCAGTCTCCCCTCCCCCAAAGTAGGTGGGTGGTGCAGGTGCTTGGCTTCAGCTCAAGTTTCAGGCCCAGGAACACTTCTCTGAGGCGCTCAATCATCATAAAATACTCCCTTTGACCTGGGAGTCACACGTCTATAAAATCCTGAAGAAGAAATAAGCTCTGTGTCTGAACTTGTTCATTCCGGCCTTGTAATAATGGATAAAAAAAGTTAAGTAAAAAGTACCTAAATGTTGGACGGTGAGGGAAAAGTTAAGGGTATGATCCTAGCTGAGCCGACCCCCAGTCCAGGACATCCTGAAGGGTGGTCATGGGGATGCAGAGAGCCACTGCTGTGGGGTGGTGGGAAGACTAGAAGCAGGGAGACCGGGACCCTGGGGGGTCACACTATTTGGTTCATATCCTGTCTCTGCCCCTTCCCAGCTGTGTGACTTGAGGCTTTCACTAAAGTGCTCTGAGCTTCGGTTTTCTCATCAATAAACTAGAGGTCACAATAGGACCTACCTGCTAGGGTTATGTGTGTATTGAAGGAGTTAATACACAGAGTATCTAAACAAGCAGTGCCTGGAACCCCTGTGTTAGCCACTATTGTTACACTCCGTAACAGGCTGTTATGGCCTAATCTGTGTCTCCTCAAATTCATCTGTTGAAGCCCTAATCCCCCAGCACCCCAGAATGTGGTAAAAATGTAGCATAGAAAAAAAAAAGAATGTCACTGTATTTGGAGATGTGGCCTTTACAGAGGTTGTTGTTCATTTGCTCAGTTGTGTTTAATTCTTTGTGACTGCATGGTCTGCAGCACGCCAGGCTTCCCTGTCCATCACCAACTCCCGGAGCTTGCTCAAATTCATGTCCATCGAGTCAGTGATGCCATCCAACTGTCAGGCGAGTGTATGCTCCTCGGTTCTGTCTCATCACAACAAAGATTTGGAGTGATGGACATTAAAGCCCTCAGCGCATCACAGCTCTCAGGTCTTGGACAGACCATATTATAGGTCTCAGCTCTCAAACAGACCGTGTTATAGCTCTTAGACAAATCAGTGTTACAGCTCTGTGTTACAGCTCTATTTTATTTAGAAAATAGCAGGAAAATCCATCCTCGAGGCATGAGGGCGTGCTGACCCAAAGACGTGAAGACAAAGGAGTGGGGGAGCGCCCCAGCACGCGGGTTTCAGGGCAAGGAGAGAGAAAGAGCTCATGCATGGGGGTGTGAGAGAGAGAGAGAGACCCCGGCCCTTTGGCTCCTCTTTTTATACGTCTTTTCCTTCCCCCGGGCCTGCCCTATGTAAATTGGGCTATCCAGGAGTGTTGTTTGTTCTACCTGAGGTCCTCACTCCGGTCCTCGGATCTATCTTTGTTCTATTTTCGGTGGCTTTTCCCTTCCTTATCTCTTAGCCACCATCATTCTGGACTCCTGTTTCCTATTTTAACTACCTAACACAACCATCTCATTCTCTGTCATCCCCTTCTCCTCCTGCCCTCAATCTTTCCTAGTATCAGGGTCTTTTCCAATGAGTCTGCTCTTCACTCCAGGTGGCCAAAAGGCAAAAAGAGATGCTGCTGCTGCTAAGTCGCTTCAGTCGTGTCCAACTCTGCGACCCCGTAGACGGCAGCCCACCAGGCTGTGCCATCCCTGGGATTCTCCAGGCGAGAACACTGGAATGGGTTGCCATTTCCTTCTCCAATGTGTGAAACTGAAGTCGCTCAGTCGTTTCTGACTCTTTGCAACCCCATGGACTGCAGCCTACCAAGCTCCTCCATCCATGGGATTTTCCAGGCAAGAGTACTGGAGTGGGTTGCCATTGCCTTCTCCGAAAAAGAGATAACAGAGGTAATTAAGTTAAAATGAACTTTATTCGATCATTTTTGATGATCATTTAAATGTTCCAATTTAATCATTTAAGAATGATCATTTAAATGACCCAATATGACTGGTAACCTCGTATGAATATAAAATTTGGGAGACTTCCCTGGAGGTCCAGTGCAATGCAAGGGCTGTGGTTTCAATCCCTGGTTTGAGGGACTGAGCTTACTTCAACAGCACAAATATTTTTTAATTTGGCTGCACTAGGTCTTTGTTGCTAGGCATGGCCTTGCTCTAGCTGTGGCACGTGGGGGCTTCTCTTCCTTGTGCTTCTCATTGCGCTGGCTTCTCTCATGGAGCAAGAAACAGGCACGCGGCTTCAGTAGTTGTGGTGCATGTGGGCATGGCTACTCCCAGGCGTGTGGGTTCTTCTTGGACCAGGGATCAAACCCGTGTCCCCTGCATTGGCAGGAATATTCTTTTTTTTTTTTCATTCATTCATTTTTTAATCGAAGGATAATTGCTTTACAGAATTTTGTGGTTTTTTGTCAGGCTGCAACATGAATCAGCCATAGGTATACATATATCACCTCCCTTTTGAACCCTCCCATCTCCCTCCCCATTCCACCCCTCCAGGTTGACACAGAGCCCCCGTGTGGGTTTCCTGAGCCATACAGCAAATTATTTTACATATGGTTATGTACATTTCCATGTTATTCTTTTCATACATCTCACCCTCTCCTCCCCTCTCCTCAGGCAGGAATATTCTTAATTACTGGACCACCAGGGAAGTCCTAGAAACTTTTTTCTTTCCAAAATGTGGAACACTTTACAAATTTGCATGTCTTGCTTGCACAGGGGCTATGCTAATCCCTGTATCATTCCAGTTTTAGTATATGTGCTGCTGAAGTGAGCACCCTACACACTTTTAACACGGTGCTTACCACGTAATGGCGCTGTGCTCCAACATTACATATATTATCTCATGTCAATCTCTCAACCATAAGGAAGTTATATACTATCTTCCCATTTCAGAGATGAGGAAAAATGAGGATTGACTAGTGAGGGGGATGGCTTTCACTGGAACCAGGTCTTTCTGACTCCGAGGGCCTATTCAAAGCCTAGCTCCATCCCCCTTGGTGGTGCCCCACTCAGCCTCTGGCATCCCCGCCTTCCTCCTGGGACAGAGAAGTCATGTTATTTTTCCATATTTTGCACATGCTGCTCCTTCTGCCTGAAATACTCTTCCCAGTACCTGCCTCTGACTCTTATCCAATTCTCCCAAACAAAACCCCTCTATGTATTACCCAGCCCTGCAGACTTGCTCCTTATCAGGGCTTCCACTCTTTCTGTGCTTTATCATTATGATGTTATTTGTTACTTGTTGCTACTCTGGCATTTATACTTTACATTGTATCCATGTGCTTGCTGTAGGATTCTTGAGGGCCAAGGTTCTATCTTTCTCTGCTTTGACTCCTAATTCCTAGCATCAGGCAGCCCAGAGAGGCATCCAGATACACCAGCTGGCTGAGGTTAGGGGGTGAAGCCACTGTGTTGGGACTAGAGAGAATACTGCAGCTTCAGGAGTAGTTCCTAAGCAAAGGACTCCTCTGCCTCCTGCCTGGGGCCAGGGTTGTAAAGGCAGATGAAGGAGAGAGGCCCCAAATCCCCACTCTTGACATGAGAACAGGGATGCTGTGACTCCCCTGGGGATCAGAGAGTGGCCAAGGGGGAGGCTGAGGGGTTGGGGTCCGGCCCCCCACACTCTCATTTCATTCCCTCGTTCCTGGGCACACCACACATCTCTTTGGGCCTCAGTTTCCTCGTATGTGATACGGGAACAATGGTTGCTACCTCAGGTGGGTGTTGGGAGGGTTAGATGTGGGTGGTGCACCTGGCAACATGGGACACAAAGGGATCCATGCCAAACTGCCTGCCGGCGGGTGGTTGAGGCAGGCAGCCGGCCAGAGACAGACAGCTACACGCCTGTGGTCAGCCAGGAAGCCGGCCAAAGGTGGGGACCCAACTAGCAGCTGTGTAGCAACGGCGTCCTGGCTCACACCCATTGGTGGCTGTGTGGATGGCTGGCTTAGAGGCTGAGCGAGAGGCTGGGTCAGAAGTGGCTCGGAGGCATGGAGACCAGGGGACCAGACTCAGGGTGAATTCCAGTGGGCATTCTCCAAGGGTGAGGTCACCACCAGGAAGGGGGTGGTGGCTGGGGTTAAAGCCAGGACACAGAGCCAAAGGTAAGGCCCACTGCCTGGCACAGTAACAGGCCCCTCCCATGGTGAGGTGCTGGGGTCCTTATTTCTATCTCGGGAAGCCTGGTGTTTCCTGTTTAACATGTAGCTTAGAGTTGGGGGAAGCTGGGGGAGGGGAAGAAGCAAAGCAAAGGACACTTCTTGAGCACCCGCAAGCGGGTCCAGCATGTTTAATCCACATTTCGTGGTGATTATTTTTAAGCCCAGTTTGAAGATGGTGCAATCAAGGCTCAGAATGGTGGAAAACTTCCCCCAAAGTGAAAGCGGTATAACTAATGGGTGAGAACCCAGAGACTTTGGAATCAAGCATATCTGAGTTCAGACCTGAGCTCCAACACCTGTTCATGCAGAGTTACTAAAGCTCCCTGAGCCTGTTTCCTCATCCGTGAAATGGCAATAATGATAGTCAGTACCTCACTGTGAGGGCTCAGTGAGATGACGCATGTGACATCTAGCCTTCAGGGAGGGCTAGCCACCATTGTCCCTGTTTTGCTGCTGTGACAACTGAGCCTGAGGCTGGTGAGGCCATATGTGCCCCATTAGTGGAAGGCGAATTCAGGACCTGAACCCAGATCTGATTCTTTCTTCCCGACTTACACCATCGTGCAGTGGCTGGTGGCGGCTTCCAAAAAGCTGGGGAGGGAAGGCTCCCAGATTTCCGGCTGAGCCATGTAAGCCAGGCTGGGGACCGGGGTTTGGGGTCACGCCTGCACCCGGTGTTCCAGGCAGCAGAGAGGAACTGCGACAGCGTGCCTGGAAGCCCTGCTCATTCACGGCATCCTGCCCTCTGATGATATTGTTCTCTGGACCCTTCCAACCCATGGCTTGCACATTAGGGTTTCCGGTAGCCTGGCCAAATTACCTTCACTTACCGGAGAAGCCCTCCCAGGCGGCTGGGGTAGGGGCTCAGCTGCCCTTGGCCCTTCCCCCAGGCGGAGCGTGCTCAGGCAGGCACAGGGAAAGCCCCAACAACATCACCTTGACCAGCAGGTTCTGACCCTGCAGACTGCCTTTCTCAGAGACACTGCCGACCTGCTTGCTCCCTGCTCCTGGAGCCCAGTGAAGAAAAGGCCGTGATTCATTTCTATTTTAGGGTTGGCTAAAGTCAAGGCACTTGGCTTCGGACCCCAACCATCACAAACACTCTGTAACCTAGGCAAGCCTTCCCCCTCGCTGTGCCCTTCTGAGGGTCTGGATGATACTCCAGGACTCCTCACACTCTGACATTGTAACACTTTTACACTTAGGGTGGATTTTCTAGCTCCAAGTCACCCTTTGAGGAACTGCTTCATTTTGTACTGCTTTGGGTAAAAATAAAGATTTTGCTTAAGACAAAAATAAACAATCTGCTTGCCAATGCAGGAGAAGTGGGTTTGATTCTTGGGTCAGGAAGATGCCTTGGAGGAGGAAATGGCAACCCACTCCAGTATTCTCACGTAGAGAATCCCATGGACAGAGGAGCCTGGTGGGTTACAGTCCACGGGTTGCAAAGAGTTGGATACGATTTAGTGACTTAACAACAAACTGGGACTTCCCTGGTAGTCCAGTGGCTAAAACTCTGTGTGCCCAGTGAAGGGGGCCTCGGGTTTGATCCCTGGTCAGGGAACTAGATGCCACATGCCACAAGTAAAGATCCCATGTGCCACAACTAAAGTCAAGAAAATAAATATTAAAGAACAAACAAACAAAAACAACAACAAACTTAAAGTGTAAGCTTCTTGAGGCTGTGGTCACTTTCCCTCCCATGTTTAGAAGGCACCCACCATAGTGACCACCCTTCATTCATCCAGGTGCTTCTAAGACCTGCTAAGGCTCTTTGGTGCTTAGCAATCCTGTTGGAAACAGGGTCTTGGCCTTTCCACTGATGTCACTTGGCACTCCGTCTCCTCATCTGTGTAATGGGAAGAAGTAGCTGGCAGGGGAGTGGTGGGGTCACAGCAGAGAACATAAGCTCTACAAACTCAAACTTCCATCTCCGCCTCCAGATCAACTGGGTAAACTTGGTATTAGGAGTAGAGGTGCAGAAGCCACATCCCAGGACGTCTCAGGGCTGAGAGGGTTTTGCAGGTGTCTGTGCTGCAGAGGGGTCAGGGGTGTCCCTGTGGCTGCCAGGCCCCGCAGCTGCATTCTCATAACCCCTCTTTCACCGGCCCAGGAACACAAGGCACCCAGAAGGCAACAACAGTGGGGCAGGGGATGCAGAGCCAGCAGCGTCCCGGTGAGATCAGCACCGTGAAATTAGTCAGACGGGATCACCCTGAGATCTTGTGTGCACAGCCAGTGACTCACACCACCAACAGCCTCACAGGCAGAGATGCCAACCTGGGAGGCAGCTGCTCCAGCTCACCTCACCCCGCAGCACACCTTTTAAGGACAGGGAGCTCCGGGCAGCGCAGGGGCCCTGCCTCCGCCCTGAGGCCTTTGCCAGCCCAGCTCCACACCTACTCGGGTTGGGCAGAGGGGCCAGCCCCCTACCTGGGTTCAAATCTGCCGTTGTCACTTTTTAGATATGACCTTGGGCAAGTCAATTTCCCCAAACCGGTTCCTTCACTTGTAATATGGAAATACTTGCCTCACAAGAGAGGAATTAAATGAGGTCATGCACAGAGAAAGTGCTTGGCGAAGGGCACCTTTTAAGGAGTGGCAGTGGAGGCCAGTGGCAAGGGAAGGGCTCAGGCTCAGGCATCAGGGTGCTCAGCTCTGAACTCGAGCCCCAGCCCTTACTTGCTGGGCATTTTTGAGTTACTCAGCTCTGCATCAGTGCCTCTCGTATAAAGATTGCTGACGCTACCAGCTTTGTCAGCCTCTTGTGGGGTTAGGATCACGTACTCCATTTTATAAGGTGAGGGGGGCACTGCAGGAGCAGAGCCAGCCCAGGTGTCTGGGGGCTGTGTCCTGGACAAGTTCCCAAGCTCCCTCCATGGGTCTGGTATGTGAATGGGAGCAGTGATGAGAATGCCCGACTTGCGGGGCTGCTGTCGGGGAGGTACTGAGAACAGTGCCTGGCACCCAAGAATCATCCCTCAACACCGCCTGTTCTCATTCATCTTACACACAGCTCTTGGCCTTTCTCCACAAATGCCAGTTGCTGGTTTACTTCCTTTTTACATGCCTGTGACAGATTCCAGGCCGGCGGCCTTCCCAAGGCCACAGGCCTTGCTGCTGAGCTAGCCCTGCCCTCTGGTGCCCATCACAGACTTCTCAAGGCAGCCCTGGGGCTGACCGCTCAAAGACGCTGCAGTAAGTCAGGCAGTTCCAACAGGGACACTAAGAACGCCGAGTGCACGCAGCACCCTAGGGCCAAGGGGAAGGACACCCTGCAGCCTGGTATCCATAGGGTGGGTCTCTCAGCTGGCAAGTGAGCCAAAGGGTGGCTTGGCCACAGGAGAAAAAGCGATGGGCTTTGCTGGCTGGAAACCTGGTTTGCCTGGCACCCTCCTCCATGGGCCAAGGGAAGCCTGGGAACAAGAATGGGCGGAGAGCCTGGTCTCAAAGCCTCTTGAGTTCCTGCCCACACACAGGAAGGACAGCCCGCCTCCTGATGGGCTGGGATGGGCATGGGGCCGGCCAGGTTTCCCAGAGTATGTACACAGGAGTGAGCACCCGGTTAGCAGAGGTGGCCCCTGGGGATCAGTGACAAGAGCCCAGGCTTCAGAGGCAACCAGCTCTGGGCAGAAGCGTGGGCTCTGCACCCTGAGAGCCTCCATGTCCTCACCTGCATAATGGGGACCACAAACTCCCTTCTGCCTGACGTGTGTGTAAAGCCGTCCCCGAAAGAGTGGCCACCACTGACAACAGCAGTTACAGGAATGGCTGGTCAAGGGCAAGAGGGTGGTGGGGGTCGGAGGGGGAAAACAGCAGCAGCCTGGGAAGGGGTCACAAGTGCTCCCAGAGCCCAGACAGAGTGGAAGCTGGCGACAGTGCAAACCCTAGCTTTATTGGTCCGGTTTTTTCACAGTGAAGCCTCAGAGAACCAAAGGGCCAGCTAATGGTGAGGGAGTAGTGTCTTGAGCTTTCCAGAGTCAAGGGTCTACAGGACGCCCATAGCCCAACACATGTCCGCTGCCCTGGCGCCTGGGAGCAAAGAGGGAGGGGTGTCTCTGGGGGGATGGGTGTGGGCCCAGGGCCTGTTCTTCACCATGGGAGGTGGAAGGGATCACATAAAGTTCTTTATTACAGACCTACAAAAAATGAGAGAATTACATGTATTACTCTCACTTGTCTGGGTTTCTTTTTTCCTTGTCTTTTCACAAAACAGCAGCAAGAAAGAAAAATGCAGGAGGCAGGTGAGCCAGGCCCCGGGATTCAGATCAGAAGGGAGCAGGGAGGCAGGACGAAGCTGCTACTGCAGGTTGGCCCTGGGCTCTGTCCCAGCATCCCGGGAGCAGGGCCTCAAGCCCGTTTTTCAGTAGCCCTGTTCCTCGGTGGCCACCCTGGAGGGCAGCAGGTCAGGAGCACTTGGGGCTCCTATGTTTGGAGGCCTGGTCTCCAAAGCACAGGCCCACAGGGGCCAGACAGAGGAAGGAGGTGGGAGGGGCCAGCACAGAAGGGTGGTGAGTTCTACTGGGGTCCCCCCGGGACCTCGGGGCCCCGGCAGGCAGGGGCAGTCAGGATGCTTCCCTGCTTGTCAGCCAATCAGTTTCTTCAGGAAAGCCTCTAGCTGGTCTTCATCCTTGATCCCCACAAACTTGTCCACCACATCCCCATTCTTCATAGCCAGTACGGTGGGCACAGCTGACACCTGGGTGGAGAGGACAAAGGAGGTCAAGTCACTCACAAGTGAGCTCTTCTCCACATTAGCTCCAAGCTCTGGGGAGCGGGCTGCTGGCTCAGGCCTTGAAGTGACTGCCCAGAGCCACAGGCGGGGCCCCCTCCCTTTGCGCAGGGGGACTTCAGGGCCTGGAGGTCCACCCGCTGGAGCAGCTTTTCCACTGTAGGCTCCCAGCTGTACCCTTCCTCCACCAACCACATGACTGACTCACTGTCCCAGTGGTTTGGCTGGAATGACAGGAGAGATTAAAATAACCCATGCAGCTGCAGGCCCAGGCTGGGGGTGGGGAGGAGCTGAGGGGCAGCCTGGCACTCTTTAGCTGGGGGCCTTGGCCAGGTCACACCACCTTTGGAACCTTGGTGCCCTCTCCTGTGAAATGAGGATGAGTCTCGTTGGTGAAGCTTTAGGACAGAAATTAGAGGTTTGTATATAAGGCTGAGTGGTCAGGAGCTCAGGCTCTGGGGCTGGTTGATCGAATCTTGACCCATTTGGGGCGAGCCACTCCATCACTCTGAGTCTCGTGCTTTCACCAGGAAATGGAGATACTACCGGGACTTCAATTAGCGGGTATGAGGGCTGCATGGGGTAATCTAGGCAAAATCTCAGCACAGTGCCCTGCCCTGAGCACACAGGGAGCACCCCACAAATGAAGGCTACAGTGGGCACATCACAAAAGTCGAACCTAGGGCCGCGAGCAAGCTCCTCTGGCTCCCTGTAATGATGGTTAACGGGGTCCAGAAATTCACTGACTCACACTGGGAGTGTGGGAGGTGGGGCTCAGCCTTGAGAGCTGATGTTTATTTATTAGAGGGCTGGACATTCCTGGCCTGTGAAGCGTTTTCTGAAGCTCCCCCAGGGGACCTGTACAGATTACATGGTACATAAATGAGGCTGAAGACCTGCTCTGGCATGGCGCACTTTCTGCTGCCTGGGCGCCCCGCCTGGTATCTGTGGGCATTTGATGAAAAAAAAACATATAAACAGAACAAGATAAACACAGACTTTTCTTACATACAAGTTAACTACAAAGTAACAACAGTGATTTCTAAAACATACCATGTTTTCACATATTCCAAGTGCGGTCCTGCTGGTGAGTCACTTGGGAAGCCAGACTTAAGATTCAGAATGTTCTAACTGCGCACACGGCAGTTACACAACAGAAGTGCAGGCCCGACCAGTCACATCTCGGGTGCCCCACGCACTGACTGTGGCAGGCTGTGCATCCCTCTCCTAAGAGGCTTTGCATGACCTAGCCTTCAGGCCCCTTCAAGGACTGTCCTGGGGCTGCTGTGGGCAGCAACTGACACACTTCCCAGAGGCAGTGTGCAGACAGACCCACTGGCGGTGCTGGGCTGGCCACGTGTGCCCTGTCATGGTCCCACCACCGGCTCCTGTCCTTGTCACTCCTGCCCCTGGCGTGGGTGACAGCAGAAGCACAAGGATCCACCACGTGGCTGCTGGCTTCTGGGTCCAGAAGGCGCCCTCAGGATGCAGTCCCTGGAAGTGCCCCCGAGCCTGCACGTGGTCTCTTGCGCCCTCTAGTGGTCTGTGGAGGCAGTGGCCTCACACCTGGCAACTCTCCACTGAACCCCAGAGGCTCAGGCACTAACTGCTCCACTTTACTTGCTGGACCTCACCTATCCTGTGCTTCTTTAACTAAGATGAAACTGTATCTCAATGTCTGAGGAGAGGTCTGATTGTTTTTACAGGTCTTCCCTCTAAGCAGGACCCTATGCTCACTGAGGTGGCTTGGAGTAGACTGTTTTCCTCCTGAATTCTAGATGATCCCCTGTATAATAATCGCATTAGTGTAAACTCATGTACATGGTTACACATGCAGACAGTGCTGTAGCTGGGTGTACAGCAGACATGCTGCGGCTGCATCTTCATGACAACCAAGGTCTAGTCATTACTTATCAAGGGAGTTCTTTGAGGTCTGAGCCTAGACACACAGACAGACACACACAGAGCCAAGCTCCTGCCAGAGCAGGATCTCCCAGGACACTGCAGGGATACCTGAGCTATGACTGGACTCTCCTCATCCCCGAGGAGGAGGAGGTGGCTTTGCTGACCCTGAGTTCGGCTCACAAATCTGGAGGGGCTGGTGCTTGTAAAGACTGCCTTAAATGGAAGTGCACAGGGCCTTGGCACATTCTTCTGGAATGGTGATGTGAGTTTCAGGGGATTGTGGTAGAGCAAGAATTCAACTTCCCTCTCCATTCTGGTGCCACTGAGGCAGGCGAGGGGCAAGAGAAGGAATGAAAGGATGCACTAAAATGTGCTGCCTTCCTCCTGACCAGGAAGCCACGTGGAGGTGGCCCAGGCTTGGCTAAAGACCCCAGGAACCCAGGAGAGGTAACGCCTGTGTGTGTCTCCACCCCGCCCACACCGCCACTGTGCTTGGCGCCCTGCCTTGTCCTCTCCTGTCTCAGCCCAGTTTCCTCTATTTGTGAACTGCTAAGGACCTCCTGGCGGAGAAGGCAATGGCACCCTACTCCAGTACTCTTGCCTGGAAAACCCCATGGGCGGAGGAGCCTGATAGGCTGCAGTCCACGGGGTCTCACAGAGTCGGACACAACTGAAGCGACTTAGCAGCAGCAGCAGCAGCAAGGACCTCCTGCAGACAGCCGCAGCACTTGCTATTGATAAGTCGCTAAGTTACTATGTATTACTTCAGAAGTACTATGTATTACTTCAGTAATGCTGAAATACTATGATTCAATGAACTGTCTGTGAGGTTATGGTGGCAGTGGTGGTTTAGTTGCTAAGTTGTGTCCGACTCTTGTGACCCCGTGGACTGTAGCCTGCCAGGCTCCTCTGCCCATGGGATTCTCCAGGCAAGAATACTGGAGTGGGCTGCCATTTCCTTCTCCACTGTGAGGTTATATGGACCATTAAAAAAATTTCAAACAAAAAACCCAAACAATGTACCCCAAATGTTGGCAGTGATTTGTTTGGATAGTAAGATTACTGCTATTTGGTTGTTCTGAAAATGCTGTTTAAAGGGCATTCTCTGTAAGATGAGATAAATAATGAAACTCCACGTGTGAGGTGAATATCAGAAGCCCCAGAGAACAGCATTAAGGGTCAAGGTCCACACCCCGAGCCACTCTTTCTCTGCAGAGTCTGAACAATCGGGGGAATGCCCAGCCAGAGAACCTGAGGAGCTGGGGAAGAAGAGGGCCCTTCACTTGGCCAACTCAGGGCAGTGTGTGTGTGTGGCGGGGGGAGGCACACCCCAAGGCCCTGGGCGACTTTCCCTCCTCTCTCCTTTGGGAGATGGTGAAATTTTAGGGTGGATAGTTAATGGAAACATAGAGTGTGGTGGCAGGGGAGAGGAATTTGTGCAAGAAGGAGACACACCCTGGGAGTGTGTGCTGGGCTCGAGAGTGGCAGAAGAGTTTGGGGAGAAGCCCCTAATTCCCTGAATATGACTTAAAGCAGCTTCTCCAAGTTCATTCACCATTTGGAAAAGGCCTTCAGGCCTTGGAGGAAGCTGTCCCAGGAGGAACTATGGATCCCTTAGCTGAGACGTCCTCAGACTCTCTTCCAAAACACCAGGTGTGAAGGAAGGAAGGACGGGGGTAGGGGAGGGGTCAGGAAGAATCACTGAGGGAGCTTCCTAAGCCAACAATGACCTGGCAACTGGTCAGCTCAGGACCTGGCAAGACCAAAATGCTGTGTCCAGGTGACAGGGCCCAGCAGCCTTGAGGTCCCTCTGTATGACCCATGTACTCTCTGGACGGTGGACAGAGAAGACCCTACAAGAGGACCCCTCCCCTGCCACACACTTTCCAGGCTTAACCACAGGATTTCAGGGCCAGGCTTAACCACAGGATTACCAGGAACGCAGACTCCCAGCAATGCTGGCAAGGTGCTCCTGGGAATTCTCATCACCTGTGTGACCACAGCTGGAGGAACTGGGTTATCCCTTGTAACCTTATAGTTACCACAGCTCCTGGGGCACTGGATGTCAGTGCTTGGGATGTGTCAGCCTAAGTTCTATTGGCTGAGACCAAAGCTGTGGTATCAGGAGGGAGGGAGCCTAAGACACGTGAAGTCTGTCTGTCCTCCTGGGGTGGCCAGAAGCTCCAGCCCTGAACTCACACTGGAAGGCCACACCCACTCCCACAGCTCCCGTGGGTCTCTGGGGAAGGATGGACAAGCAATGAAAGCTGGGGGCCCCTAAATGGCCAGACCAGTGCCTCCCTGACTGAACGATCAGTGGGAAAGCTGAGCCCTGTAAGCCGCTCTGGTCACCCAGTGCTGTGGGCAGTCTTACTGGGGTATCATCCCCCCAACCACCTGCAGTCATCATCCGTGGCTTTGCCTGCCCAGCATCTCTTGCCCTTGCCGCTGGTCAGGGCAGCCCGGCTTTCCTTGAGGGACCACTCCCAGCCCCAGGTCCAGGTCTGGGGCAGCCAGCCTATTCTCACCCTGCCCCCACCCATTCCTGCCACAGGGACTGTGGAGGACAGGCACCTCTACTTGATCTGGTCTCAAGGGAATCAAACATGGACTTCTAAAGTCTGAGAAAGGGAGAGGCCACCTCTTTCATCACTACTACCAAGAAAGAGTGAAGGTTCACTATGGCCAGATCCAGATATTTCAAGAGAACCAGAAATATGGATTTTCACATGAAATCTTCTTTGTTTTAAATACTAGCATCCAGCCCATTACTAAAAAAAAACCAAACAAACCACTTTGAGGGCCAGACCAGCCAGCCCAATCAAGTCGCTGAGCCAGATGTGACCCACAGGCCACCAGGTATGTGACCTTGGCTCTGTAATGACTGTCTTCAGCATGGCTATTCAGGCTCCTCCCAATGTGGCCGAAGTCAGCCTTCCCAGCCTCCTGTTTGCTCACTCCTTGCTCAGCCCTTCACCCTGGCCAACCAGCCACAATGGACCACTCCCTGTTCTCCAAAGACAGGTCTCCATGGCCCAGAGGATGCCTTACATCCACATATTTCCTGCTCCTCTTCCTCTGGCCCACTCTGCACCAGGCATGCAGGCCCTGATGTTCTCTGAGCAAATGTGTGAGACCCTGACCTTATGGTCTTTGTAAAAGATATCTGCTCTGCCAGAATCCACCTCCAAAGAGCTGCATTGCTCATTCTTTACTCCTTCCAGGTCTCTGCTCAGATGATGCTTTTCAGTGAGGCCTTCCCTACCCAACCCTTTAAAAAAAGGAAACCCTCCCTGCCCTAGGCCCAGCACTTCCACCTGCTCTTCTTGATTTCTTTTTTCCCAGGACACTTATTATCTGAAACAGGGAACAGTGACCTGTGGCCCACAAGTCTAACCCGCCACCTGGAATTTTGTAAATGAGTTTTCTGGCACATGGCCGTGCCCATTCATTTAGATTCTATGGTTACCCTTGAGCTACCAGACAGGTGAGCATTTGCAACAGAGACCAGTGTCCTACAAAGCCTCAAACAGGTACCATCTTGTCCTTTAGAGAACAAGTTTGTGGATGCCCAATCTAAAACACTAGCACTCAGGCTCCACGAAGGCAGGGACTCTGTCAGTTCTGTTCACTGCTGCATCCTCAGCCCCGAGTCACAGCCCTGGCATTGAAGGCACTCTGGATACATGTCTGCTGAAGAAATGGACAAGTCAATCAAACACGGGAGAGCAGCTCATGTCTTCGTGTCTGTGTGCTCTTGGCCCTGCCTTCTTCTCTGTGCATTCTTCACGGCTCCGCTCAGAGGGTCCCTCTAATGTGACACATTCCTTGTCCCCTCTACCTCCCTCCCTGTTCCCCTTGGAACAAGGAGCTCATCTTGTTTGTGCCAGAATCATGTACGCCTGGCACACTGCAGGGACAGATGGATGAATCCATGAATGAGGGTGGGCCATCAACTTCCTGAGACTCAGAGAAAAACCCAGTGTTTGGGGTCATACATCCCAGTTCCTAAAGGTATTGAAGAGAGACAGGAGGCTCAGAGGGTTAATGGAGTCACAGCTGCAAAGTGCTCTAAACCCCTGAGAGCTCTAGAAAGAATCAGGACACCCCCTTACTGACTCCCTGCTGGTCCCTAAGACATTTCCAGCTACCCCGTGACCCCAAGCACCCTCACCAGTTGCCCTGTAGCAATCCCCTGCCGATCCATACCTCATACTCAAGGGCGAGGTCTGTGTGGTCATCGATATCCACTTTGGCCATCACCACCTTTCCATGCTGCTTGGCCACCACCTTCTCTAACCGGGGCCCCAGGATCTTGCAGGGACCACACCATCTTGGAAGGGGAGAAAGAAGCATCCCATCACAGAAGTGCTCGCCCAACGATCTATAGTCCTCTAGGACCTTCCCTCGTCCTGTGTCTTTCTGCTGGACCCTCTCCCCTTGTCACCTCTCCCTACAGTGTGTGAATATTAACCTGCGATGCTGACAGGCTGGTTAATTACAGGAGACTCTGCAACTAGGGAATTTTCACAGGTCCTGGATTTCTAATAACACGGGCCTCATCCTAAGACTCTTAGAAAGGGTATTTCTTAGAAATGGGATTTGAAGTTAAAACGTTTAGGTTCAAAGACAGCTTCCTCACCAATCAGCTGATTATTCTGAAGCCTCAGTCTCCTCATGTGAAAGAGACTGTGGCTGTCAAAGCTCTGATGATAAATTAACTAAGATGATGTGGATAAATGTGTTTTGTAAGCTGTGGAGTTACTTCAAACACCTCACAGCCTCAGAACTAAGGGAGCAGAAACCAGTGGCTATGGAGTTTCATGACATGCCAGTCACGGCACCAGGACCTCCTCAGTTTTTACTACTCAAAACCCTCAACCCAGCAAAGAAAAAAAAAATCTTCCTAAGAAACTGAGGCCCATACAAGTTCCCAGAACTGTGCAAGGTCTGGGACTGCATCCAAGACTGTGTTCCAAGGGTCCTCTTTGAGGCCTGGGTTACTCTGTGATCCCTGAGGCCCTGGGTCAACTGCCATGACTGCACTGGACACAGATGTTGCCCTCCAAGTGGTAAGCCTAGGCTGTTATCCCTAAGTATGTGGCACTAAGGACAGTGGCTGGCACTCAGTGAACAAACTCACCCCTTGCTTTCTTGGTGGGGAAGAAGATGAGGCATCAGCCAACTCTTTATGCATCTTGGAAGCCCTCTCTGGTGTGCTCACCAGACCAGGATGGCAGGATAGCTCTGCCTTCCATGAATCCTTGGTTGGTGACTCCCATTTTATTCTTAGTCTTTAAAACCCTTCGCATTCAGATATTCCAACAAATGAACTCACAACACCTAAAAAGCCAGTCTGCAAGACTTTATCTCCTACCACAAATGAAGACAAGAAGCAACAAGGCCACCACATGGTCTGCCCAAGGTAACATGGTGAGTCAGAGAAAGAATAGGAACGAAAGCAAAAGAATCTGTCAGTGGTTTGCCCAGAAGGCCTTCCAACTTTTAACTCAGGCTACACTGGTTCCTTTCAGGCTGCCCTACTCTGAGGGGTTTGTCCAGTAGTTTTGGAGTCAGGCATCGAGCCAGGTCTCAAAGGTCTAGAAATGAAGAAGGCCAGGCCAACCACCAGAAGACCATAGGCACTTAAATATCCCTAAAACAAACTCATACAGCATTGGAAAGAAACTCTCTGCCCATGGACTGCAAGTGTGGGCACCACTGCAATGGCACTGAAAACTTTTTGCCAGCCCTTTCCAGTCTGGATGGCAAGAGTTAGTTAAAATAAAACTAACCCTCTGCAGGGATCTGTATATGTTTGGTATACACCAAAGGTCAGATGATGCTAGAGGCATGTTTTTCCTGATTTGGTTCAAGCTGAAAATGACCTGAGCCTCTTGGGTAGTGAGATACAGAATATAAGTGCTTCCAAGCACTAATCATAGTGAGTTGTTTTTTTTTTAAGTTATTTTTAATTGAAAGATAACTGTTTAACAATATTGCATTGATTTGTGTCATACATCAATATGAATCAGCCATAGACATACAGAGTTTACAAGACTGTTTACTAGTCTGTCTCCTATCAAACTGCACGTAATCTTTGAGAGAAGGGACTGGGTCTCCTCAACCTTTGCAATGAGTCTACGTATGTTGTTGTTGTTCATTCACTTAGTTGTATCTGACTTTTTGTGACCTCGAGTCAATGTATGAGAAGTATCAAATGGAGTACTGAGACACAGAAGCCTCTCAATAAACAAATACCTGAATAAGTGATACCCCAGTCTTCCGTGAACCCCCAGGACTCACTGTGCATGGAAATCCACAACCACTGGTGTCTCACTATTGACAACTCGGTCTTGAAAATCAGGTCCATCCTGGATGTTAAAGGTTGTTGAACAGACTCTGGTGGTGTATATAGACCGGGCTTGGCTGGGTGTTACTGTCAGGTAACCAGGACTGTACTGTGGGGTCTGCAGGGCCCTGGAGGCGACGGGTGCCCACCGACTCTGAGAGGGCTTCCCGGAGATTATGGAGGTCAGGAACCTCCTCAGAAGAAGTCGCTGAGCCATCTGTGAGGGGAAGAGGCAGGGACAGTGGGGGCAGTCAACACATCAAGAAATAATAATAATAAAAAGGTATGTGGGAGTACCGTGGTGGTGGTGGTGGGGGTGGGGTTCAAGATGCAGGACCAGAAGTAAAACGCCGGAAAATAATACATAAGATTTCTGGAATAGAGGTGAGTAAAGAATGAGAATCAAAGGGAAGGAATCAATAACCATCATAGGTTAAAAAAAAAAAAAAAAACCAGTACAAGAAAACTGGGTCGACAACCAACGAATCAAGATATTATGGAATTACAATAGAAGAGGAGGAACCAATATTTACAGAGCATCCGCTAACAGTCAGGTATCTTACATACATTAGTAACATATACATATCAACCTTGCAAAGGTTTCAATAACGCTATCACTCAAAAGGATTCCGAGGCTCAGGTAAATTGTGACATGCCCAAAATACATTATTAAATAAGAGTCAACAACAGAACCCAAGGCGGTCTGAGAAATTCTTACTCTATCGATTACTCTTCTTAAAAGTGTTTAATGGAAAATTAAAGACAAAGAGAGGGTTGTCAAAGGATCAGGAAAGAGGAACCACAACAATTCAGGGAGCAACGAAGAGGCATGGGGGCAGGAGTGTGGGGGAACTAAAAAGGAGGGACATGTGTGTAGAAGGAACTGGGAACTGGACGCCAGCAGGGACCCCGGCTCCTCGGAAAGCAGGTTCCCCCCTCCAGGGTCTCCGCCCGCCGGCCCGCACAGGAAAACGCCCGCAGTGTGCCTCAGCCGCAACACCACCTCGAGCCACCCCAAGGGCCTCCTACCTCCCTGCAGCGAGAGCAGAGGGATGCACAGCGGGTCCCTCCGCACCGGTCAAGGGCACTTCTGTTGTCACTTCCTGAGGGGGCGAGCCTTTACCGTCACTTCCGGGGACAGGCAACCTAGAACACGTCTTTCCGCAACGCGAGGGAAGACGGGGGCGGAGCCTCAGTTGAAAACCGGAAGAAAAGGACTCCTGGAGGAAGAAACCGGAAGTGGGGCCGTTATTTAGGGGAGAGACCGGAAGGGGCGTGTCTTCAGAGGAGGAACCGGAAGAGACAGGCAGGCCGAAGAGGAGGAGCCGGAAGAGGAAGAGAAGGAGGAGCGGGCGTCCGCAAGGTACTGGCTGTAGAGAAGGGCGGGAGGTGTGGTTCCGGAGTTTGCAAACTCTTGCCCTATCGGCCGTACAACATCGACCACTCCTTTGTCTCATTGCCTCGGTGCTTCTTTGGAGCCAAAGAGGGCGGTTTGTGGCCCTTGTCTGTCACAAGCGATTGTATAACCTCAGGGTTTGGGGCAAGTCACCCTGCCCCTGGGGGCTTCAGTTTCCCAATATGTGACATGAAAGGCTATACTTATTCTCCCCCCAGGACCCTCAAGCTCGTCTCTTTGGAGTGCTGGGGAACTGGGCCCAGACTAGATACCAGATGGCGATGTTACTTGGAGGGCTTGCCTTTGAGGCCCCACGTAAAGTGTGATGACCTGTGAACCTGCTTGGGCCTGGGTCTTGCTTGCACATCTGTTGTCACTGTCATGGACAACAGGGGTTTAGGCACGTGTGTCCCAGGCTGGTGTCACAGTCACCCCATGTCTCTCCTGCACCCTGTACCTTACCTTATAACCTGTTCTGTGAATACATCAGTGCCTTTTCCTTCCTCCTTGCCTTTGCTTAATTTGAATTTTTTTTCCCTCTGTCCATTTGGTAGAATACCTACTCATCACCTCTTATTTGAGCAACATTTCTTGCCTCCGTCTCCCTGGTGCTTTGTCCAGAACTTTGACACGTTGCACAGTGTCTGTCTTCCAGGAGATCGTGTGCTTCCTGAGAGTAGGGATTTGTAGCTTTTACACATTTCCATAGGCCCAGCACCAACCTGATATAGTGCCTGACTCACAGAGAATGTGCCATAGATGCTTATTAAAGTGCATATCTTTTGATATCCCAGAGAATGGTTCACAGTCTGAGTGGTTATATGACTTGCCCAAGGTCATGAAGCAGGTAAATTGGCAGAGCCCCATCTCTCACACCTCCATTTCAATCTACACTCCAGCCAGTGGGAATCATTATTTCATAGTTTGCTTAAATCTCTCTTGTATGCTTGTGCTCTGTAGTTGCTACTCCCAATGACTGGAAGGCTTTTCTCTCTACTGTCCATCTGAGGAAATGCTGCCAGCTACCAGGTTAGGCATCATCTCTGGGGACACATACCTGATGCTCTTCGAGTGGGGTTAAATTGCCTCCACTGGGCTTCCACAGCCCCTGTGCATCTATCAATCAGTCACGCATTCAGTGCTCGAGTTTGCTTCTGTTTACTCCTCACTCACTATTCTGTCAACAGCTGGTGGTCTCTGTCTCTCCGTTGCTTACTTTGGAATACAGCTGTGTGTTGTTGTGCACGTGTGCTCAGTCGTGTCCGACTTTTGCGACCCCGTGGACTAGAACCCGCCAGTCATCTCCATCTATGGAATTTTCCCAGCAAGAATACTGGAGTGGGTTGCCATTATATCCTCTAGGGGAATCTTCCTGACCCAGGGATTGAACCTGCCTTTCCTGCCTTGGCAGGTGGATTCTTTACCACTGAGCCACTTGGGAATCCCTGGAAGGCAACTGTGCTCACCGCTATACCACCAACATGCTGATTTTGGGGCTTGGATCATCATAGTGGGTGCTCAGTGAGTATGTGTTCCAAGAACAAAGAACAGGGACCCAAATCATACCTTTGACTCCAGATCCTATTTTCCCTACCACATTGCATGGGCTAGTTGTGCCTTTCCAAAGTCATTGCCATGTTTTCCTCCAGTTCATTTTGGCCACATCATGCTGTTATTTGTTCTCTGTCCAACTGGCAGGTTCACTGGCTCACTCCCCAGGCAGGCAGGGCCACAGCCACAGCTGTTCAGGGACCTTCCTCTGGGATAGGGTGATGACCTCCTTGGAACAGGTCTACATTCCCTGGTCAGCCTTCCACTAAATAGAGTCTCTTATCTGTTGTGGGCAGAAGACCAGGGACGGGCATGGGCAGGCATGGTCTCCTCCACCTTGTCTGAGCTCTTGTTTTTGCCTCTGCCTCCACCTAGGACTGGAGCCAACAGTGATGATCTGTAGCGGGACCCCAGACCCCCTGCCTCGCCTGAGGTCAGCGTCCGTTGGTGCAGCTGTTGCTGTTAATGCCAGATGCCATCTGGCAGGGGCGCTCCCATCCTGACTGTTTTCATTTCTGTTTTTCTGTATCTTCAGTGCTTTATCTTCCAGGGCCTCTTTGTTCAGTCGCTAAGTCACGTCCACCTCTTTGTGACGCCGTGGATTGCAGCTCACCTGGCTTCCCTCTCCTTCTAATTAACCCTGTTGAGCATTTCCACAGCATTTTCTAGAAGGTCAATTTCCCTGATTAATCCACATCCTGAATTCCAAAGGAGGACCAATCCTGTTTATCCTCACTCCATAGTCACTGCACCTCCATTGACCTCAGGCTTCTCTGCTGAGAAATGGGAAGAAGGAGGCCTTCCTCCTAGAGGGCTGTGAGGTTGCAAGAAGGATGGAGCGCAGGGTCTGGCACGTTGTTAGTGCCTGATGATGAAGGTGTCTTCTTCCACCTGCAGGGTGAGAACCTGGGAGAGGGTGGCATTCACAGTGGGCTGCAGAGGGGCTGGAGAGGGGCTTCCCAGCCCTGTGGGGGGTCCACCTGCTCAGCCAGAGCTGACCTGTCCTGGCTCTGGTTCAGTTACGAGGCAGGCTCAGGGCTCAGATGTGAGGGGAGGAGAAGGAAGCTAGGACTGGCAGTCTGAGCTAGAGTACAGCTTCTGCCCTCTTACTTACGTACTGCAGGGTTTTTCAACCTGTGGTATGTGAGCCACCTGTGGGTTTGAGAATTCAATTTAGTGGGTTGTGAAAGTCGCTCAATCGTGTCCGACTCTTTGCGACCCCATGGACTATACAGTCCACGGAATTCTCCAGGCCAGAATACTGGAGTGGGTAGCTGTTCCCTTCTCCAGGGGATCTTCCCAGCCCAGGGATAGAACCCAGTCTCCCATATTGCAGATGGATTCTTTACCATCTGAGCCACCAGGGAAGTGGGTTGTGATCAGCTTTTAAAAAAACAATCATGGGACTTCGCTGGAGGTCCAGTGGTTAAGACTCCTCACTTCCACTGCAGGGGGTGCAGGTTCAGCCCCTGGTCTGGGAACTAAGATCTCATATGCTATGTGGCACAGCCAAAAAATAATAAAAGAAAATCAGACTTTTTCAGAGTACATTGCATATTTTAAGTATTATTTTGTGAAATATTTCTTGGTGTTATGTCGACATATCTTTGTGTCCTAGGTTGTGATAAAGAATGTATTTCTTACTGTGGATCATGGTCAAAGGGTTTGAAAGCTACCGATCTATTGAAGAGTTACCAAACATCTGACACTGTTCTGAACACCCTTTATGTATTAATTCATTTACCCTACAACCCTGTAAGGTTGTTACTGTTACAGCCCTTGTCTTAGAGATAGAGAAAATGAGTCACATAGAGGTTAGGTATCTTGTCCAGAGTCATCCATATAGTAGGAGGTGGAAGCTTAAAGGTGATGTACTTCCCCTAGCAAGGATTTAATTTAACCTGAGACATTTAATTTAACCTCTTCCCCACCCACCCCTAGGACCAGCCAGCCAATCTAGGGCACCAGAGGGCAGTGTCAGGCTCAAACCCTTGCAGCTGGTGGTGAGGCAGGTGGGCAGCAGCAGTTTTCAGCCGTGGCTCTAAGGAGAGGCGCCCACACGGTGGCAATATGGTCTCGCAGCCTCCCCTAGGGCTGGCCACCATCGCGGGATCACAGCTACCTTAAGTCTTCAGGGGACAAGGCCGTGGTACAGGTGCCTCTCGGAGACCATGTGTTTGGGGATTTCATGGCTGGAGGGAGGTACCTTAAAATAAAACACAAAGACAGAGATGGTGGGTCACAGTCTAAATTGATAGTGAGTTTCTCTTCAGGAGGTGTTGCTCCTGGAGTATCTTTGCTTTTTGTCTTTTGTGTGTTTTTTAAAGCACTGTTGCAGAACAATTAGAATTGTGACTTATGTTTTGCAATTCAGGAAGCTGGTTTCATGTGATTCATGTTCTGTCACGTTTCCAACAATTACACAATGTCCCCTCACCCCTTTCTGAATATGAAGACGAGCCTGAAACAGTGACAGTACCCTTAACTCCTAGACTGGCAGGAGCGCCCTCCTGGGACGGTAGGTCTGGAGTGTCATGGCTGTGATGTGGTGGTGGGGGGTGGTATATGTTATTACCTCCCTTGCCCACCCCGTGTCCTCAGGAGACACATACAGGCTGGGCACCAGGGCTCATTCTAGATTCCACTCGCTGTTGAGGTGAGGCTCCTCACGTGTTCCTGTCTGGTCAGGTCTGGTGGCTCAGATTCTGTCTGGCAGGGCAAAACCTGCAGCTGTGAGATGCTGTGGAAGGGTTGCAAATGAGGACCTTTCTTGGCCAAATGCTTCCTTCACCCTGTGGCGCATTCCTCTTCCCGGTCTTCAAACTGGAGCAGCCATAGGGTAGAAAAATAAGCCCTAGGCCCCAATTTGAACCACATCCTTCTTCACCTGCTCTGCCCATGACCCACTGCCTGACCTTGAGCACTTTGGTCAACCCTTCTGGCATCGTTCCTTATCTGTATGAAGTTCTAACAATGCTTACTCCACAGAAAGGTTAAGAACTTTCATAATAAGGAAATAATGGCCAGCACATCTGTGGTCCTTAACAGATGACTTCCAAATGTTCTAGCACTTTTCATATTTCAACTCATTTTATCCTCACAGTAAGCAGAATACTGTTATTAGTCTCCTTTTACAGCAAAATACTGTTACAGTTGCATTTTGTATTTTATAGGAGAGAAACTGAGGTCCTGAAAGGATAAATAACTTACCCTAGATCATGAATCAAGCAAAGGGTAGGGCTGGGACTCACCCAGGCAGACTGGCCCCAGGAGGTGTGTGCGTAGCCCTCTAGTTCTACTATGTATTTCATATTATCTTTAAATAAAACATAGTCTGTAAATACTCTTTGAAGAGGTAGCCTTTATTGTAAATAGTCTTTTTTGTTGTTGTTGTTGTTGCACTGTGTAGCTTGTGGGAAATTAGTTCCCCCACCAGGGATCAAACCGGGGCCCCTGGCAATAAAAGCTCTGAGTCCTAACCACTGGATTGCCAGGGAAGACCCCCAGACCTCACATCTTGATAGGAGTTGTATAAGTTTTATTATTATTGTTAATTTTATTTTTTGCTGTACCACATGGCATGTGGGAACTTAGTTCCCAACTAGGAATTGAACCCCCACCCCTGCAGTGGAAACTTGGAACCTTAACCACTGGACTGCTAGGGAAGTCCTGTTGTAGAATTTTTGGCCATCTTTATTCTACCGCAGCGTCTCACAGCAGAGGCTTCAGGGTGCCTCTTCTCCTGGTAGACTGAGTTATTTTACACTTAAACATGGCTAGGGTTAAGGGGCTCATCTCATACATTTTTGTAGTTGCTCTATTTCTAACCTACTGCTGTCACTACAGTCGTGTCCGACTCTGTGCGACCCCATAGACGGCAGCCCACCAGGCTCCCCCGTCCCTGGGATTCTCCAGGCAAGAACACTGGAGTGGGTTGCCATTTCCCTCTCCAATGCATGAAAGTGAAAAGTGAAAGGGAAGTTGCTCAGTTGTGTCCAACTCTTAGTGACCCCATGGACTGCAGCCTACCAGGCTCCTCTGTCCGTGGGATTTTCCAGGCAAGAGTACTGGAGTGGGGTGCCATTGCCTTCTCCGTTCTAACCTACAATGATGGCTTATAACACACTGAACGTTTTGATACTACGTTGCCATTTTTTTCTGTTGGTGGCACTCTTCTGCATTTAATTAATTTATATGATTTGGAATGATTTGAGAGACTGGTCTGAGATGGAATATTTCGAAGAGATTGAAAAAACCGGTGACAGACTTTTGAAGGATTTTGCAGTTGGCACTAAACTTGGGACTTTCTCCAGAAGAGCAGGCAAATCAGTCTTATTCATGTAGATGTAGGAGTGAGACAGTCTGTTGGTCCTTTCT
The DNA here is from genome assembly GCF_003369695.1 of Bos indicus x Bos taurus. NCBI lineage: Eukaryota > Metazoa > Chordata > Mammalia > Artiodactyla > Bovidae > Bos > Bos indicus x Bos taurus. The sequence continues at coordinate 45,220,889 of NC_040080.1, read as the reverse complement.
TCCCTGCTTAAATACATCTGTTGCATGCCATTTTTTATTTTGGGGTTGATGGATCAGTCGTGTGATGTCCTTGGATTAAATACTTGGGCTAAAGCATCTCATATATCTGCCCATTGACTTACTTTGTAGCAGATTTACGTTCCGTCTGGGATGCCAGACTGAAGTCAATGCTTTTTTTAAAGCCCACAGCCTGACAAAAAGCTTTCCCCAGTCAGCATTTTTACCATATTTAAAAAATATAAGCATCTGTAGGGAAATGATGCAGACTTTGGTTGCTTTTCTAGGGAAGAATCCAACATGGCTTTTGGGGCTGATGTAACTGATGAGAGAACTGAGGATCCTGAGGCTGAAGCCTCATCAGGGCTGATGCTCTGGACTCCAGAGCCGTCCTCTTCTCTTGAGTCATCCCACCCTACTTGCATCGCAAGATGTCTGGTTTGGTGGAGTGGATTCATACTCTTCTTGAGGATACTTTTGTAGAATCAGCATTTCGACACTTCTCTTCTTCCTATGGGCACACTTTGCTAGGTTTGGTAACTGGTCTCTTGACTTCTTATAACCCAGTGTCCATATGAAGGAAACTCATAGGGACAGTAATAAGGAGATGGTTGCTTTAATGGTTTAATATTTAGAGGATGGCTCAGAGGAGGTGGATTTTTGAAACACCACATCACTGACTTGCTATGTAATGGGTTTCTGCCTCAGGTTCCTCATCTGTAAAATGGGAAGAGTGATATCTAGTACCTCTTAGGGTTGTGGTGATAATTAATATAGCAAGCTATTTCATGCATGTGTTACTTGTCTATTGCTGTATAACAAATAACCCCCCAAATTCAGCATCTCAAAACAAACATTATCTTGAAGTTTCTGTGGATCAGCAAACAGGAAGCAGCTGCCTGATTCTGGCTGGGTGGTTCTGGCTCAGGGTCTCTCATGAGGCTGTGTGTGAGTTGCTGGCCAGAGCTGCAGTCATCCGAAGGTAGGACTGGGATACAGTGTGCTTCCAGGCTCACTCATATGGCTGTGGGCAGAGCTTGGTTCCTTGCCACATGCGCTGCTCCACATTGGATGTCCCTTCACATTCAGTATGACAGGTGGCCTCTCTCAGAGCGAGGGACTCCTAGAGAGAGACAGAAAGCACAGTTTTTGGTAGATGAAGGCCATAGTCTTTTTTATACCCTAATCTTGAAAATGACATCTTGTCACTTCTGCTGTATTTTATTTGCTAGAAATGAATCACTAAGTCCACCCACACCCAACAGGAGGGGGTGAGGCTCCACCTCTCTGGGGGATAAGTATCTAATAATTTGTGGACATACCTTTAAAATCACCACACCAGTTCTGGGCATATAGTAAATACTCAGTGAATGATTAGGTGTTATGCTGAGCTTAGCAGACAAATTCATTTCTTGGTGAGTTGATTTCCAGGAAGGCTTTAGGGACACCCCACTTTTATCATGCAAAAGGAATTTGGGGCTCATATTAACGTTGAGATTACATTCATTTTCTTGTCATTTGGGAGGGAAGATTCTTCCAGAGACTGGTGGTGTCCAGCTGGGTCTATCAGCCCAAAGAGTCTAGGAGAGGAGCACACGTCACTTAAAGTCCCCTTCTCTAGACCGAGCACATTTTCTCCCCTGACACCTGATGCAGTGTCTTCTCAACTGGGGCCAGCAGATGGCACCAGTGGCACCACCTGGACCGGGGGGCAGAGCCCATGCCCTGCCGAGGGCTCCCAGCCCCTCCTGCCCCCAGCAACTCTACAGTCCAAAAACAGAGATGGTTTTTTAAAATAAATGAGTTTATTTCACCATGGAGTATAAACCCAAATTTGGGCAAAAGAGGAAAAAGGAAAAAAAAATCTCTGCAAACCTAAAACCTCCTCAGTTTCCCTTGTATATGGTTTTCTATTTTTATATCGTTACAAGCAGTTGGAACTACACTTTCGTATCCTGATTCTTTTCACTTAACTTTGTCACACATGTACTTGTATCAATATTATGTAGTCTTTTACCACTTTTTAGAGTTTTTGAGGGCTGTTCAATATTCATGGGCTGAATGTACCATAGTTTATGTAACTATTCTCCATTTTTCTCATTTCATTCTGTTCTTAATGTAAAAGATAATTTGCTTATTATTTATTTTATGTATGTTGTTTTCTGCCATAATTATTTTTGCCCATGCTTTTTGCCTTTTAATATTTATCATTTTCTTTAAAAATAGGTATATTAGCAGGATGGTTGTACCTAGAAATGTTAAACCTTTTCCCCTGGGGAATTACTCTGTTGCTTCTAAACTTGGAAAGTCCTTTCTTTTATTATAGTACCTCCTCTTCATCTCTAGTTTCTATATGGCTTTGAAAAATTAATCTGAAATTAATGTTGAAGTATAATATGAAATAGGGGTCTAAATGAGATTGATTTTCTTCCCCAAGTTAGTAACCCATTGGTCCAACATCATTTTTATTTACTTATTTAATTTTGGCCATGCCCAGGGCATGCGGGATCTTAGTTCCCTGAGCAGGGATTTAACCTGTACCGCCTGCATTGGGAACTTAGTCTTAACCACCAGACCACCAGGAAAGTTCCAGTCCAACATCATTTATTGCACAATCCTGTACAATCTTTTCCACTGATTTGTGATTCCCTTTAAAAAACATCTCCATCTTAGAACAGGCTCTGCTTCTGGCCTATTGTTTCATTGATTTGTCTGTTTTGCATGTGTAACTTTATAATATTTTCAAAAAGAATGAATGGATGAAGTCAGGCCTTAGCTAGGAGAGGGGCTTGATCTGGCTGGAAACAACAAGATCTGCTAGAGGGCTGTCTAAACTTGACAAGGAAAGAAACTGAGGCAATGAAGGACACATGAGTCCATACAACACAATAGGAAGATAGCAGACAGCAAAGATGCCATGCCTAAGGCAATGGGCGCTCAGGGGCCAGGATTTACAAAACAGGTCCCGGGGGCCGGGGAGGGTAGGTTGCTAGAAGCAAGCAAGATGTAGACAGGACTCCAGCCAATGCAGCAGTGATCTTCACAGGAAAAAGTAGTTCTCTGAAGCCAACTATTAATTTACAGGAAAAATACCAGGGAATGTGTGTCTCATTGGCTGAGTAAGAGCTGAACCACGTCTTATTAAACACAAATAAGGCTGGTGATATTTTGATGGAATTAAGAACTTGGCACATGACGGGAAGAGCAACAGATGTCACGTACTTAGGTGTCAGTCAACTATTCGTTACAGCACCTCGAACCAGGGGCTCAGCCAGCCTTTAGTAACTGGGTAGGTGAGATGTGTGTAACAGGATTTGATAATATGGGTACTGCTGCTAAGTCGCTTCAGTCATGTCCGACTCTTGTGCGACCCCATAGACGGCAGCCCACCAGGCTCCCCTGTCCCTGGGATTTTCCAGGCAAGAACACTGGAGTGGGTTGCCATTTCCTTCTCCAATGCAGGAAAGTGAAAAGTAAAAGTAAAGTCACTCAGTCGTGTCCAACTCTTAGCGACCCCATGGACTGCAGCCTACCAGGCTCCTCCGTCCATGGGATTTGCCAGGCAAGAGTACTGGAGTGGGGTGCCATTGCCTTCTCCAAATATGGGTACAGGCCTAATTAAATAATTTATTTTCATACTAGTCTTAACCACTGGACCACTAGGGAAATCCCAAAAGATTTATTTTTAAAAAAAAGTTTAGGAAAAGGAAGGGTGGACTAATGGGACCCAATTTTGGTTACCTGTAAACAGTGTGAAATACAGCAAATTCCACAGCCTGGGATTAGGGAGAGACCCTTCACTGAGAAGTTTCAGCTCTCTGCAAACTATGCCAAGTCTTGCCATGGGGTAAACACATCCTCCCTGACAGGCTCAGGCTTTTGGAGTCTCACTGTTGTGACTGCAAATACCTGGAGCACAGACAGCAGTGCCGGGGGTAAGGGATTTTGGACCTGGCTGTCATGAAGAAGCTGTTCCAAGTAAAGGGCAGCGGATCCGGAAAGCTTGTGTCCCTCCCATTCTAAGTGGACACATGAAGGACTTACTGGTAAGAACCAGTGAGAAAGCTATCACCTGTGATCCCGGGCTTTTGAGGAAACCACCATGATTATTTTCTGTACAAATGCTTTCCCATGGCTTACTCATCAATGGGACTCAAATACCTGATGAGAGGGTAAGAAGGGACAGGTTCCTGGTGAGGAGGGACAATAAAAAAGCCAGAACAGCTCAGGGAACCAGAAACTACATTCATCATAGTTATCTTACAAACTCATTTATAAATGATTTCTTGCCCATGCTAAGCTGGGTTCTGTATGGAACAGTGGGGTGAATCACCTCCAAGAGAATCCCCACTGATAGCCAGCATGGCGACCATTTCACAAAACCTGATCTGGCAGGGCAGAGGCGAGGAGGCGCTGTTTGGAATGCCAAAGGGCAGGGGAGTGGGATGAGAGAGAGAACAGAGGGGGAAGGCAAGTCAGGGAGGGTGGTCCTGGGGAGAGAGCAGCTTGGCAGAGACCCGCCTAAATAATACAGCCTGCAGGGAGCTGTCCTCTCTCTGCCCCCATTGGGATTTTGAAAGCAGAGCTGGGGGCGGAGAGGCAGTATGGTGAAGGAGGGCCGGCCTTAGGGCTTCCCAGACTCCTGGCTGGGACCCCGGAGATCACCTGACCTTTCTCAGCTGGTGTTTTCATCAGGGGGTAATGGCCCCACCTGCCCTACTTGGTGGAGGACCTTAGAGCCTTTGTCTTAAAGTGCCTGCTACAACCCGTATGAAGATGAGGGTGGATTGCACTTGTGAAATGCTCCACGGGTGGGTGGAATCCAGGGGCCTCAGAAGAGGAACACTGGGCACTTGACGGGGATGGAGCTGAGGCCAGCCTGGTGTTCGTGATATCTGGCTTGCACACAAGTCTGGCGTGGAAGGCGGCTCCCTTCCATCTGGCAGATGATGCTGTCCCTGGACCCCTCTTCCCAGAAATCCCTGAACCAAACAGGAGGGGAGACCACCGTGTGGCCGCCCTCAGCCCATCTGTGTCCTCTGTGTGGCTTTGGTGCGGTCACCGCGATGATCTGAGGGGGGTCTTTGGCAATCACGTGGGAGCACGAAACTGCGGGGAAGAGGAAGGCTGACTGTGAGCCTAGTGGGAGCAGCCGCCCGTCAGAGCTCCTCCTTGTTGCTGTTGAAAGGTGAGACCGGAGGCCCTGGAGCCAGAGGGTGCCCTCCTGGCCCGTGGTCGCCAGGCCGCTGGTCGCTGGCCCCCTGGTTCTGGCCCATGGTGGCAGAGTCCCACAGGAGCCCGCTCTCCACGCCGTGCTGACGGAGGCTCTCAGTTCCCACGAGCCCCTGCGTTCTCAGGTAGCCCTGCTGGCAAAAGGGCGGGAGCTTCTGGTGTGTTAGGGCGAACAGGAAACAGGACTCTGCACAGAAGTAAAAGGAGATGGGCTGAGAGCTGTGGGGACAGGTGCAAGGGGAGGGGCTGCTGATGCCCTCGTGGCCTCACTGCTTCCCTCCAGCCTCTGAGCCCAGGGACCGACTGTTCTGGGTATCTCATGTCTGACCTGGGTAGCCGTGGACCCCATCCCTCCCTGAAGTTGTAAGACTAGGAGCCGCCTTGACATTATGGGGAAAAAAAAGTTCCAAAGGAAAGCAAACCAAAGAGATGGCCCAGCTCCCAGAGATGGGGGCCTGCATGCTGCTGTGGGTGGCGTCACTGGCAGGGGCGGGGGGATCTCACCCACTCAGGAGCAGCTCCTCGGCCTTCTCTTCCGGGAGCCACCCTAGGGGGCTGGGATCTACTGAAACCCGAGTGCTTAGAGCGTGTGCTCTGTGACAGGCGAAGCTCCCACAATGAGAAGCCCACGCACAGCAAAGAAGACCCAGTGCAGCCAAAAATAAAATAAAAAATTTTTTTAAAATTAAAAAAAAAGCAAAGGATTAAGCAGATGTGGGCTCAGGCTTCTGAGGGCTTTAGAGACAGGATGGGAAGATGGCGTGTCAGAGAACCATCCTGACCTCCTGTCTCAGTAAACAGGCACATGATAAAGGGTGCTATAAGGCTCACATGAGTGATCAGGCTGGGAGTGCTACAGGAAAATATTTCCCACCTTATCTCTGACTTCCAGTACAGAGGGCCCTTGGCAGAATGGGCCACAACCACCCTCTCTGAGTAGGGAAGACAGCAGATGTGGGAGAGGAGGGAGGGGTTGCAGTGAGGCAGCCTTTTGGCAAGCACCCCCTACTATGACATACGTCACCCCTTCTGCAGGGCCAAGGGGCAGAGAAGCCCAGCAGATCTGGGGCCAGAACTAGCAGCTGCACATCTGCTAAAGGGAGGGAGGGGAAGCCCACCTCTGCCAGCTAGCCCTTTGGGGGAGGAGTCTTGCATGTTCAAGGCAGTGATACTTGGTGGCTTGTACTGTTGAGTATATCTAGGAGGTAGGAGCCAGGAGGCTCAAAGGGCCTGTGGTGATGGACTGGTGGGAGCCATGACTCAGGGCTGGAATACACCCCCTAAAAGGTTCCAGCATCTCTGTGCTCCTGAAACCTCAGGAAATAGGTAGGCATTTTGCAGCTGAGGTCTCTAGACCTTCAATGCACAATTTCCTATGGAAGCATACAGTCAGAGCTGATGTCTGCAGGATACTGGTACTTCAAAGCTGCTTTAGCTCTGCTCTCTGAAGTACCCCTGCTGGAGCGTCTACATACATTTAGACTGTTGACTTCAAGTACTGTTTTCAGCCATCTCCCTTGGTACATACATTTTTTATTTCAAGGTGAGCTGAAGGATTCTTGCTCTCTGACCTGTAGGCCAAGGACTGACCATCTCTAACCTGGTCTGATACGAATAGTGCCTGATATGCAACCACTGTTTCAACAGATATTTGCTGAACAGAAAAAAGAAATGGCTATCCTAGTAATTCGGAGAGTTAAAAAGTAAAAAATTAACTTTTTAAAGTTAAAAAATTCTGGCTTGTTTCAGTCAGTTCTGCCTCTGAATCATGAGACTTCTCTTCCCAAGTCCCTCTTTGGGTTCGGCTATCAGAGCTGTCTTCCAATTCACCAATTTTCCCTTCATCTATGTCTAATGTGCTACTAACCCTGACACTGAGTTCTAATTACAAGTTGATACTTTTATTTCCAGAGGTTCTACTTGGACCTTTCTCAAAATTGCCCATTCAATATCCTTCCATTCTGTTTTTAGTAACCCCTTTTTTATTTATTCACAGAATCTATACATACTTTACATCTTCTCTCTGACCACTCCAATTCATACAGTCCCTGTAGGTTTGATCCAAGTGTTGTTTCTGTTGACACTCCCGCACGGTCATTTGAGTTCTTATGTTTTAGTGATTTCTGCTTGGGAGTTCATCTTCCAGAGAACTTTATCTGTGGGAATTCTTTGAGGTCTGGCTTTAAAGTCTATTTCCTCACAGAAGACTTGCAATGATGCCTGTGATTTCTGCATCAAGATGACAGTGTGAACTTTGGCCCCAAACTCATATGAATGAGGCCTAGTGGATGGAAATTCTCAAAGGAGGTTTTTCCCCCTGCACTCTACACAGAGCGAAAAATCCTGCATCTCCTCTGTCTCTCCTGGGAGTGCTTTCTGGCTCCTAGCTTACCCACTGAGACCCTGGCTTTATTTGAGGTTTTCTGTACCGACCTCTTAGGGCTTCCCAGGTGGTATTAGTGGTAAAGAACCTGCCTGCCAATGCAGGAGACACAGGAGACGCGGGTTTGATACCTGGGTTGGGAAGATCCCCTGGAGAAGGAAATGGCAGCTCACTCCAGTATTCCTGCCTGGAAAATCCCATGGACAGAGGAGCCTGGCGGGCTATAGTTCATAAGGTCATAGAAGAATCAGACACAAGTGAGCAACTAAGTACACACATATGGACCTCCTACCCTGCTCCAGCCTCGCCTTGCCATCCCCAAGTGCTGGTCAGTTACGCAGGCTCTAGACCCCTGATGACCAGCAGACATCACCACCTCCGGTGTGTGTGCATGCTTTTCTTAGTGTCTGGCTTCTGGGGGGTTCCCTTATTTTCCTGTAAGTTCTTTAAAGAAGACGTTTTACTCAGTGTCTGCATGCATGCATGCTAAGTTGCTTCAGCCCTGTCCAATTCTTTGCGACCCCATGGATTACAACCCACCAGGCTCTTCTGTCCATGGAGTTTTCCAGGCAAGAATATGGGAGTGGGTTGCCATTTCCTCCTCCAGGAGCTCTTCCAGACCCAGGGACCGAACCTGCGTCTCTTATGTCTCCTGCGTAGGCAGGTGGGCTCTTTACCACTAGTGCTACCTGGGAAGCGCTAGTGTCTGCAGGTGTGCTGTACTGGGAGGGGTCATAGGAGACAGACGTCTCAGGTGCGGGTTTCCAGACGTGCGTCCTAAAGTTCCACAGGGCGCTGGTCTACCTGGTCTTCTTCACCTTCCAGCTCAGTCTCTCTGTCCTCCTGGGAACTTAACTTACCTGCATAGAAGCTTCGCAGGTCGGTATCCAAACAGTTCTCCAGGAAGCGCCTCAGGGGCAGGATGTGTCCCACCGGGGCCGTCCAGTCCGTCAGGAAATCTTCCACGACGTGGTGGAGGGCTGAGGGCCTCGGAAGCGGCCAGCCTGCCGGGCGGAACCTCACCTCCTGCTCTGTGGGGAGGAGAGGGCACCACTTCAGAGCGAGTGCATGGCTTCCCAGAGCTGCAGCCCGGTGCTGCCCCCCCATCCTCTTCTGCTTGACCTTCCTGACACCCCTCTGGTCAGCTGGTTCAGCTGTCCTTCCAAATGTCTGAAAGGCTGATGTGAAGGAGAGGGACTAGGCCAGACTCACTCCTGTGGTGTCGGGGAGGAACTAAGACCAGTCACTTGAACTTGGTTTGCTTCTAAGACTTCCACGGACTGAGATCTGTTGCGGCTGCTTTGAAACTGGTCTTTCTGTGAGTAGGCTCTGGGTCCTGTCTCCAAGGGGTCTTAGGGCCCCTCTAGTCCAGTTTCCTATCTGGTGGGGTGCCCCTCTGTGTGTCCCCATCACAGGGCACCAAGCCATGACCATTCCTGTACCAGGAAACTGTGAGGGGCCTGTCCCAGCCTCGGCAGCTTTCAGGATGAGCTGCTGCTTATGAGTGTGAACCTGAGTTCCTGTCACTTTTACCCGCTGACACTTCCTCTGCCCTCTGGTACAACCCCTAATTTTAGATCATCCTCTTCCAGGTGATATCCCTTCAAGTTCGGAGGCAGGATTTGTGTTCCCCAGGTAGGCCATCTGTCCATAACTACTCTGTACAGGGCACTATGCTGGCATTCTGTGTTATCTCATCCATTCTCCTCTTACATGGAGGGTATCACTGCCACCCCATTTCACACACGAGCAAGCTGAGGCTCAGAGGGGTCAAGTAATGGTGCAAGGTCACACAGCGAGGGAAGGACGACCCTGGGAACACTGCCCAGCTCTCCTGCTCCTTCCTGTGCTAATCTGCTCCTGTCCCTTTGCTGTTCCCCCTAGAGTCAGTCTCCAGACCACCTTCCATCCCCCGTCTCACTCCAAGGTCAGCCTTCTCTGGACACAGTGACAACACTGTCCCTCTTACTACTGGAGGCAATCACGGCACTCCATGTGTGGCCTGCTGTGGGTCAGAATCTGGGGACGGCATTGATCATTCATAGACCGCTTGCTCCACTGAGACTCTGGGCAGGGCCCCTGGTGTTCCCCCTTTCATCAGCTGAGGGTACCGCATGAAGGCGCAATGGTGTTGGGGTCTGAGGGGGACCCCGGCTCACCGGTGGGGAGGTGCCTGTAGTAGTAGATGACAGGATGGAGGAAGTTGGACAGCCAGGCGTCTTCCATGTGCCCCACAGAGCGGTCAGAAAAGAAGACGTCCTTGTCGGGCCCAGAGTAATTCCGGCCATACTCCATGTTGATGACGAAGAGGCCGTGCCTCGCCCTCTTTCCTGTGATCGTCTCCAGCTGTGCCAGCATCTGCATGGGGAACTCCTCCAGATACTCAAAGATGGTGGCATTCCTGGGGACAGGGGCACACAACTGGGGTGAGACCCTGGGTGCTTCAGCAGAGGTGACAGGAGCGTGTGTGCTGTGCACGCACCACCTCTCCTTCCTAGAAGCGGCCATCAAACAGCATACAGACTGATGAGATCCGAGCATCTCACATGAATACTACTAGAGCCTAGACTTACAGGTGTCAGAAAGCCGGGAGGAACCTGAATGGGTGTCCAGGGAAAGGGTGAGACAGGCTGAGACCAGTGACAGAGAAGCCCTACGAGGGAGTGAAGGCCTCTGAGTGCTCCAGAGACAGGAAGGAGGCTGGTGGGGCCCCAGTGGAGCCGACAGTGAGGGGCAGGAGAGGTCAGCAGGGGCAGGTCAAGGAGGGCCATGTGTGCCACGATGGGAAAGTCTCCTGGCCCAGGAAGTGGGGTTGAGGGCCTTCAGAGGGTACTGAAAAGGGTGAATTCCAAGTGACTCAAGTTTTAAAAGAATCATTCCGGCCACCGTGTTGAGAGCAGACCATGGGGGCCAAGGCGAGAGGCTGCTGTATCAGTGCAGGAGGGGGATGCTTTTGGTGTCCAGACCAAGGTGGCAGTGGTGGGGCTACTGAGAGGCAGGCAGGTTCTAAACACAGTTTGAAGGTAGAGTGGACAGGATCTAAGAATGGTGTGAGTGGTGAATGGGTGTGAGAGAGACAGGAGTCAAGCGTGATGAGGGAGGTTCTGCTCTAAGCACCTCTGAGTTTCCTGCATGTCCCTCAACCTGGTGTGCTGCTGCACCCACTGGCTCTGGACCAGGCTGTTCCTTCTGTGGCTTCTCACCTGCCACCTGTCCTTTCAGACCACACATTCCCCCGCCCCCACCCCCAGCTCTGCTCCCTTCCCTGCTCCTGAAGGTTTCCTTCTAAGGGAGTGACCTCTGTGATCTGTTGCTTATCACTTCTTTGATAAGGAGCTGGCTGGCCCAGGGAGCTCTTAAATCCCCACAGGTGGTCATCTGTCATCGCTGCAGGCCACTGCTTATGTGTTTAGTGCCAGATGCTTTCCACCAGTTATCTTTACTCCTTCCTACAGCCCTGCAAGGTCAACGTTATTAGCTCTATTTTGCAGATGAAAGAAAGGCTCAGAGAGGATAACCTGTCCCAGATCACACTGGTAGAAAGTGGCAAAGCTGTCGTCATACCCATGTCTGTCAATCTGTCTGTCAGCAGAGCTCATGATGTTGATTTTCCCCAGAAGAGCCCAGTCCCCTCCCTCTCTGCCACCCCAGTCCCCAGCCTTCTCCATCTTAGGAAGGAACCACTGGGCTGTTCCACACATGCAACAGGAAAAGAAGAGCAAGACAGAGTAGGGGGGTAAGCTGGTGGGGATGGGGGCAGGAGACGGGGAGGACAACTCACTCCTTCAGCAGGACCACGTCGGCCAGAACACTGAACATCTGGTAGAGCCCAGAGGCCTCGTTGATGCGCCGGATGATGGCACTGGCCAGGTGTGTGATGGGGTGCTCGGTGGAGGGCCAGGCCACGCCGTGGTGGCGCTGCTCCAGCAGCCGGTGGACGGCACGCACTGAAACGGCCAGAGGGAGAATGGCAAGCTGCCTTTAAAATGTTACCTTTCACCTCTGGGAGGACGCAGAGTCCCCATCAGCTCTGATTCGGGACACACTCGTGTGCATGGCTCTGAGAAGATGTGTGTTCAGAGCTTTAGAGGAGGGTTGTACAGGTTTTCTGAGAAGGGCTGGAGGGGAAGTGTTTCTGGCTTAACGGTGTCTGTCGGGTGACTCAGTTCTCCTCTGGTGGGACAGCAACCAGAGAGGACCGTGAAATGAATGGGTGTGGCTAGATTTGGTCCCCAGGCCTGAGACTGCCTGTTTCTACTTTAGGCCACCTGCATGTAAAAGTCCTGCCACTGCACATGAGACACGTCCACACCAGACCCAGAGCCTTTCTCTGCAACCTCTCGTCTCCCCATAGCCCCCATGTCTGTCAGAGACTCCCAGATGGAGAACCTCTGATGGCTCCCTCTCCTTCACAGCCAAAACCCAATCTCAGTTCTACTTTGAGATACTTTGTATATTTCTGGAAGGATAGAGAAGAAACAGTTATCTCCAACAACAGGGAACATTTTCTGTGGACCTGGGGCTGCCCTTACACAGCTGTGACACTGAGCCACCCCACACAGCTGCCTGCCTCCTCGAATCAGCACAACACCCAAGTCTAATAATGGCAAAGACACAGACAATTCACGTGACAAGAGACTCGGTCTGCCAACGGTCCCAGGAAAGGATGTTCAGGCTCATGAGACAGACAGACAGAAACCTGGTTCTCTGGAGGAAACAAGGTTAGGCTGAGTTTTGTGAAAGGCTGAGGAATTACATGGCTAGGGGAGTGGGGCAGGTGGCCAGACAAAAGGAGCACAGGTGCAAAGACATAAAACCTTGAGAGAAATGGGCGCATTCTGAAAAGGAGGCAAGGGCAGGCTGGGCAGCCGAGCTGGTGCTCTCCTGTATGAAGCTCTGGACACCATACCGAGGAACCGGCTGGGGAGCCCGTTTTTTGTTCGGACATGTTGTTCAAACAACAGTGTTTTGGTGGGTATCAGAGTGGCTGGATGGGAAGCCAGAGAGACCAGTGGCAGGAAGACCAGTCAGGAGAGACAAAGAGGCCCTGAGTCAGGCAAGCGAGGCTGGGATGGAGTGACGGGGGAAGGGAGGGGCAGGGCTCCCAGCAGGCCCTACCTTCCGCAGCTACCATCTCTCGTCTTCTGTGGCTTTCCTCTGCTTTGCTGTTTTCTACTTGCCTCCCTTGGGACCTGTTTCTCAGCTGAATGATGAGCAAGGTCGGGCAGGATATACCGTGTACAGCTGCACTGCCCCTCCCCCTAGGCGGGTCCTCAGCCAGGAATAGTGACCACAGGTCTCAGTGGCCTGTCCACCCAGAACTGTTTCGCATTTGCCTGAAACTCAGTGGTGAGCTGGGAGCCTTTGAGTCAGACAGGTGTGGATTCAGATGCCACCGCTGCTTTCTGTTGGCTGGGCGACTTTGGATAAGTGACTTACGTTCTCTGTGCCCCCATTTCCTTCTATGAAAAAGGGAACTGAAATAACAAGATCTGTCTTATGGGGCTGTTGGAAGGATTGAGAATGTGAGATAGGTGGGGTTTCCCAGATGGGTCAGTGGTAAAGCATCCACCTGCCAATGTAGGAGGCGTGGGTTTGATCCCTGGTCTGGGAAGATCCCACATGCCTCGGAACAACTAATCACATGTGCCATAACTATTGAGCCTGTGCTCTAGAGCCCAGGAGCCACAACTACTAAAGCCCAGGCACCCTAGAGTCCGTGCTCTGCAACAAGACAAGCCACCACAATGAGAAGACACACACGGCAACTAGAGGAGTAGTCCGTGCTTGCTGCATCTAGAGAAAAGCCCACGCAGCAACGAAGACCCAGCACGGTCAAAAAAAAAAAAAAAGAAGAAAGTGATCTGGAGAAAGATCAAGGGACGGGGGAGGCAAGAGAGAAGGGGCAGGACCTGCCAGGACAGCGGGTACAGGGAGGGTGGCGTGTATAGGAATGTGAAGAGGGTTTCCTGCTGGGGACACAGCTGGAGAGGGAGACTCTTCCTATTCCGTGTGAGTGTGTCTGTGTGTGTGCAGTCTGCAAATATTTTGGTAAACAGACAGCGAACACTCTCTCCTTGGTTTTCTTCCCTGACAGCACACATGGGGTATAAAATATATCATCTGGAAATCAACAGCAAAACATGATTATCTTTCCATGCCAAACTGGAAGGAGAGTGAAATGCAGAAACTAGCATCAAGGCAAGTGAGGCATCAAATTAGATGCAGAAACATCAGGAAGAAGGACCCTTATGGTGTTTTTATGGTCAAATTAACTGGCCTGTGTAACACTAGTCATGCAATAAAGCACCCATCCAATGGGCTACCCAGAGTGCAGAAAACTGGCACCGTTGGTACCGAGAGTTTTAAAAAAAGAGCTGAGATAATCTAAGTGCCATTTTTAATGAAATTTGTTGGTACCCAAAGAGTTTATGTGTACATAACCCTTTTCAGGTGCACTGCCTCCAGGAATTACCTTATTTAGTCCTTACTATGGCCCCACGGGGAAGAGAGTTCACCTCATTTACCTCTCTGATGTCAGGGGAGGGCCGACAGGCTTAGGGAGCTTAGGGAGCCTCACAGTCTGAGACCACCCAGCCGTTCCCCGAGGTGAGCTGTCCCCAGGCTCAGCATTACTGCCAGTGTAGGTATGTCACCCACACAGGGCTGACGCATGGAGCATGCACCCCCAGGTTACACCTTATCTGGGACTTCTCTAGACCAGCGGGCCCCAACCTTTTTGGCACCAAGGACTGGTTTCATGGAAGACAACTTTTCTACAGACTGGAGGGGGGAAGGGGATGGTTTGGGGACGATTCTTATAAGGAGCACACAACCTAGATCCCTTGCACTCACAGTTCACAGTAGGGTTTGCACTCCTATGAGAATCTAATGCCGCCACTGATCCCACAGAAGGAGGAGCTCAGGCAGCACTGTGAGTGATGGAGAGCTCCTATAAATATACATGAAGTTTTGCTCGCTCACCTCCTGCTGTGCGGCCTGGTTCCTAATAGGCCACAGAATGGTACTGGGCCATAGCTCAGGGGTTGGGAACCCCTGCTCTAGACATATCCTCAGACCATGAAAACCCACTGCTGTCTGCCCCAGATGGGAATTTATGACAATCACTGCTGATAAGCAATCCCTTTAAGAGTGCTCTAAGGGAATAAGGCATGTGTTTGCAGACCCTAGGGATGGTTCTTTCTGGGGACAGCGGCCCTCTCTGCCAGGCTCACCTGTGTATCGGAATCCATGGATGAAACCCCCAGCAGATTTCCGGTAATCCACTGAGTGGCTGGCAGTCCCCAGGATGAAGAGGCCCCGGCTCCCTTTGGATTCATAGCTGGCTCTGACCAGGGGGTATTTCTCGCTGAGTTCACTCCCTGAAGAGAGTCGGAGTGACCTGTGAGTGGAGAGGGTTGTGAATTAAAATCACTGCTGTGTATGAAACACTTTTTACAGGCCTGGCACTGAGCTAATTTAAACCACACCCCAACCCTAGAAGGCAGGTATGATCATGTCCATTGAACAGACAGAATAACTGACCTTCAGGGTTAAGATGTGGTGGGGCAGGGACACAGCCAGGACTCAAGCCTGACTGGAGCCTGGGCTCTGGGTCCCCGTGTGACCTGACAGGAAGATCCGTTCAGACCCTTCGGTGTCTCCTTGTCCACCCGGGGCCTGAACCAGAGGGCTTTGCTGAGAGATCTAGTTCCTCCCCTCCATCTGGACTCACTTGCTGAAAATGGAGAAGTCAAACTTCCAGCCCAGGCAGCGGATGACCCGGTCATAGGCCACACGCATGGCAAAGTTGTCATTGTTGTCCTGGGGGAGGGGGATGGCGTCGGAACTCTGGTTGAAGAACTCCTCCATGAAGAGCTTCAGAGTGATGTGAAACTTGCCCTTGTGGTCTTTCACGATGGCCAAGTCTGTCAGGTCGGACTCGAGCAACCCGTCCAGGGACTTAAGCTGATAGGTGTCCAGCAGGCCATTGTTGATGGCCCTGGGGGCCCAAGTGAATGTCAGGAGAGACAGAGAAGTGTCTGTGCTAGGTGAAGGAGACTCAGGGGCAGGGGTGCTTAGTCGGGGTGGGGGGGGGAGGGGTGGGGCAGGGCAGCACACACACCTCCCAGCATACCTGAGGTCTCCGACGTAGTGGGTGGCCCAGGAGAGCCGGACCCGGGAGCGGCTCAGCATATGGATAAAGTTGGTGACACTGAAGATGTTCTCTGCTGTCTCAAAGGCCGAGTTCCCCCGGCCTAGGATCAGCACATTCTGACCCTCGAAGTCCTTGGGATCCACAGACACGGACTCATACCCATCCACATATTCGGAGCCAGGGAAGTCCACCTGGTTGGGGACCGACAAGCCGGTGGCCACAAGAAGGACGCTGCAGGTGGGGGACAGAGGGAGGATGGCTTATCCTCTCAGCTATGAGACCACTAAGTAAAAAAATCCCTCTTTGGGCCTGCCGCCTGGCTCGCCGGCCCCACCCAGACTGCTAGGTCCTAAAGGAAAGCAGGTCATTCATTCCTTTACCTACTTCCTGACCTGGCCCAGTGTATCTGACACTTTACCTCAGCCCCCTCACTGAATGATCCTTTGGGTATAGTTTGTTTTCACCTTTCTGGGATTATACCAAACGTGAGAATCAGTTTTAATTTCTGACTCTAGAGAGGGTGACACCATGAGAAACTGAATAATTCACTTAATTTTGAACACAGCAGCCATAGCCATACCAAGTACCACCTTCATCATGAAAATGAAACCAGACACTCTGCTTTCCCCTTTCTTACTTCCCTGATAGATGCAGAATCTGCTGAGCAGAGATTCTGTACGAGTCCCTGTACTAAGTACTTTCTGACTCATCTCACTGCTCAGAGCAGGTCTGCGTCGGTGTTATTTGGCCTGTGTTACAGGTGAAGACTGCTGGCTCCAAGTGAGCCCATGGACTCCATAGCTCCTCAGATAGCAGAGCTAGAATCTGACCAAAGCCCAGCCTAATTTCAGAGTCCTGCTCTTTCTGCTGATGGGGATTATAATCTTGTGGTGGGCAAGCCAGGAGCTGGACCCTGCGGCCTGCAGAGGAAAGAGTGGATAACAAGATAGTTTCAAAGACAGGAACAGGTGGTCTGGAGAAAAGGCTTGGGCAGCCCCCATCCCCCCTTGTTTTCTGAGCTGTCCACTGGCTTACTTACATCTGACTCCCCTATACTGTAGCACTTCTAAGTCCTAAGATGCGAGGGTCCAAACTGACCCCGCTCCCTAGGCTGTAACAAGCAAGGAATAAGGCTGGGCCTCAGGCAAAAGGCTTGAGAAGATGAACTGTGATGGAGCACCTGCCTGGGGCCAGGTGCTAGGCTGACAACCAGGAAGGGGGAGTCAGTCTGGTGGGGCATTAAGAACACAGGCTTCAGAGTCAGAAAGACAAGTGCAGTCAAGTGGCAGCTGCTACTTATTAGCCGTGTGACAGAATACCAGTTACTTAGCTTCTCTGAGCCTCAGTTTGTCATTCATAAAATGGGGATCAGTGAACCTCCTTCATAGGGTCCTTGTGAGGATTAAACAAACACAGTAGAATGTGTAACTCTGAGTTGGAGTTGTCTACACAATATTAAGCTTTCTCCCAAGCCAAAGCAAGCTAAAGCTGAATGCTAGCAGCCCTGCCTGTTGTGCCTGGCTCTCATTCAGTTCTGAAATCCTACCGAGCCCAGCTAACACTTACTGGACACTTGCCAGCATTTCTCAGAATGAATTTTGGGGAATGCAAGTTCTAGGAGATGCGCTACAAAAAGGGTTTTGTAGGTGCATAAGCTCAGATAATGCTGAATATTTTACCCAATGTTGGAGCCCTTCAGTGAATGTGAAAATATTTAAGACTGAAAAATCCTGGAGGAAAGAAATGGTCAGAATTTTCAAGTATATTTGGGCACACACATTTCTAGGAAACACCTGGGAAATGATGGATGAACTGAACCTCTGTGTACTGGATTTCAGTGGGAACAAAGATGGGGAGGGGGCTTTCCAGTTGGCTCAGTCCATAAAGAATGTGCCTGCAATGCAGAAGACCCAGGTTTGATCCCTGGGTTCGGAATATCCCCTGGAGAAGGAAATGGCAACCCAGTACAGTATTCTTGCCTGGAGAATCCCATGGACAGAGGAGCCTGGTGGGCTACAGTCCATGGGTTCCCAAGAGTTGGACATGACTTAGCGACTAAATCATCACCAAAGATGGGCTGAAATGCCCTTTTCCTCCCATTTCTCCCACACCTATGGGCCAACCAATGGGTTTTCTTCCTCCCAGAAAGGCCCCAGCTTCAGCAGGTGAGCTCTGCAGCCAGGTTCCTTACCTACACTGGTATGCCTGGCCCCGGTGGTCGGTCAGGATGAAGTAATGGCCATTCCAGGCCCCGCGATCCTTGTTCACAGTGACGTGGGCAATGGTTGTGTTATACAGCACGTGAAGCCCCAGCCGCTCTGCAAAGTCGCTCAGGTAGCGCACCATGTCGTTGGCGTCGGGATAGTAAGCGTCCGAGTAGTGTCTGAAGAGCAGCCGGGGGTCGTGGCTGAGCAGAGAGTTCCAGTCGTGACGCAGGTTGAACTCGGCATTGGTCTTGCCGGTGTACCGCTTGTTGATGCTGATGAGCTTGCGGTGCCGGGGGTAGCGCGTGAAGAAGCTGCCCGGCACTGGGGCGCGTTCGAATACCATGTAGTCTCTGCCTGCCCTTTGCAGGAAGTAGGCCATCTGCAAGCCCGCGGGCCCGGCGCCCAGGACGCAGTAGTCCCGATGCACGGGCGCCCAGGCCTGGGCAGGGCGCAGGTAGAGAGCCAGGTGCAGGGCGATGGTCAGGAGCAGCCCCGGGGCGCCCCATAGCGGGGCGGCGGTGGAGAGGCCCATCCTACGGCAGACCAAAGGGGTGAGGCCTCGGACCAAGCTAGGCCCCTCGAGGCTGGGGGACGGGAGCCAGGAACTGGGGGCCTAGAGAGAGGCAAGGGCTTCCCCGAGCGCTCACTGCGATTTAGGGCGCAGCCAGAACCCAAAGACCTCTGACCTCAACTGCCCAGACTGCATCGTTTCTAGCTCGGATCTGGGCTCCCTCCAGGAGTCCCGAACCCCTCCATCTTCCTCACGACCTTACTTCCCAGGGGCGCCGGACTCCTTACTGCCATGGTAATAAAAGGGTGGGTATCTTCCCCAATTTCCCCTAATTTCTGGGGTGCCCAACACCCTCCTAGGGCCTCCCGAGGCCAGACCCTTGAGAGTCACGTCTTTTGGCCTCGCCCCCGCGCTCCCGGCTCCAGCCTGGAGGAGGACTGGGCTGCACGGTCCTGTCCCCCTCCCGCGCCCGGCGCCCTGGCCTCTTCGGTCACGTGACAGGGATGCCCCGGCACACCTGCCGCGGAGCCGCGCGAGGCCACTCTCCTGCAGACGCGCGGCATCCGGGAGCCGCTCCCCACGCGTGCGCTGTGCCCACGCCCGCAGCTCCCGCCTCCCCGCCCGCCGGCCCACCGCGCGCACAGAGCTCGAACCTCCCAGCCGCTCCGGAGACAGCCCGCAGCCGAGTCAGGCCGCAATCGGCCGGCCCGCGCCTCCGCGGCGGCCCCGCCTCTCCCGCCCGGCCAATGGCAGGGGGCAGGGTCACGTGGCGAGGCGCGACACGGCGGGCGGGGCTGGCCAGGGCTGGGCGCCAGGGTGCCAGCGAGCGAAGCGCACGTGCTGTGCCGCCGGCCCGCACCCGCAGGGAGGGTGTTGGCAGGGTTGAAGATCGAATCTGGCAAGGGCGCGGAGCTCTTTAAAACTGTATATTTATGCTTGTAAGGCAGGCACGGGAGCAGATGACTTTGGGAGATAAGCCCCCGTGACACTTCATTAATGTGGGAAAGGAGTAGTTGGCTACCCAGTACTTTGAAACTGGAAACCAAGTTGGTGAAACCAGGACCAGTAAGGCAACTAAGGAGTTTTCGCTACAATGATTCAGTCTATCCTTCACTAAGTAACAAACAGGACTGACTTGATCTTCCATCAGAAGAGGGGGGCTCCACTCTAGTACTCTTGCCTGGAAAATCCCATGGACAGAGGAGCCTGGTAGGCTGCAGTCCATGGGGTCGCTAAGAGTCGGACACGACTAAGCGTCTTCACTTTCACTTTTCACTTTCATGCATTGGAGAAGGAAATGACAACCCACTCCATTGTTCTTGCCTGGAGAATCCCAGGGACCGCGGAGCCTGGTGGGCTGCCCTCTATGGGGTCGCGCAGAGTTGGACACGACTGAAGCGACTTAGCAGCAGCAGCAGCAGCAGCAGCAGGGGCTGTTTCCTATATAATGTAGCTGACTACCAAATGGCACTCAGAGGGGGTTTGCTTAATTAAGATCATAGAGTTGAGAACTGGAGTGTGGAATTAACACACACACCGCCCCCCCCCCCCCGCCCCCATTTATACTCCAAATCATGAGCTCTTTCCAAACTTTTTATTAATTTATGAAGCCCGTTTTATGTGCTTGGTATCAATTAACAATTAATTGCCTATCTAAGGAAGAAATGGAGAACTTTAATTGAGCCAACCTAAAGCTGGGAGAAATATCAATAACCTCAGATATGCAGATGACACCACCCTTATGGCAGACAGTGAAGAGGAACTAAAAAGCCTCTTGATGAAAGTGAAA
The DNA here is from genome assembly GCF_003369695.1 of Bos indicus x Bos taurus. Taxonomy (NCBI): domain Eukaryota; kingdom Metazoa; phylum Chordata; class Mammalia; order Artiodactyla; family Bovidae; genus Bos; species Bos indicus x Bos taurus. Next base: position 45,200,612 of record NC_040080.1, on the reverse strand, counting down.
GAGGAGAATGAAAAAGTTGGCTTAAAGCTCAACATCCAGAAAACGAAGATCATGGCATCTGGTCCCATCACTTCATGGGAAATAGATGGGGAAACAATGGAAACTGTGTTAGACTTTATCTTTTTGGGCTTCAAATCACTGCAGATGGTGACTGCAGCCATGAAATTAAAAGACGCTTACTCCTTGGAAGAAAAGTTATGACCAACCTAGATAGCATATTGAAAAGCAGAGACATTACTTTGCCAACAAAGGTCTGTCTAGTCAAGGCTATGGTTTTTCCAGTGGTCATGTATGGATGTGAGAGTTGGACTGTGAAGAAGGCTGAGTGCCAAAGAATTGATGCTTTTGAACTGTGGTGTTGGAGAAGACTCTTGAGAGTCCCTTGGACTGCAAGGAGATCCAACTAGTCCATTCTAAAGGAGATCAGCCCTGGGTGTTCTTTGGAAGGAATGATGCTAAAGCTGAAACTCCAGTACTTTGGCTACCTCATTCGAAGAGTTGACTCATTGGAAAAGACTCTGATGCTGGGAGGGATTGAGGGTAGGAGGAGAAGGGGACGACAGAGGATGAGATGGCTGGGTGGCATCACTGACTCGATGAACGTGAGTTTGAGTGAACTCCGGGAGTTGACGATGGACAGGGAGGCCTGGCGTGCTGTGATTCATGGGGTCACAAAGAGTTGGACATGACTGAGTGACTGAACTGAACTGAAAGCTGGCTTAAAACTTAACATTCAAAAAACTAAGATCATGGCTTCTGGTCCCATCACTTCATGGTAAATAGATGGGGAAACAATGGAAACAGTGACAGACTTTATTTTCTTGGGCTCCAAAGTTACCACAGACGGTGACTGCAGCCATGAAATTAAAAGACGCTTGCTCCTTGGAAGAAAAGCTATGACAAATGTAGACAGCATGTTAAAAAACAGAGACATCACTTTGCTGACAAAGGTCCATACAGTCAAATTATGGTTTTTCATGTATGGATGAGAGTTAGACCATAAAGAAGGCTGAGTGCCTTTTGAATTGTGGTGCTGGAGAAGACTCTTGAGAGTCCCCTGAACAGCAAGGAGATCGAACCAGTCCATCCTATGGGAAATCAACCCTGAATACTCATTGCAAGGACTGAAGCTGAAGCTACACTACTTTGGCCACCTGATGGGAAGAGCTGACTCATTGGAAAAGACCCTGGTGCTGGGAAGGATTGAGAGCAGGAGGAGAAGGGGGAGATAGAGGATCAGATGGTTAGGTGGCATCATCGACTCAATGGACATGAGTTTGAGCAAACTCAGGGAGACCATGAAGGACAGGGAAACCTGGTGTGCTGCACTCCATGGGATTGCAGAGAGTCGGACAAGACTGGGTGACTGAACAGCAACAAAGGACTGTAATCTAGGAGACAGTCTTTCAGACAGCTCTGGGGACTGTAACGAAGGGGTGGGGGAGGGAGGCCAGTTTTATCTGTGATTTTGATGAAGAGACATATGCAATCAAGCCCACGGCTTGGTAGAAGGTTGTTGCTCTTTAGGAGGAATTAAGCGACTTAGCAGCAACAGCTTAATGGTTTTAGTTCTTAAGTATGGGGAGATGCAAGAAACTGGGTTCAGGAATTTTTCTCTTGTAAATATCTGTCTGAAGGCCAGTCCTACCAGTTTTCCTAGAGCACAAAAGTGCCTTGTCCAAATTCTCATCCAGAATTCCTCTCATGGTATATGTAGGTCATCAAGTGGCTAATGACTTGATTCTTGTAGAACTGGGTGGGAGGCTATATTCCTTATTTTACAGTCCCTTCCCTTTCAGTCTTAATTTTGACCAAGGTTTAATAGGTATTCTGTGACTGATATAGCCCATGGTGATAGGAATGCTCATTCCCAGACCAGGCAAGGAATCATTGATAGGCCATTCAGTGTGTTATTACTGGACTGGGCTGTTAGTAGTAGCCAAAAGCCTCTGGAACTCCTGTCTTACTGGCCTGTTATGGTTCAGGTAATGATTCCCTCTAGTTTCTTCCCATTATCTAGAGTCAGACTGTTACTATCATTGACCTTGAAGAACTATGTATTTGTTGTGGTCACCTAGTCATTATTTTTATTGGAGGCTCTGTCACACATCTGGTTGTGCAAGACAATAGTCTTAAAGACTTCTTTGGTAGTCCACTGGTTAAGATTCTGCCTTCCAATGCAGGGGACATGGGTTCCATCTCTGGTGGGGGAACTAAGATTCCATATACCTTGGGGCAACCAAGCCTGTGAGCCACAACTACTGAGCCTGTGTGCTCAGGAGCCCAAGCACCACAACTCGGGAGAAGCCCACAGGCTGCAACAAACAGCTTGCGTGCCACAACTAAGACCACCAGCAACTCAAAAAAAAAAAAAGTCTTGTAAAATAGGCAGAACATGTGAAATAAAGCTGCTGCTGCTGCTGCTAAGTCGCTTCAGTCGTGTCCGACTCTGTGCGACCCCATAGACAGCAGCCCACCAGGCTCCCTCGTCCCTGGGATTCTCCAGGCAAGAACACTGGAATGGGTTGCCATTGCCTTCTCCAATGCATGAAAGTGAAAAGTGAAAGTGGAGTCGCTCAGCCGTGTCCGACTCTGTGCGACCCCATAGACAGCAGCCCACCAGGCTCCTCCGTCCATGGGAGTTTCCAGGCAAGAGTACTGGAGTGGGGTGCCATCGCCTTCTCCGAAATATAGCTAGCAACATTCTTTCCTAAGGAAGTATTTAAGCTGAGAGCTTTCATTAGGTGCAGCCCAGTAACTCCCCAGGTCATCTGACTAGTCCTTTCTGCCCCCATTACTGTCTTTAAGGGAAATGGCACATTGGCATTGTACATAAAGTTCAACAAAGATGTCTGCATGAACAAAGCAAGTGGTGGGTCATTGTGACCCCTTACAGGACTGAGAAATGAATGTTATCTCCTAAGGAGTTCCATGACTGGCACCAGAAGAAAAATTGAACTTTAGGGTTGAACAGGTTATTTCTGCCATTGAGGACTTGTGGTTAATGCATAACATGGAAACACAATGCACACTAAAGGGGAGGGAGGAGGTTTTAACCTTCCTTGTCTTGCCTTAAAATGGAAATTTTTATCTTATCATTGGTAATATTGTAAACAAAGGGGCCTATGACAGAGCAGTGTAGACACTTAAGCCCAAATCCACTGCTCATGCTCAGCAACTGTGGCTGAAGTGGAGGCAATATAGAGGATGACTGGGTGACCCTGCACCCCATTCAAGTGAACTGGATGACCGGGGCTGGCTTTCCCGAGGTGAAATGTGAATCCTGAATGAGATTTACCTGCACAGAACACAGTGCATCTATGAATAAAGTAAGAAATTCAAGAGCTGTTAAGCAGTCCTGTGAGATGGGGCTGAGGGTTCCAGTGGGAAGGCAACCATGGTGAGTTTGGAAAAACACTGGTTTTCCAGCTTTTCATCACTGAAACTTCTCTAGAAAGTCTTTCTTGAGCTCTCAGACCTAAGTACACCCTTAGGAATGCCATTTATCTATTTTTTTCTAGGCTGTTATTAGCATCAGAGAAAAGCTCCTGTTAGAGCAGAGATGAATTTTAATCATTATAGTGACCTCAGGGCTTCCATCAGTATCTGACATAGAGGAGGCCCTTAGTAATTTGATGAATAAACACTGAAAGCAGACAAAAGTACCTAACCAAAAATGAAGCTAGGGAGGTCAACTTCTTAGTAGTTACGATGATCATGAGAATGGGTGTGGACAAATAATTACTTAAAACTGCTGGTCTTATCTTGTACTGGGAAATTAGGCCTGATAAGGTATGGCAGGGCCTTCAGACTAGGCTGAGCCTGCACTGTAGAATGCTTCCGTTTTGAGGCAGGGCTATTTACAGCCATCAAGTTGGTGGAAGTAGAGGACAGATGAAAGACATGAAACAGGTGGAGGTTGCTGTTAAGATGTTTTTGGGCCACTTGTTCCAGATAATTCTGCTGGGTTCAGCTTGGGGAGTACCAGCCTGACCTTGAAATCCCACACTTGTCACACTATAATGTGAATTTTCTAAGACTCCACCTACACCGAACTCCCCAAGAAGCAGACGTTAATACGGTTTTCCTAGTAACTTGGACAATGAAGTCCAATACATTTTTGCTTGCTTTCTGAGGCTCAATCATTTTGATCAAAATTGTTAAATTTAGGACGGCTACCCAAAAGTGGAGCCAGTTTTCTCATCTGTATAATGGCATCACTTCCACCAGCATCACAGTTGTGTCAGGATGAGATATTTGTTTATGACACCATGCTTTGAGGGTGCCGGCTTGAGATCACATCACTAGCCCACACCAAGTGAGAGTGAAAGTTGCTCAGTTGTGTCTGACTCTTTGCGAACCCACGGACTATACAGTCTGTGGAATTCTTTAGGCCAGAATACTGGAGTGGGTAGCCTTTCCCTTCTCCAGAAGATCTTCCCAACCCAGGGATCAAATCCAGGTCTCACGCACCGCAGGTGGATTCTTTACCAGCTGAGGCACAAGAGAAGCCCAAGAATACTGGAGTGGGTAGCCAATCTCTTCTCTAGGGGATCTTCCCGACCCAGGAATCGAACTGGGGTCTCCTGCATTGCAGGTGGATTCTTTACGAACTGAGCTATCAGGGAAGTTTATACAAACCATTACAATCAACACCCTGTGGAACATCCACCAGGATGTTCTGAAGCGGTCTCCTTCACAGCAGCGACCTCACCTCAAGCTTCAAAGACTGCCCCGCTTCATCTTTACAGTGATGTGTGTCACAGGGCGGCAGATGGGTCTGGCATGTAGCCAGCTTGTGCTTGTGAAACGGACTTCCTATGGGGACCTCACAATGGACCTCAATCCCTGGGAAAGGATAATTTCAAGGGGTTCCAAGAACAAAAAACCCAAGGGCATTCACCTCCTAGCAGGAATGTAAAACCACTAATGCTGAGAACAAAGGAGGGAACCCAGATTATGAACTCTAGAGAGACTCTGCTGCGTCTCACCCTCCCCTCTCTGAAGGGCTACTCGGAGAAGGAAGAAGGGCTGTCGGTCATAACGTAGGCACAGATGAAGGTAAGGGACTAAACAGAATTTATTTCAATGGCCTAGCTTCAGAGAGCAAGAATCAGACACACATCCCACTAGGTATTCAGGGTCCTCCAGGCTCGAAGCAATCACAGATGCCAGTTCCACATCACCGTCTGGTTTAGGCTTCTTCCTCTGAAAGATACAAAGGTTATATCAAACTGGTGAACTGCTTATGATTTTCAACACTTTCACTCAGATGTGAAACCATTCAGAACCTCAGAGGACTACCAGGTATTTCCTTCAGTCACCAACCGGTGAAGCAGGTGAGAGAACGATTTAAGGCCTAGCATGAACCTGGAGCATCATTCCTCCCTGGGACCGTTGGCTAGTCTCAGGGACTTCTAGACCTTCCTCTAGACATTTCTTTCCTGCCCTAACTCTCCTCGCCAACCCCATCATGTGCTCTAAAGGCTCTGGAAATGGCTCCTGGAACTAGACTGAATGCCATACCAAGTGAAGCCTCAGGGAATTCCTGGAGTTTTCCACTGAGGTTAGAGGACTGAGGCTGCAGCGCTTGAGCCCCAACCAGCCCACAGCTCACGCCAGACTTCTGAGGGAGGCTTGCTACACACCTTCTTCTTCCTCTTCCTCCTCCTCCTCCTCCTCGTCGTCCTCATCGGAGCTGAAGGTGCCGTCGGGCAGGCTGTAGACACGGATGACCTGCTTGTTGGGGTCCTTGAGGATGAGGTACTTGCCCTCCTCCAGCTTCATGCAGATGTCGATGACGCAGCGCAGGATGCCCCAGGCATTCTCCACACTCAGGTTGATCTGACTGGCGAACTCGTTGGGTTTGAACTGCTGGGTACCCAGGATGACGTGGCGCGAGGAGTCTTTCACGTGGTACCGGGACACGTAACTACCAGGGGAAGGAGTGTTAGGGTGGGGCACGCCGGCACAGACCATGTGGCACGGGACACGCAACTGGGGGGTGTCGGGTGGCAGTGTTAGGGTGGGGACCGCTGGCACAGAGGCACAGCTGTGCCTGGGGTTGAGTTATCAGTTAAATGGCAGCCTCGTGCTTGTCCCAAGAAAAGGGAGAAAAGGGCAGCCTTGTTCTCCTAACCCGAAGACCCCTCCTTTCCGAAGATGAGCTCCCGGCTCCTGGGCAGGAATCTCACCCAAGCTTGAGGTACTCGGATCCAGCCAGTAAAGCACAGCAGGTCCAGCGGGCCAACTTGTAGCTGTTGTTTTTCAGCTCGGTGGCAATGACAGCCCCTCGCTGAGAATCAAGCTTCTGTCGCCAGTCAACGCCGTTACAGTGCTGTGGGAGGAGGGCCCCAGTTACAGGTGCCAAGGCACCATGCTGCCTGTGGACTACTGGCCCCTCTGGTAGAGAAGAAGGTCCCTAGTGGGCTTAACCAGGGAGGGGAAAGCCCACAGGTGGAGCAGAAGGAAGACATCATCCATCCCTCTCTTGCACAGCCTGCCACACAGCTGGTGCTTAACAAACTGTAACTCCTCTCTTTACAAGGTCTCAACCAGACCAGGACACATACGCACACATGTTAGAAACAAGTGCCATACAAATGTTTATCACATGTGGTGTGGAGAGAAAGAGTTTCACAAGGGAGTGTGACAGCTCACCCGTGGAGAATACTGGCAGAAGCTGGAGTTAGGGGGATCTGAGAGGGACAGGGAAGAGACAGACTGGTTTAGTGTGGAAGCCCGCAGAGGGAGGGGAGGTCAGGTAGGTCTGACCTGATGGAGAGGGAGTTAGGGAGGTCAGTTAAGAGACAAATGCAAAATAACAGGCGTTATGAGTAGGGTCCTGAACTAGGGTGATGTCAGTGAAACCCAGGGCTGGGCAAGTAGACAGCCTGAGCCTGACAGCAGAATTCAAGGGTGCAAAGGAGGAGGAGGAGGAGGAGATGTTTGAGGTTCTGAGCCTAAGAGAGCAGGAGAAATGACACTGATGGACAGTCAAGCCAGAGGGAATGACAAATGAAGACACTGGAATGACAAAGTGTTTTAGAAAAAACAACCACTAAAAAATTCCAAAACAAAAACAACGATAGACCAGGAGTCAGAAGAGATTTCAGGAATCATTTCTGGAGTTCAAGGAAGAGGCCTGGGGTTAGGCTTAAATCTAAGATGGTCCCTGGTGGCCCTGCTCTTGCTGCATCTGCTATCCCAGAGTCTGGGGGAACCCTGAGCATAACTACCCAGGATCATGCTGCTACTGCTGCTGCTGCTGCTAAGTCGCTTCAGTCGTGTCTGACTGTGCGACCCCATAGAGGGCAGCCCACCAGGCTCCCCCGTCCCTGGGATTCTCCAGGCAAGAACACTGGAGTGGGTTGTCATTGCCTTCTCCAATGCAGGAAAGTGAAAAGTAAAAGTGAAGTCGCTCAGTCGTGTCTGACTCTTAGCGACCTCATGGACTGCAGCCCACCAGGCTCCTCCGTCCATGGGATTTTCCAGGCCAGAGTACTGGAGTGGGGTGCCATTGCCCTCTCCATGCTACCTTGTGTCTAAAGAGATTCTGCAGATGGAATCAAGGTCCCTTAAGATAGGCAGACCATCTGAGTGGACCACACACAGTATAAAGAAGTGAATGTGGCAAAAGAGTTGCATAAGGGACTGACCCTAAGAGAAGGTGCCACTGGGGGGTTAAAAAGGAGGGAAACAGCAAAGGAAATGTGAAGGCAGCTGAGAAGCGTGCAGGACCAGATTATGGCAGCAGCAGAGGGCGCCGTCACACAGGACGATGTTCCTGGGGGGCTGTGGTCAGAGGCTAAGAGCAGGCCACTGGTTCAGAGCTGAGTTTGCAGCAAACCTTCTAGGGTGCTCTCAGCAGGTGACAGAAGCTAAAGAACACCTGAGGAGTGAAACCTGGTGCCCAGAATGCTAATCCTTAGGCTCTAACGCAGGCAGAGCACAATGGCCCCTGACCTCCATCTCACTGGACCCTCATTAACACAGGCCTGGCCTTGCTGTCCTCCTACCAAGACTCTTTTATTCTACACACCAGTGACCAGGAGCATGGCCACACATTTTACATTCAGGTGTGTAGGCCAGGTACTTTCAGAAAGGATGACAGCCCCATCCTGGCACACTAGCCTGGGAGAACGGAAAGAGAAGGAAAAACGAAGGATGCGTATTTCTTTCAAGATGCCCCTCCTGAAAAGCCAAACCTGGGATAATCTGAGTTCAGTAAGAGACAAAGTTGAAAAAAGGGTGCCAAAAGGTTGAAAACCAGGTAGGGGCTGCCATAAGTGAAATAACAGGTCCAAAAGGAGAGCTGCCAGCCCAGCTCATAAGGAGAGACTGAAATCACACTTGCAGAGGGCAGAAGCCAACAGGAGGCCGGAACGGACAGAGACAGAAAACACAAAGGCAAGGTAATCACCCGCACACACGATCTCTTCCTCAAAGTGGAACTAAGTAGGGGGAAAATTCAGAAGACAGAAAACCTCTGTAAGCAAGGCAAGGGGAAGAGAGACACAGGCTGCAGGCGCCAGCCCGGGACACGGTGTCCCGCGTGCCTCACCCTGGAGTCCCACTCATTGAGGGTCTTGATGTTGATGAAGGACACCTCCCCGTTGGCTCCAGTCATGACGCCATCGTGCTCACAGCGGACGATGAGGTCGATGTCGTCCCCGAGCTTCCACCGGCGGTAACTGCAAGGAAGAAGGAGTGCCTCTGGTCACCTGAGGCCCTGGGTCCAGATGCACCACCCACACAGGGCGGGGGCACTAGGGAGGAGGCATACCGGTACGCCACAGAGGCAATCTCGTTCTTATCCATGTCGTCCTCCACAAATGGGTTGGGGTTGGGGAAGTTGTATCTTTCCTTCCCCTGTAAAAATGACACAAGTGTCATGAGACAGCACCAACCCGTTGCCAAGGCAATCAGCCATACCCAGCACCTCTCCTTTGTCACAGCCCTGCCTGGGTCCCTAGAGCTCGATGGGGCTCTGGGCACACTTCCGAGCCCAAGCGAGCACCCCGTGGGTCACAACAGAGGTAACAGCTCGCGTTCACCCTATGCTCATGTTTGTGAAACACGAGCTTCTAGTCTCTTATTTAACTAGCAACAGCGCCCCCTCCTGTTATGTCTTCCTCCAAGGTACACACAGTCATTTGTCACAACATGTACGTATCCTGAGCTTACCATCTTTCCTCCTCCATTGTGTGTTAGTCGCTCAGTCGTGTCCGACTCTTTGCGACCTCACGAACTGCAGCCTGTCAGGCTCTTCTATCCACGGGATTCTTCAGGCAAGAATATTGGAGTGGATTGTTGTTCCCTTCTCCAGAGGATGTTCCCGACCCGGGGATCCAACCCAGGTCTCCTGCATTGCAGGCAGATTCTTTACCATCTGAGCTACAGGGAAGATCTTTCCCCCTCCATTATAAAGTTTTCTAAGGGCAGGCACTTAGGCTGGCTGGTTGCTATATCTCCAGCTCCTAAGAAATGCAGCTGTATCTGTGCACAAGGGTGTCTTGGTCATATATTTCAAGGAATCTTCACGACGTATCTATATGAGACAAATATTATTCAAGTATTCTAATTTTACAGAGGAGATTCCTTGGTGGCTAGGGGGTAAAGAATCTGTCTGTAGTGCAGGAGATGTGGGTTCCATCCCTGGGTCGGGAAGATCCCTGGGAGAAGGAAATGGCAACCCACTCCAGTATTCTTGCCTGGGAAATCCCAAGGACAGATGAGCCTGGTAGGCTATAGTCCATGTGGTCTTAAAGAGTCAGACATAACTTAGCAACTAAACAGTTTCAGAGAAGAAACATGACTGGCACCACAAAGCTAAAAGTGGTGAATCTAGGGCTCAAAGTCAGGCCTTCTGACCTCTAACCTCAAGCTGAGATCTCCTCTGTGACAAGCAGGGACCCCCGTCTGTCCTGTCTAATCCCACAACCCAGAGCTGACGACCCAGTACATGCTCAGTAGGCAGCAACTGGGGTTGATGAACTGAGTGCTCCCAGGACCTTACCATCCTCAAGCACTGCTGGGAGAAGTTGTGGTTGATGTAGGTTGCTTCCATGGCCAGGTTGCGGGGTGAGTTGAAGGAGTTACCTTCATCTTGAGGGGGTTCGTTGGCTGTCTCACTCACTGTCAGAAGGTCTGCAAAATTGGCAGCATGGTCACCCACCCATGAAACAGTCACCAAAGAGGCGTAGGGCCCCTTAGGGAGATGTGGTGATTCAAACGACATAGGCCCTTCCTCTAGAGGACCGCCATCTGCTAACCTGGGTCTTCTGAGTGCGGCTGGGTGGGGTGGGTTTCTGGATAACCTGAGATACTAACATTACATTCTGTCACAACCACACCTATTTTTGAGTGACATGGTTTTCATTCAACGTGTGTGTGTACATACACATGTGTATGGTACATGTGCATTTTTTCCTTCATAAATATGCTGAAGTAAAAAGGGCATCAGTCCAAAGAAAAAGGTCAAGTACATACTAAAGGGGGTATGGACAGATGACAGAGGTCAGGAAGCTGCTACTCAAATGGGTGGAAACACGGTGTTGGGGTGCCACGAGGACTCAGATGCTGCTGCCTGACAGGGGTACTGCAGTGACAGCCCCTTCCTCTATCTCTGAGGAGGCTGAGGGGGGATTCTGACATGGCTGTTGGTGTTCGTGGGGAGACAGAATACCTTCTACCCATTCTCTGTACCTGGGAATGGCTTTGGACCAACAAGGACACTCAGAGCCTCTGTGTTGTTCCTAGACAGGCTTCTTACCAAAGTCAGAGTTGTCCCTCTTGTCAAAGAAGAGCTTGGATCCGACCCTCTGGACAACGATGTCCCAGGAATACACAGAGCGGGTGCAGCTCATCAGCGTGGCCAGAATGGCGTCGGTGGCAAACACATTGCCCTGAGTCTTCGCCAGCTGCAAGGAGGACAGCAGAGAGATGGGGCTACTTTGGGGCTCACCTGCCCATTCACAGGAGGTGAAGGACTTGTCTGCAAGGAGCCCTCACACCTATACCTACACCTCTGCTTGTCTGAGCCAGGCTGCAGCAAGCCAGCCAGCAAATTTGTATCCTGGGTCCAATGAACTGCAGTTTCCTGACCACCTGTTACACCCCAACACTTACGGTCCGGTCAGCAGAGTGCCTTCATTTTCACCTAATCCTAAATTGATTCACATGAGTCTTATCTACAGGGGCATCTGAGGCCTGGTCGGTTCATACACCCCCCCACCCCCTCGCCACATCTCTGCTCTCTCTGAGGCCTCAGCGGTGGTATTGCAGCACTCCCCTCAGGTGGGCACGGGGCAGGGGTGCCCACCTTCCGGATGACGGGGTCGTCCGTGGTGGTGACGGTGTGGAAGATACGCTTGATGCTCCGAAGCGGCTTCTCGCTCCGCGTGGTGATGCGGTCAAAGGCCTTGTCGTAATACTCCAGGGCCCCACAGCACTCGCTGAGGGGAGAGCACACAACACACGCTAAGTCAAGGGGAGCAAGACTACCTACTTCTTCTCTGTTACACCATGGAATCCAAAATCTTATCCAAAAGTCTAACACGAGAGATGAAAACAGTCTCTGACTGGACTCTCAGAGCTCATGCAGGGCCTGCCCCCTCAGGTCCTGAAGTGGCTCCACCCAACAGTGACAAGTGATTTGGCTCAGGACACCACTCCCCGCCCCACTTTAGAGACAGGGAGAGGAGCAGTGACAGAGCCCTCAGCAGGAGGCTGCCTCCTGGCTGATGCTCCAGCTCCCAATAAGTTATGTCCACCCACTGGCCTTCTGAGATAAGGAGTTCTTTGAAACATCAGGAAAAGCGTCACTTCTCTTGAAGAACTGCAATCTTTCTCTTTCTGCCCAAAAAGCTAAAGAACCCAACCTTCTCTTTTGCTTAGGATTTCAGGAAGCTGAAAGAAATCTAGAGTTTTAATAATAGGAAATTTCTTTCTGCTTTCTCCCAACAAGAATCCTATAATTTAATTTTTCTTTTGCTCACAATGCCAGGAAGTTGAAAGAGAACTGAAGTTTTAGCTTCAGTAAATTTCTTTCTGCTTTTCCTGCCACAGGCATTTTTTTTTTTTTAAGCTCGTCCGCTAATCTTAGGCAATGTTTTTGGAAATGCTAGGGCTCAGGCCAACAGTCATCACCAACATTCACACACATTAAGAGCATGATGGAGAGTAGGAAAAGATGCCACCTACATGTCCTGGGGCTCTGACACTTCCAAGTACCGCATCTTCATCAGCTGAGGGAAGTCCATCTCCTCCTTCACCTCCCAGTCACTGCGGACTTCCACCGAAGAGTCTCGGGGCTTCTGTCAGGAAAAACCGTTGGAGGGGGAAAATGACAGCCAGCGCGAAACATAAGCAAAAGGCAGGTAACAGTATGAAGGGCTTGTATTCAATAAATATATCCAGAACAGTCATACGACAGGCTGGCTGTTTTCTAACAGCTCCTCTGCATTTCTCCCATGTCATTACCTGGTTATTCTTGCTGCTACAGCAAGCACCGAGTCCAGCAAATGTAACTCCCACAACTGCACCTTTACTCTGGCTTACACACGTCTTCTACTTGCACAACGTCCACATAAACACTTTTAGAGGAATGTCTACGGTGGCACCATGCACAATACCCTCAAGTAAAACCCTGATGTCTATCAATGGTGAACAGACAGACAAAACGTGGTCTATCCAGGTAATGGAACATGGCAATAAAGAGGGATGAAGTGCTGACATGGGCTACCACACGGATGAACCTTGCAAACATGATGCTTGGTGAAAGGAGTCAGTCACAAAAGATCATTCTGCTCTGGTTCCATTTATATGAAATGTCCAGGAGAGATTAATCCAGAGACAGAACACAGAGAAGGGGCGGTCTAGGGCCGAGGAAAACGGCTGACCGGAACAGGGCTTTTTGTAGTGATGAAAACATTCTGACACAGACCACAGTAATGGCTGCAGGACTCCGTGCATAACTATGAACCACTGAGCTCATCTTAAATGGGTGAATTGTATAGTATGAGAAGTAAAACCCTCAATAATGCTGTTATAAAACCAACCAAAAAAATCAAATTCCTGGACAGAATTCTGATACAGATATACTACCTGTGATTTTTGGTCCCATTTCTGCCTCACTCCAAATTGTTTCTGGAATTTTTTCTGCAGTCGTATGCGTTCTCTGGAAAGATAGGAAAACTGCTTTCAGTACAGATTTTTAAGGAAAGTAGAGGCTTAAGAAAAAACAAAAACCAAGACGAAAACAGCACACACTAGACATGCTAGGAGAGGCATATTGCCCCCAATATGCCAGTGTATACCAGATATGACCAGTATATACCACTCCATCTCTAGAGGCTGTCCTCTGGCAGCCTCAGTTCGGGCAGGCTACTGTCCTACACAGCTCCAGGGACTCACAGGACCCGGTGTGAGTGGGCCCCGGGAGCTTCACCACAGAAGCCCTGCGTCTAGGTGAAGCTCTGGGGTCACTTCCTGTCTGCCTTTGTTTCTGTGTCAGTCAGTGCTCACAACCAGTGCAAGCAGTTTCCTGTCCATGGTCTCTGCCATGACCAGCTCTTGGAAGACGACACCAGGGCTGAAATAGTGGCTTAACTGGCTTTGGGGAGGCTTTTTGGTTTTTCGTAATACTGGGGAAGAAGATGACTATTCTGCTCTGGCTTCCTGACAGCAGTGTGGTCAGTCCTGGAAAAATAACTTGTTCCAACAGGATGGGCAACTCACCTCTCCTTCTGCTTGGCACTCTTAGGCAGGGTCTGCAGGTTGAACTGCAACATGTTCCGTCGATCTTTGTCTCTGCGGAGATTTCGCTAGGAATCAGGAAAAAACATCATGTTAAAATCTTGGGACATTCAGCTGATAATTGGTGGTGCCCAATGGGATGCTGTTAGAGTGAGTTTAGGATGCACCAGCCCAGTTGCACATTTCATTCTGTGCTTTTACAGGATCAACACCTGGGGTTTTTAGGTTGAGTAAGCACAGGCCTACCTCCCAGATACTCTGGGTCTGGTCCCAGACCACCACAATAGAGTGAGTATTGTAATGAGGCAGGTCACACAATGTTTTGCTTTCCCAGTGCCTATAATTTATGCTACAAATACTATACACTATACTGTAGTCTACTAATGTGCAACACTGTTATGTCTTAAACAAGGTATATATCTTCATTAGAAAGAAACTTTATTGCTAAAAATGTTAACCACCTTCAGCGATTAGTAACACCACTGATCACAACAAATATGATAATAATAAAAAAGTCTGAAATATTGCTATGACAGAGACATGAAGTGCGCAAATGCTGTTGAAAAAACAGAACTGAAAGACTTGCTCGATGCAGGGCTGTCACAAACCTTCAATTTGTTAAAAAAAAAAAAAAAAAGCAGTTATCTGGTTTTTTGTACTGAAGCACAATAAAAATGTTTGTACCTTGAATTAGCTTAGACTCATATCCATGCTTTTACTGAGGCAGGTTCACTGGCTCTTATTAGAGTTGCTGAGTTTGCCTCTTTATGTGAGAAGATGCAGCCCAACTGGATCATCTACTCAGTAAATCCTGGACACAGCAATTATTCGAGGCAACAGACACTGACGCACATGGTTATCCAGCACAAACAGCCATCCTTAGCACAGATGTCCTAGCTACTGGTCAACAGACAGCTGAACTGTTTAAAGGCATTCCTGGACATGGTACCCGTTTACTTTAGCACAGTTTGTCACTAAAGAGCTACTTGGATTCACTCAGCTGTGCTGAGTCGTATCTACCTCCTTGTGACCCTATGGACTGCAGCCTGCCAGGCTCCCGTGATACTAGAGCGGGTTCCATTTCCCACTCCAGGGGATCTTCCTGACCCAGGGATTGAACCTGTGTTTCTTGCATCTCCTGCTTGGCAGGTGAATTCTTTACTACTGGGAGACCTGGGAAGCCCATTAATATATTATGGGATTCATTAGGATACCCATAGTAACATGCTTTCCCCTCATCAGTACTCACATGGTACCATTTTTAGCACCAGGTGACAGCCCCAAGATGGTCAGACTGCTGGCTCTTGACTTACCTGTGCGAATCGCATTCGATTCCGCTGGTAGGCGGTCTTCTGTGTGCGCGCTGTGTCCACCAGCTGGAAACTAGTTTCATCCTCCTCGTGGAAGTAAGCATACTGACTTCCACCTCCAAACTGAGAGGAGTACTTATCTGCAGGCAAAGGTGACAGTATGTAACACTACCCACAAACTTTTTAAGTACATAGTAGTCTAAAGCCTGATATTTATAGTGTGGTCTCAGGAGCCACCCCATCGGCTGGCAGCATTTTAGATGTACAGACTCACAGCTCCACCCTAGATCCACTGAGTAAGAACCATCCTTTTAATAAGATCCCCAGCAGATTATGGAGAAGGCAATGGCAACCCACTCCAGTACTCTTGCCTGGAAAATCCCATGGACGGAGGAGCCTGGTAGGCTGCAGTCCATGGGGTCGCTAAGAGTCGGACACAACTGGCCGACTTCACTTTCACTTTTCACGTTCATGCACTGGAGAAAGAAATGGCAACCCACTCCAGTGTTCTTGCCTGGAGAATCCCAGGGACGGAAGAGCCTGGTGGGCTGCTGTCTGTGGGGTCGCACGGAGTTGGACACGACTGAAGCGATTTAGCAGTAGCAGCAGCCAGCAGATTAATACGCACATTCAAGTTTAAAAAGCTCTGATCCAAAGAACTTTCTAAGTCAAGACAGAGTCTGAGGAATTCAAGACAAGCCCATTTTGCACTCTGCCTTCTTCTGTAAGAACAGGAGTTACAGTTTACTCTCTCAGGAGAGGCAAGCAGGCGGTTACACACGTCATCACTGTCACCAGCTGGCGCCCAAGGCAGACGTGGCTAATGGGCTAGGACTGGCTTTCTGGCTGACCTCAGACTTCAGATCGTCTTTGACTCAGTATTCCAGAGAGCCATTCCTAGCTCTCTTGACTAGTACAGAGGAAAAAACTAACTTCTATTAGGATCCTAAAACCAGGAGTTTTAAAACTGGGATCCACTGACTGGCCTTACAGGCTCAGTAAATCCCAAGTAATGAAATACAAAATGGGAATATGTTCACCAGATTTGTAAAAGGGGCCATGGCTCCCCAAAGTAGGGGGAAAAACCTACTATAATATGCTGAACAGTCTAACTTTTGAGGCTATTTACAAAAAATGGATTGTCTCCACAGTCCATAATAGGCCCCTAAAAATTATGAATTATCACCATTTCGTTCCCATCCTAGAATGCTTTCAGGTGGAGGTTACTAGAAACACGAACAATCCACCGAGGGCCTGACCTGGGTAGGCAGGCAGGCGGAGAACACTTACTCGTGTATCTCTTGTCTTGGTATGTGGCCCCCGTCCAGTCTGCAACCTAGTGAGCACAACAAGGGAAGGCAGAGAGCACACGTCAACCAGGCAAGTTTCTGTTGACCCAGAAACCCCCTCCTCCCAAGTGAGGACACGCTGTCACAAAGTGTTAGAAAGACTGGCTCAGGATAGCTTTGTAAGAGCCCAGCTCTCCTATGACTACTGGAAGTAGCCAGAGCTTATAACCATTATCCTTTTGAGAGAATAAAATTAAAATGAACTTGGAGCATCAGCTGCAGCTTTAAGAGATTCAGACCCTGCTGACAGGCAAGCACCTTTCCGAGCCGATCTCCTTTGCTGAACGGCTGGTAGGGCATATCCCGAAACTGCTCCGGAACTGCACAGGGACCCCAGCCTGAGGGGTTGTCCTGGATCACAGGCGTCATGAACTTTGCCATCTTTTAAAACCTTAAAAATACAAATAACAAAGTAACTCCATGAAGAAAAGCCTCAAAAAAAAAAAAAAAAAAAAAAAAAACCACAAGTCTTCCATTTGAGGTAAGCTAATACATGAATGATAAAGGTAAAAAAGCAAAACACAAAACAGAAGCCTCAACTGTTGAGCTGCTCTCCACTTAACATCTTCCTGTAAATAATACTGTGAATACTTAAAACTCAGACTGCTAACCAGATTTATGTATCATATCTCACTGTTTTTTTTTTTTTCTACTGTACTATCTCTGAAATGAACCTGCACCTTCTAATTGATGAGGTGTCATGTCGTATCTGGCAACTTTTCTTTCTTAGTGTTACATGAAGAAATTGTGCTTCTTGAATTCAGTGATGTCTTACAGATTTGATGAAATGTAATTAACTTTTTTTTGAGTTTAATAACCAAGTTCCAGTTCTCATTCACACCTTCAACAGACATACAATATTTAATTCCCCTAAACCTCAGTCTCTTTACCTGAAAAAATAATAAGATCCTTGTTTTATTCCCCTCAGAGGATCACTGTGAAAACCGTATATATTAGTTAACATATGTGGAAATAGTTCCATTGTAAAATGCAAGACACTTACTACTCAGTCTTACAAAAATACATTTACACACAGTGCTGAGAAAAAACAAGGGTCCATGAATATATCCTGAAATGCAACCTTCCTTTGTTGTTCTTCCAATTTTCTGTTGTCAGTGCAAATTCTTATGCAGGGCATAAGAGTCAGGCAGCAAGTCCAGCAGAAGGTTGAGGAGGCCACCTGAAGCCTTATGTCATGAAAGTGGCTGAACACAGCCAATGTTCATAAACATTATGAGTACCAGGCATGTTGTTAGTGCTTTCCACACATTAATTCATTAACTCCTCTCAACAATCTCCTCCCAAGTTAGGGCCAGTATTAGCCCCATTTTCCAGATAAGAAAACTGAGGCACAGAGATATCAAGAAATCGCCTAAAATCACAACACTAATGGATGAAAATCTGAACCCTGGGAAACTGGCTTCAGAGTCCACACTTTGTGTAACACCAGTACTCCTCTCAGGAAGAGTAAAAACCAGGGGCTCCAGACAGGTATCTGCCAAACAATTCCTACCCAAAACTCATGCATTTATCATCCATTCTAATCCCCTGAAAATGCCCAGAAGCTGAGTTCCCAGGGTAAAATTCACCACACAAATATTTCCAGAGTCTGGGGAGCAAAGAGCAAAGGATACTAAATTTATGAAACTCTCTTCATTTTCCCATGATGGGGAGAGTTCCTAGAGGTGACACTTGCGTGATCCAAAAGGGCATGAACCTGGAAGCCCCATCCTCCCACCTGAACTTAAATTACAGTACAGGAAGCAGACTGAGGGAGAGTGTGGTGGTCTCAAAACAATACACCCTTATATATTACCAGGGTCCTACAACATGTCAGATGCAACACCACTAAACCCCTAGGCCCCCATTTCAGATATAAAACTACACACAGTTCAGCCAAATCAAGCAGCTGATCTCATCATTTCAAGATAGACTTGGTTTCTAGGGTCCTCTGTCTTAAGTGTAACACTCTTCCCATTATTTTACAGCTGGACAGCAGCCTGAAAAGATCCTGGGTTTCAGATCATATCGATAACACAATAAGATATCTCCAAACACACTTTAAAAGCGGTGGAAGGGTTTCAACGCGTAAAATAAAATGTAGGCAGAGCACAATGTAACCAATAGGGGAAACTAAATCTTTCAGTTGAAACGGAGTGACAGCTGTACTGGCTACACATACAGGATGAGGCGGCACCAACAGGACAGTCATAGGGAGAGCCTTGTGGCTGGCAGGCCATGTACTGGGCACGTTGTCGCAGCCACTGCAGATCGTTTGCCAATTCCTGGGGGGTTAGTATCAAATCAGAGATCAACCAACTACATCCCAGCCTTCCAATTCATAAGCAAGGAAAAGAAACATTTAGACCGAACTCCTCCGAGCAGGGCCGAACATCGCTCAGGTTGGCACACCCAATAGCCCTCTCTAGAAGCTCAGGGAACCGTGGGGCACTTTAAAAGACCCTGAGACTCAGCGGGGTTAATAGCACGTTCACATCAGAACAGACCGTCGGTGGCCGCTAAGCGGACTCCAGGGAAAGAGACCTCAACCACAGGTTCTGCCCCGCACTGGGTCGGACCTGGGGGGGCCGAAGGCGGATTCCTGCCCCGCCCAACGCAGGAACAGAAAGGCAGGAGTGGGCGTACGGAAGTCTCTTCCGGTAGGCCCCCGAAGGCCAGGCGCAGCCCAACTCTGCTCTGGAGGTCCGCGGAAGCGTATGGAATACGCTGCTTACCTGTAACGGCCGTAACCGGCCCCGATGGTGAGAGATAGTCTAGGCCGGATACCGCGCCACTGCCTGAGCTCCGGGGAACCGGGAAAGGAAGAAAGATGGGCGCGCAGCGGCCGGTACCGTAAACACGACCGACGGTGTCGTAAACTGCTTCTTGGCTTCCTTCCGGTTCGACGGCGGAGCGCAGGAGTCGTAAAGCGAAGGCATATCCGGAAGTTCGTCACTGTTCTTTTCGCGGTGTTCTTATTTAGCCTTCGAGGCTGATAGACACCGGAGGATGTTTACAGTTACGTCATGGGGCATCCGGCGACACTCCGAGAGTTTCAAGTTCCATGAAACGTGGCGGCCTTGGAGTTGGAGTTGGAAGCGGAGACTGGCTGATGTCCCACAATGCCTTGCGGGCCGCTCTGGCCACTCTGTATCCCACAATGACCCGCGGTTCCTGCCTTCTTTAAAAGAGCGTGTGTTTCGAGTTTCACCGTTAGGGGGAGTTCGAGTCTTTCAGGCAGGTTTTTGTGACTACTCACTGAGCCTTCAGCGGTTTCGGAAACAGACCAGGAGGTGCAAAGTCACCTGAGTAGATCAGACTACTAGTTTTGGGGGTCGCTGCCAGTGTTCAAACCATAGCTCCGCAGTTCTCAGACTTTCTTGTTTGACAAAGATTCCTGGAGTGCTAATTTGAAAAATGAAGATTCCGGGTCCTCTTCCATAGACTGTTATACCAGCGTGGCTTAGCTGGAGCCCAGAAACCTGCATTTTAATTGGTTGTGATTCTGAGGTGGCGACTCAGGAACCACCTTCCTACGATGGCAACTGTGCTGTCTTTTTGGAAACAGCCTACGGAGTTTGTCCTGCAGCACGCCAGGCCTCCCTGTCCATCACCAACTCCCGGAGTTCACTCAAACTCATGTCCATCTAGTCGGTGATGCCATCCAGCAATCTCATCCTCTGTCGTCCCCTTCTCCTCCTGCCCCCAATCCCTCCCAGGATCAGAGTTTTTTCCAATGAGTCAACTCTTCACATGAGGTGGCCAAAGTACTGGAGTTTCAGCTTTAGCATCATTCCTTCCAAAGAACACCCAGGACTGATCTCCTTTAGAATGGACTAGTTGGATCTCCTTGCAGTCCAAGGGATTCTCAAGAGTCTTCTCCAACACCACAGTTCACAAGCATCAATTCTTCGGCACTCAGCTTTCTTCAGAGTCCAACTCTCACATCCATACATGACCACAGGAAAAACCATAGCCTTGACTAGACAGACCTTTGTTGGCAAAGTAATGTCTCTGCTTTTGAATATGCTGTCTAGGTTGGTCATAACTTTACTTCCAAGGAGTAAGCATCTTTTAATTTCATGGCTGCAATCACCATCTGCAGTGATTTTGGAGCCCCCCTCCCCCCCAAATAAAGTCTGACACTGTTCCCACTGTTTGCCCATCTATTTGCCATGAAGTGATGGGACCAGATACCATGATCTTCATTTTCTGAATGTTGAGCTTTAAGCCAACTTTTTCACTCTCCACTTTCACTTTCATCAAGAGGCTTTTTAGTTCCTCTTCACTTTCTGCCATAAGGGTGGTGCCATCTGCATATCTGAGGTTATTGATATTTCTCGCGGCAATCTTGATTCCAGTTTGTGCTTCTTCCAGCCCAGTGTTTCTCATGATGTACTCTGCATAGAAGTTAAATAAGCAGGGTGACAATATACAGCCTTGACGTCCTCCTTTTCCTATTTGGAACCAGTCTGTTGTTCCATGTCCAGTTCTAACTGTTGCTTCCTGACCTGCATATAGGTTTCTCAAGAGGCAGATCAGGTGGTCTGGTATTCCCATCTCTTTCAGAATTTTCCACAGTTTCTTGTGATCCACACAGTCAAAGGCTTTGGCATAGTCAATAAAGCAGAAATAGATATTTTTCTGGAACTCTTGCTTTTTCTATGATCCAGCAAATGTTGGCAATTTGATCTCTGGTTCTTCTGCCTTTTCTAAAACCAGCTTGAACATCTGGAAGTTCACGGTTCACGTATTGGGGAATTTCAAAACATTTGAAAGAATCTGAGCACGAGATTTGTGTTCAAACCTCAAGATTCTTTACTACCTGGTCTCCTAGGCTTCCTTTTCAGTCTCCTGGCCTGTCTCCTTCATTGGAAAATGTACTTGCTGTTAGAGCTGATATTTATTCTTGGCTCTGCCACTTTAGCAGTGTAGCCTTCACATCTCTGGGCCTCAGTTTCTTTATTTGTAAATTGAAGATGAGAAAAGGAGGTGCTGTGAGGGTAAAATATATGTATGTGAAAATAGGAATTCCACTTACCAGTTGGACAAACTCGGGCTTGTTAATTGATCTCTTTGAAACCTTATTCATGTATAAAATGAAAATGTTAACAGCAGCATCTGTTTCTATAAATTCTCTTCTAATCCACTCATCATCCAGTTTCCCTAATTTTTGTTCACGGTACCCAGTGGATGATGCTTATTGAAAAACCTTGTAGTCATCATTGGTAGTTCCTTTTCCCACCGCATTCAATCCTTCAGCAAGTCCTCTTTATTCTTTTAGAATACATTTTGAGGGAATCTGCAGGTAGCCCTGTGGTTAGGACTCTGCACTTCCATTGCAGGGGGCGTGGGTTTGATCCCTGGTCAGAGAACTAAGATCCTGCAACCTCACAGCATGGCCAGAAACGAAACAAAAAATGAACCATGGTAAATGCCACCACTTGCCCTCACCATCTTCAGCCTCATGCTTGGGCCCCCAGCGTCCACTTGTGTTCTTCTAGGGTTCTTTCTTTGTGTGGTGATCAAAGCAATCTATTCACAACCTTCTAGTAGCTTCCCATTATATACTTGGAATACAATATGAAAGTCTTCCTATGACCTATCTGGTCCTAGCTTTCTATGATCTTTATATCCTGCCATTTTATATTCACTCTTCTCTAGCTCCAGAGAAGGCACTGGCGACCCACTCCAGTACTCTTGCCTGGAAAATCCCTTGGATGGAGGAGCCTGGTAGGCTACAGTCCATGGGGTCGCTAAGAGTCGGACACAACTGAGCGACTTCTCTTTCACTTTTCACTTGCATGCATTGGAGAAGGAAATAGCAACCCACTCCAGTGTTCTTGCTTGGAGAATCCCAGGGATGGGGGAGCCTGGTGGGCTGCTGTCTATGTGGTTGCACAGAGTCGGACACGACTGATGTGACTTAGCAGCAGCAGCAGCAGCAGTAGCTGCTGTTGCTCACATGCTGTTTTTTTTTTTTTTTTTTTTTAATCATGCTGCATGACTTGCAGGATAGTTCCTTGACCAGGGATCGAACCTGGGCCCCAGCAGTGAAAGTGCTGAGTCTTAACCACTGGACCACCAGGGAGCCCCAATCATGCTTTTTTTTTTTTTTTTTTTAATGCCACAGGGCTGTGGAAAGAATTAAATGAGTTAATTTAAGTGCTTGGAATAGTACCAGGCACATGGCAAGCGAGAGAGTGAATGAGGACAGGGCAAGGCTACCCAGAGGGGTGGTTGGTTGTGGACACAGGCAGTGAAGATGTAGGGGAGATGTATTCCCGGCACCAGAGAACAGCAGGCAGCAAGGTCTCAAGCAGGAAGAAGCCTGGGTGTGACCCAGAAAAAGGAAGTTTCCATTTAGAAATGTGCAGGCCATGGAACAGAGTATGGGATTTTATCCTCAGGATAAAAGTAAGCTACTGAGGGATTTTAAAATGGGGAGGGAAGGAGGGAGGTCATGACCTGATTTAATGTAAAGGAGGGTCATCCCTACTGCCTGTGGAGACTCAAGAGTTGGGTAGGCAGAAAGAGGCAGCAAAGGTGTCCATTGGGGGAGGAATTTAGATAGGATCTCCCACCTAAGCCCAGGGACCCAGTATTGAGAATAAGACAGACTCTCCAAATTCTTCTCCATCTGGGGTGGGCAGGGACATCACGGCCAAAATGGAAAAGATGATTAAACTCTGACACAAAAGCGAGATTGCAGCAGATGGCCTGTGGGCCCACAGGAAAAAAAAAAAAAGAAGAGGAAAACAAAAGACATGATCCAAGCAATCCAGCAAAAGTTAGATCTCCCCTTATAGTGTAGCACATATTACAACTTACTATTGATATTCAGTACATTGACATTAATTGAATCCTTATTTATGTGCCCGGGGTAATGTGCTGAATTCATTTTCTCATTTAATTTTCACAAAACCCCTATCCACTCATTCAACAATTCCCCAAATATGGATCACCAGTCACTGTTCTAGGTAGGACAGCAAAGCCTCTGCTTCCCAGAGCTGACACTCTAGAAGCAGAGACAGAGCTTAGACAAGGAAGCAAAAATATTTCAGCACATGATGAGAATTATGAAGAAATGAAGCAGAGGAAGAGGTGAGGAGGGATGGAGGAAGATGCAGCCATTTTAGAAGTGATGATCAGAGATGATCTCACTGGGGAGATAACTCTTGAGCAGACACAAGGATGCTGGGACCAGGCCAGCTGTGGGTCAATATGGACTCATGTGTGGAGCACCTGAGGGGGTGAGGGAAGGGCCTGTGTTCTCAGTTGCTAGAACAGTGTCTGACATACAGCAGGTGACCAGTAAGCATTTGTTGACTAATCAGTGTATAAAAAGATCAAAATTAGTATGAGATCATTTATTCAGCTTGCATTGTAAGAGCCACCACTTTGCAGCAGGACCCTGTATTTATAACAATCCATTGTAAGATTCTTCAAAGAACGTCTCTTCTAGATGAGTGAGTGACTGCAAAAGTATTTTCTAAACTAAAAAGTGGAGATCCATAGTAGGCCTGCTGGCCTCTCCATATTCATACCCTGATGTCATGTCTAGAAGCAGGAGGCACCATTATTACTCTTTTCTCCTTGGCCTTTTGTGCTGTTCTGTCCTGTCCCTTTCAGATAAGACAAATGCCTTGTCTAATAGGAACCTCCAATGTTTTAAAAAGGGAACTAGCATTTATTGAGTACTTATTATATGCCAGGCAATGTGCTAGTGTTTAAAACAATCATCTCTTATGCTTTCTAAGTGTTCTTTGAGACATTCATGCAGGTGGGGAGAAACAGGCTCTGGGCAATTGGGTGTTTGGCTCCATGAGCAAATGACTGCCCCAAGATTTGAGAGCAATTTTGTGTCCTTATGAACTCCCATCCCGGGAGGGAGGTTCAAGAGGGAGTGGACATATGTACATCTCCGGCTGATTCATGTTGATGTTTGGCAGAAACCATCAAAATTCTGTAAAGCAATTTCCTTTAGTTAAAAAATTGATTAAAAGAAAACCCTTCCATCCTTTACAGGATGGTGCAGAAAGCCTTCCCTGAGGTTTGGGTTTTCTTTTTCTCCTTCCTCCCATGTCTCTTGCCTCTGGTCTCTCTGATTGATTCAGACACTTCCTGTCCTGGATATCAGCAGCAGTTCCAGGATTTCTCCATGGGAAGGTAATAGAGACAGCAATATGGTGGAAAGGAGGGGGAACCCTGGGCTTGTCTTAAAGCTGTGTTTGTGGAGTAGATACCCTGCTTTCATTGGGGTTGTATGTTTATTGGGTGAAAGGAGCCTCTGTAGTATACTCTGAGAACTTGGCCAAATGTGGGTGACCATATCATTTACCATCTAACTTAGGGTCCTTTGGGGAGAGAAAGGGGTTGTTATCAATACTTATGCCAGGCAAAAGCCGTAAACTGGAACTGTTCCTTGCAAATTAGAAGGTAGGATCACCGTAGGGGAAAGGGAAATAAAATTGGCCTCTGTTCTGGTTACCTGCTGCTGTGGAACACATCTATCCAAAATTTGGTGGTTTATGGCAACAATCCTTTTATATTCTCTATTCGCTTCTGTGGGTCAGGAGTTGAGGAAGGGCTTGGCTGGGTGGTTCTGGTCTTGGGTGTCTCAGACAGGTGGTTAGAGGTGCGGGGAGCTGGCTAGACAATTCTCTTTTTCTTTCTCTCCATTTTAGTCTCAGGGTCTCTCTGTGTGGTGAGTTCACATGGAGAGTTTGGGTTTCCTCAGGACATGGTGGCTTCAGGCCAGTCAGACTAGTCACAGGGGGCTTAAGACTGCCAGAGCACGCATTCTGACTAATAAGCTGGGAGCTGCATGGCCTTCTATGATCCAGCCTCAGAAGTTGTGTGTGTGTGTGTGTGTGTGTGTGTGTATGTATGTTTGCTCAGTTGTGTCCAATTCTGCAACCTCATGGACTGTAGCCCTCCGGATCCTCAGGAGGAGAAATTCTCCAGGCAAGAATATTGGAGTGGGTTACCGTTTCCTTCTTCAGATGATCCTTTCTGACCCAGGGATTGAACCCAGGTCTCCTGCATTGTAGGCAGATGCTCTACCCTCTGAGCTACTAGGGAAGCCCCTAAGTTACGTAAGTAACTTCTGAAGCCTCAGAAGTTACGTAGCACCAGTTCCATCCCTCCCTTGGTTCCCAGTGAGTCCCAAGCCTGTCCAGAGTCAAGGCACAAGATTCTAGAAGAGCATGTGGAGATGCTATTGTGATCATCATGGGAGCAGAAAATCTGCCGCAGATGTCAGCTGACCTTTTCTAAGAGTCACTAGTTGGTTGTCTGCAAACATGTGGCTGATGAGTTGGGGACACATCAAATTCCAGACAGTGTCTGAACAAGTCTGGCTGAGGGGAGGCCTGGAATGTGGCCATGGTTTATCATGGGAAACTGATCACAGGGAGTGGAGATGTAGAAGGGGAAGGGTCTAGGAGCCAGAGCTGGTGCTGTCCAGGGGGCTAAAGTGTCACCCCCATTTCCTGGGCCAGAATGCCCCCTCAAGTTGCCTCTGCTGATAGATGCTTCTTCAGAAAAACGCTGTCTCTTGTTCTGACTCGCTCCCATCATGATCGTAAATCCTCACAGAGCTTTTACTGCAGGAAAGTAAGTGCTGGTCAGGCCAACAAAAGCACCGGGTCCTGCCGGCGGCTGTATTTCTTGTGCTTTCTATTAAATAGACAGATCATCTGTTTATGCATCAGCCCTGCTTTGTTAGCACACTTACCCTGAACTGCGATGGGCTCACCAAGGCCTCCTTTGGGGACCTGCCAGTGTGGCCAGCCCCATTCCAGTGCAGCAACCTTGTGTGCCTTCCAGGAACCAACACAGGAATTACCATCCCGTTTTACAGATGGGAAAGCAGAAATATAGTCAAGAGGAATGTCTTGCCCAAGGTCAGCCAGCTGGTAAAGGTGCAATTGGAATGCACTCAGGATTGCCTGAAACCAGGCTGGCATCTCATACAGTTCCCAGGTCCAGATAAGCTCTGAAAACCACAAGCTTTCTCATGAAGTTGAGGATAGCATCTGCTGGCAAACCTGATACGAATTGGATATGTTGTTATTTACTTTTTAAAGAGTTTTTGTTTTTGATGTGGACCATTTAAAAAGTCTTTTATTGAATCTGTTGCAATATTGTTTCTGTTTTTTATGTTTTGGTTTTTTGGCCTCCAGGCATATGGGATCTCAGCTCCTGGACCAAGGATAAAACCCACATCCCCTGCATTGGAAGGTGAGGTTTTAACCACTGGACCACCAGGGAAGTCCCTGGACATGAAGTTATTTATAGGCGTTCATATCCCACTTAGTATGAATATGTAAACATTTTGCTGTATAGGAATAATGAGTTTATGAAGGGTTTATGGGATTCTGCCCCAGAACTTGCTGGGCATATTGTGTAACATATGGTAGTCTCACCATATAAACCTTTCTGAAGTCCACAGAATTCTGTTACAAGCACATTGAGCCCCAGGTGTTTCAGGTCAGGAACTATGAACTTGTACCACACTTTTTGGTCTCAGAGATACAGAAGGCACTACCCCCAATTTACAGATGAGAAAGACTGAGGGTGGGGGAAGTGGTACCCAAGGCAGATTATGTGAAATTGCAGCATTTTTATCATCCTGTAGGGGTGTGCTGGGGGGAAGGGAAGCCTTTGAATCACCAGCCCACCTCAGCCTCCTAAGAGCCTTGTCGCCCCAGCAAAATTTTAAAAATAGAAAACCTGGAAGGATTAAAGCATCCCAAAGGATGTTTCAGGTCCACGGGAAGAAAGGGAGGTTCGCTATAGGTTCTGTTGGCTGGCATTCAAATTTATTTATTTTTTTAAAATCTCAGCTGGATGTACACTCACCCATCACAGGATCAGTTCTCAGAATAGAGAGGTGCCTGTTGACTCGCCCACCCCACTTCCTGCCAGTGCGGGCATATCTCCAAGTGCTGAGCCATCCACTTCTCTGCTGTGGCCTGAGATATATCAGGATTTGCAGCCCTGGTGACGGGAGACAAAATAGACTCCCATTTCCTTTGGAACCATTTAGCTACTTGAGAGAGTGCTTGACTGTTTCAATGAGATGATCAAGAACCAGGCTTCTCCTGGCTCCTCTCTGCCCTATACATTTTCCCTTGTTGGGAACTGGGATTTGGTGTTCTGGGAAAAGAGATAAACACCAGTTCTGGCTTGATCTACCTGTGTAGTGTTGGATAGCATCCCTCTGCGAAGCTAAGGTTTGGTTTCTGCAGTGCTTGCGTTGTTTTCTGTGCCACTTGTTGTGGTTCCCACTGTCCTTAAAACTGGAAACCATGCCTGGCAGCTTCCCAGAGAGCATTATCAGGGCTATGTAACTGCAAGATATATTTAATGAAGGTGGGGGGTCTCATGGGGCAAGATGGTATCACAGCAACACAGGCATTGGTGGAGATAGACTGCCTGAATTTGAATCCTAGGTTATTGCTAGCCACATGACCTTGGGCAAGTCATGGGATTATCTGAGCCTCAGCGTCCTCATCTGTAGAAAGGACAGAATCATAGTAAGTAGGTCATGAGAATTAAGTCAGATAACATGGAAAGTGCTTAAACAGTGCCCAGCATGCAGTAAACACTTAATCTATGTTGGCTGGACTGGCATAGTCACCAGAAACCAGCAGGGGTTTGACTGGGCAAGTACTTTCAACATTTCAAAAGCAATAGCTTGTCACTGGTAGCGATCCAGGTCCTGAGCTGGTCACTCAGAGTTCAGTGACCTAGCCTTCCTCTCAAGTGGCCCAAAGTCTAGTGAGGAAGTAAGTGGGACTGCTTCAGGGGCTACATTGCCTATGAAATGCTTAACAAAATGGGTTTTGAACCAACATTTATAAAGCAGATTTCAGCTAAGAAGCTGGTGCTGAGTAGGGGCTGCCCCCAGACCAGGGATTCTCTGCTTTGCCACACTCCTTACTATTCTCCATTGCATCATATCTGACCTACTTCCTGTTCATGTGTGTTTGTTGCCTGCCCCCCATGGGAATTTGCAGATAAATTACAGTGCAAGTCTGTGAGTGTTGTGGGAATAGGATGAGCAATAACTCAGCCTTGGGCAGTCAGGAAGAGTTTCCCAGGGGAGGCAAAGTCACAGCTGCTTTTCTCTGAAAGCTGCGGAAGCTGCCGAACACCCTCATCTTTATGGTTCAAGGACAGGCATAGGCAGACACAGGCAGAGCCGGCAGGGATCTCTGACATAAAGCCACCAAAGCTAAGTGGCCTGTTTGAGGTCATTCAGCCAGCAGATGGCACAACTAGGGCTAGAATCAGGACTGCCAACCAAAAATAGTTGTGGGCCTTGACAGTCAGGTGAATTTGTACTCTGACGTCTTGAACTGGAGGCCTATCTCTGCCACTTACTTGCAATATGACCTTGACTAAGTTGTTTCATCTCCTTAAACCTCGGTTTCTTCATCTGTAAAAAGGGCTAAGGATTCTGACCTCAAAGGAGCATCCTGAGGGCCAAATAATGAGAAACTGAATAGGGAGACAGTTGTAAAGTCAAGAGGACTCTTGACATGTGAGGGTCATCACGATTATTGCAAATTAGCCACCATCCCCCCTACAGGTCTGCCACCATCTGTTCGGCAGAGACCTTGAAGGGGACCCATCCCCTATCTGCCTTGTCCAGTTCCTTGTGGCAGCATGCATGGCCTTCTTCCAGCTGTAGACCTAGGATGGGAGTCTTTTGGAATTCTCGGACCTTGAATGTGAGCAGGACTCTGGGTGCAGAGCTCCAGGGCTCCCCTCTTCCAGGAGCTGCCAAAGTCTAAGGAGGTACTGAGCTAGAGATGGGATTGAAGCAGAATTTTGTGGGGAAAAGAGGAGAAATGTCAATAATTCCTTAATTTTCTTTAAGACTGCCAGCTGGGGGAACCTTGAAATTGCTGGTCAGTGGCTGAAACTATTAGGAGAGAACAGCACTAATGACCTCGATTTGGGGGTCACCTTGTGCTGAGTTCAAATCTTGGCTTTTCTCCATACTAGTTGAGTGTGTCTTTTGGCAAAATTGCAAGCTTTCCCAAACCTCAGTGTTCTCACCTGCAAAATGGGATTCTTTTTATTTATTTTCATTGAAGTATGGTTGATATAGTGTGTTAATTACTGCTGTACAGCAAAGTGATTCAGTTATAGACACACAAATATATACATATACATTCTTTTAAAAATATCATAAGACATTGAATATAGTTCTCTATACAAGAAAGACAAGTAGGGCCTTATTGTCTATCCATTCCATATATAAAAGCTGGCATCTGCTAATCCCGGCCTCCAACTCCGTCCCTCCTCCAGCCCCCTCCTCCTTGGCAACCACTCGTCTGTTCTCTACGTTGGGGAGTCTGCTGCTGCTGCTGCTTCATAGATAGGTTCATCTGTGTCATTTTAATGTCTTGGATTCCACATGTAAGTGATATCATATGGTATTGTCTTTCTCTTTCTGAGTCACTTCACTTAGTATGACCATCTCTAGTTGCATCCCCAAATGGGATTCTTAGAAGTAGCTATTTTATAGAGTTATGTGGAAGTTAAATGAGATTGTATGGTAAAGGGTTAAGCACAGTGAGAAGTTCAATAAACTGCCAGTTGTTAAATCATTAGAAATAGTCATAACCATCTATCATACTTGTACAGGATTTTACCACTTATGAACTAGTTGTGCTTTTCTTTCTTATCCCATCTGACCTTCCCAAGAACTCTTTGAGCTGGCCTGCGCAAGGATTATGATCTCACTGTACAGATGAGAAAACTGGAACCCAGAGACGGCAGAAATCTGCTGAAGGTCACACAGCTTGTGAGTGGCAGAGCCAAGTTCAAGTCTTCTCAGATGGAAGATGGTTAGTGTTCACTGGGCCAGGCCAGCCCGCCTGCAAATGTGACTAGGCTTGTCCCAACGACCTCTTCATAGAGA
Source organism: Bos indicus x Bos taurus (assembly GCF_003369695.1). Classification (NCBI taxonomy): domain Eukaryota; kingdom Metazoa; phylum Chordata; class Mammalia; order Artiodactyla; family Bovidae; genus Bos; species Bos indicus x Bos taurus. Next base: position 45,170,253 of record NC_040080.1, on the reverse strand, counting down.
AATAGTCCAGTGTTGCTTCAGACTCTCGTCGCCCCTGTTTATTGTACTCTGAGCCTATACCACTTCCGGGGATGAAGAAATTTCTCTTTGTTCGGTGGCGTCAGACTGACTTTTCCTTGTGTTTGTCCTAACTGAACCTCCAGAGGTCCCGTTTCAGCCTGATCCCCGCGGACCACCAGGAAGTCCATGTGTTCTGAATTCTGGCCACAGGATGGCGCTCCTCCCCAAGGCATGAAAAGTCCTGCCCAGCTCTTGGATTGCATTTCAATGCAGCAGCTATTAATTAAACACCTACTGTGTGCAAGTCACTGTGGCTGCTAAGGAGAGAGCTTCAGTTTGGTACTGGAGACGCCGGTTCGCTCCCTGGGCTGGGAAGATCCTCTGAAGGAAGAAATGGCAACCTACTCCAGTATTCTTCTCTGGGAAATGCCAGGAACAGAGGAACCTGGCAGGCCATAATCCACGGAGTTGCAAAGAATCAGACACAGATGAACGACTGAGCATGAGTACAGATTTTCAGAGTTCACCGAGCAGTTGACATACGTTGCATTTGCCGAATAATCCTGTTGTATTGGATGAGGTGGCCTCTCCACCCCTCAGTTTGGGGAGGAAACTGAGGCACAGAGAGGTGGCAGGGCTGGCATAAAGGCACAGGGTAGCACGTGGCAGGCACTTGATGAATCATAGGTGGCAGGTTGAATGGGGTGGACCAGGCATTCTTCTCTTCCTTGCCATCATTTGTCTGGGAGGGCAGGGACTATCTTATCTGCCTTTCTTTCCCCTCTCCTAGGACTTTGCCTGGTCAAGGGCTTCAGCACACCTCTGGGGCAGGGAGAGGAGAGGCAGGGGGCTCCTGCAGGCCACTCAGCCTCCTTGAAGCTGCAGTGCCGAACAGCCGGCCAACTGCAGCTCCCAGGCCAGGCCCGGAAGGCTCTCTGGATGCTCTCAGGCTGAGAGATGCAGCCTCTAGGCTGGAGCTGGTAGAAGAGACTGCAAAGAGAGGTCACTGCATCCACCACGAGCCATGGGCAGGATGTGAGTGACTCACCATAATTGGGTCCCTGAAGCTGCCAGGTGGCCGAGGGGACAGGAATGGCTCATTCATTCATTCATTCATTTATCCATTCAACAAACATTTCCTAAGATCCTGCTAAACATTAGGGATACAGAAAATTTATCATACATTTAAAAAGAAAAACACGGCCCCTGTCCTCTTGGAACTTTAAGGGCAGCAGCCTAGACAGAGGGTAGAAAATGAACAATACAGATTGATAGGTGCTGCTCAGAGGTCCAAGTGCCATGGGTGGGGGGTGGTGACTGAGTCCACCAGGGGCAGGGGGACAAGCTACATAGAGCGGGGATTCTTTTGCAGGATCTGGAAGGATGAGATGAGTCTGTAGATTATCAGGCAGAGGGAGTGCGGAGGTGGAGGGAAGGCAAGAATCAGGGGTGATAGCGCATGGGAGCAAGAACTGTCAAAGACCAGTGAGCATTTTTTAACTTATCATTTTAATTATTATTTTTGATCTATTTCTAAAAATTGGAGTATAGTTGCTTTACAATGTTGTGCTGGCTTCTGCTGTATAATGTGAATCAGCTATTTGTATACATAGATCCCCTCCCTCTTGAACCTCCCTTCCACCCCCCTCATCTCACGCCTCTAGGTCATCACAGAGCTGAGCTGAGCTCCCTGTGCTGTACAGCAGGCTCCCTCTAGGTATCTATTTTACATCGACCACTGCATTTGAGGATGGGTAAGAGGTGCGCCCAGAGAGAGACCATGAAACCCATCCTGAGGACAGTGAACTGTGTCTCGTCGCTGTCAGGGAACATTTCAAGGCTTTTAACCATCATGCCAAGAGCTGTGCTGAACTCTGGGATCCAAAATGCAGCATTGTGGTTCCCAACTTTGAGGAGCTCAGAGTTTCAGGGAATTCCCTGGCGATCCAGCTGGGGGCCTTGGTTTGATTCCTGGTTGGTAAACGAGGATCCTGAGGGTCCTGTGACACAGTCAAAAAAAATAAAGAGTTTCATGGAGAAGGTGGACAAAAAGAAGACCTTCACTCATGTTTCCTGAGTCCTGCCTGCTTGCTGTGCATGGTACTAGGTGCTTCCTGAGCACTGGTTTATCACCTACCTTGCAAGACAGATATTATCATCTCTCCCATTTAATAGGTGAGTAAACCGAGGCTTGGAGTGCTTAAGTACAGTTGTCCAAGGTCAGGGGGCTAGTCATGGTGGAGTCATGGTTTGTCTCTTTGGCCTTTGAATGGTTACCTTTACTAAAGTTAATTCATTCGTGTTATATGGTTTATGCATATGGTTCAAAACTCAAAAGATGCTCAGTGAAGTTGGTCTCACTTACATCCTTGCTTCCGGTTCTCCCTCCCCAGAGATGACCACTCTTACTAGTTTCTGATGTTTTCTTCTAGAGATGTTCTATCCAGACTCAAGCATGAAAGGTAAGAAAAGACAAGTGCAGGTGAATCACCAGCGTGGGCTTGGGAATAGCCTGCAGGGGATTGAATCCTTTTTCGTCTGAGCTTGAAGAGCATTCCCAATAATTATAGTTTGAGCAGGGGGCAGGAGGGCGGGCAGGGATGGCAGTGTGTGTGTGTGTGATGGTGCAGGGCTGGAATTGAGGGGAGGATGTGGTGATGGCACGGAGATGAGGGAGGGAGAACCCGCTGGGGCTGAAGAGAGACTGAATAGGGGTCAAGGAGGGGAAGAGAGGCTGTGGAGGGGTGGTCACAAGGGCTGGATGTGCACTGAGAGGGACAGAGGTGGCCCTGGGGCCAGGACGGTCCCCATGTGAGGCCTCGGGTGGACTCCTGAACAGTTCCAGCCCATCAAGTCACACACCAGAGTTGAGACGCTGGCAATGGGCTGCCTGGGAGGCCCTGGGCTCTGGAGCCTGGGAGGCCTGGCCTGAGTGGCCCACAGGGGACTCTGGGCAAATCCTTTCTCTCCCCAGGAGTCAGTGCCAGTCAGCACTTCACAGAAGTTTGTTGCCTCCGCTGTTCTCCACCATGGAGGGAAAGGCGGGGTCAGGGATGGGGAATGGAAAGGTTTGGGAGAAGCTCAGCCTGGGATGGGGCTTCCCTCATAGCTCAGTTGGTAAAGAATCTGCCTGCAATGTGGGAGACCCTGGCTCGATTCCTGGGTCAGGAAGATCCACTGGAGAAGGGATAGGCTACCTCTCCAGTATTCTTGGGCTTCCCTTGTGGCTCAGCTGGTAAAGAATCCACCTGCAGTGTGCGAGACCTGGGTTCGATCCCTGGGTTGGGAAGATCCCCTGGAGAAGGGAAAGGCTACCCACTCCAGTATTCTGGCCTGGAGAATTCCATGGAAGTCCATGGGGTCCCAAAGAGTTGGACACGACTGAGCAACCTTCACTTTTACTTTCAGGCTGGGATGTGCTGGAGGCTCAGGACCCTTTTCTGGAGGTTTCCAGGCTGCACCTGAATGAGTGTCCCCCATGCCCAGAGCAGGGGATAGGGTAGGGTAGGAAGCCAGCATATAGAGAGAATGTTACATGTTATACGAATATGCATGTAATATGTTAATAACATGTAGCACATGTGGACACTAATCCTGTTTGATCGTCACCTCTCCTGTTTGGGAGCCCCATCTAGTCGGGCATGGAGCCTTGTGACCCAGCGCTTGGAATCTCTGGTAACTTCCTGGCTTTCTGTTAGAACAAGATGTTCCAGACTCATCTTGTGCTGTCCCTTCCCCAGTCCTGGCATCAGCCTTTTCTCCAAGGAGCCTGGTTCCCTCTTTGAGAAGGGCTGTTTGGAGGTTTTGGTCCTGGGTGGTGGCCAGATAGAGGGAAGTGATGATCTCGGGGAGAGTCCTTGATCTGGGCAGAGCCCCTTAGCTCTTATGACTCTGGACGAGTCCCTCTCCTTCCCTCGTGCAGGGAGAGTAGTTTAGAGGACCAGTTCAATCCTTTCCAGACTCAACTGAGGCCGAGAACGAGATGTGGGAAACGTTCACACTGTGTGCCCCTGGGCTGCTGCAGTACACAGCGGAAGCCCACGGACCTGGATTCAGGCCGCAGCTCTGCTGCCAGGTGTCTGGGTGACTCTGGGTGTGTTACTTAACCTCTTTGAACCTCAGGGTCCTTGTCTGTGACATGGGGATAAGAGCACTTACCTGGCACGGCATCCACAGGGATTATGAGAGACGACACGTGTAGGTTCTGACATCTCTCACCTACAGCAGGTGCTCGGTGCGTGTAGATTCCTTTTTTCCTCCCTCTTTAATCATGTGGCTTCAGCACCCCAGGAAGTGGATGGTTTGGGAGAGGGGAAGAGAGGAAACTAGGGAGGAAGAAGAGGTAGGAAATAGCAGTTCAGGGACAAATAAAGAGGAGGGAAGGTTAACTCAAGATGGGGAAGATGATTCATTGTCAAATTTGACCCACACAGAAGGCTCTCGTTGCTTGGGGGAGATGGTGAACCTCCTGTTGCTGGAGGTAAGCAAATAGAAGCTGAGAGGCCGTGGGTCACAGAAAGGATCCTGTGAGGGCTCCTGCACTGGCCAGGAGGCTGGCTCATCCACTCAGCAAACTTTTGGAGAGGGCTGAGCTTGTCTGGCCCTATGATGGGATGGGGAGTCCCCAGGTGAATGGGACAGCACCCCTGGCCTAGTCCAGGGAATGAGCCAGTCTCGAAGGTCCCTTCGACTCTGCGGTTCAGTCCTTTAGAGTGTCTAGGCCTTGTAGGGAGCTGGCTGTGGATTTCCAGCGTGTGCCTTTTGGTATTGATCCACTGGAGCTAGGCTGTTGGGGCGGGGGGAGGACGCTGCAGTGTTGGTGCGGAGGACACGCTGTAATCTGTCAGTGTCACCCTGGCCGCAGCTGGCCGGGGAGCCGTCCTGCTGTTAACTCCTCACTGTCCTGCCGCCGCGGAGCACACAGCTCGCACAGCCACCTCCCAGGTGCCTCCTTCTCGTCCTGGAGGAGGGCAATGTGGGTGTGTGTTCTTCTTCTGTTTCTCCCTGGCATGATCCCTCTGCCCCAGTCACAAAGATTCATTCAGTGTTTCCAAGACATTCCTGGGGCATTCCTACCTCAGTTACCAGCTGTCCCTACCAGCTATGGTCACTGAATTTTCTTTCACCCACCCATCCATTCATCTATCTATCTATCATTTTAGTATCTAAAAATCTGACAATTTTTCCATTTCTTGAAACAACTCTCCATCTATCAACCCATTCAATCATCCATCTGTCCACCTATCCATTAATCTATCTATCTATCCATCCTTCTAGCTACCACCCACCCTCCATCCACTCACCTTTGCAATTCACTTCAGTCCAGTTCAGCTCGACTCAGTTCAATTCATTCTGCCTTTATTCGATTTATAAGATTCCTAGGTTTCGCCATGTGCCAAGCAAGTGAAATGTGAGTCATGTCTCTGTTGTCAAGGAGCCCAGGCAAGAGTCTTCACCCTTCATGGCCAGTTTTGAGTCTCACTTCCGTTAACCCTTTGCCAGTCCCCTGAGCAGAAGCAGTTGACGCTAAAGGGCTGGTCTGTGGTAGAAAGTTTAGTCTGGTTTTCACAAGCTCCACAGACCAGCACTAAGGCAAGGGGAGAGGCAGAGTGTGGGCAGGAAGTGAGAGGGAGGTGAGCCAGTGGGGCAGGGATTATCATGGAGGGAGGGGCTTCCATTCAGCCCTGAGCACTCCAGTAGTGAGTGAGTGAGTGTGTGTTGGGGGATGGAGGTAAGGAGAAGAGGGCAAGGTGATCGCAGCTGGAAAAGTAAATGGTGAACATGGAAGCTCTGGAGCCAACAGACTGCTGGGCTTATGGTCTGGGCTCTACCTATTCCCGCTGTGAGACCTTGGGCACACACCTTAGTCTCTCTGAGCTTCATCGTCCTCGTTTGTAAAATGGAGATAATAATAGGATCCATCTCATCATGAAGCTCTTATCATTAGCACGGAAAATACTTCAGTGAATGCCTGGCACCAAGGGAAAGCTCCACAGACTCTGGCTATGATGATTTTTCTTCTTCGCTGAGTACCAGCTGTCTCAACCCTGTGCTAGGAGCTTTCACATTCAGTGTCTTCTCAGAGCATTCTAGTCACTATTATGTAGAGATTATTGAACCCATTTTGCAGATGAGGAAATGAAGGCTTGTTATTATTAATTAAAAACAATTGCCTGTGTTGTAGTGGCATGTGGGCTCTTTCTTGCAGCACGTGGCCTCTCCAGTTGTGACACGTGGGCTCTGTGAATGTGAGATCTTAGTTCCCCAACCAGGGATCAAACGCGAGTTCCCTACACTGCAAGGTGGATTCTTTTTGTTTGTTTGTTTTTAAACTTTTTACTTTGCATTGGGCTGAGCACTGAAGAACTGATGCTTTCGAATTGTGGTGCTGGAGAAGACTCTTGAGAGTCCCTTGGACTGCAAGATCAAATCAGTCAATCCTAAAGGAAATCAATCCTGAATATTCATTGGAAGAACTGATGCTGAAGCTGAAGCTCCAATACCTTGGCCACCTGATGCAAAGAGCCAACTCATTGGAAAAGACCCTGATGCTGGGAAAGATTGAAGGCAGGAGGAAAAGGGAGTGACAGAGGTTGAGATGGTTGGATGACATCACTGATTCAATGGACATGAGTTTGAGCAAACTTTGGGAGATGGTGAAGGACAGGGAAGCCTGGTGTGCTGCAGTCATGGGGTTGCAAAGAATTGGACACAACTTAGCCAATGAACAACAGCAACATAGCGGATTAATAATGTTGTGATGGTTTCAGGTGAACAGTGAAGGGACTCAACCATACATATACATGTATCCATTCTCCCCCAAACTGCCCTCCCATCCAGGCTGTGCAAGGTGGCTTCTTAACCACTGGACCTCTAGGAAAGTCCTGGGAGGCTGTCTCTTGTTCACATCACACAGCTGGTGAAGGATGGAGCTCGGCTTCAAGTATAGGCATTTCTAAAGGAGATCAAATCAGTCAATCCTAAAGGGAATCAGTCCTGAATATTCACTGGAAGGACTGATGCTGAAGCTGAAGCTCCAATACTATGGTCACCTGATTCGAAGAACTGACTCATTGGAAGAGACCCTGGTGCTGGGAAAGATTGAAGGCAGAAGGAAAAGGGGGAGACAGAGGATGAGATGGTTTGATGGCATCACCAACTTGATGGACATGGGTCTGAGCAAGCTCCGGGAGTTGCTGATGGACAGGAGGCCTGGTGTGCTGCAGTCCATGGGGTCACAAAGAGTCAGACATGACTGAGTGACTAAACTGAACTCTACTCACCATGCTCTCCTTCCTGCCCTTCTGCTGCCTTCCAAGGGGTGCATGCTCTGAGATGCAAGGATTGGAAGACTTTCATCTCAGTTTCTGTGTGGAGCATCTTTTGACCTTCTGTGCTTTTAACCTAGAGTTGTTGCTTATTGTCTCATGTGTGTTTTCTCTCTTTTCCAGACAGTATGAGAGCAATTTTTCTTCTCTATAGCAACTGAAGTGTTGACTTTGACTATGAAAATGACAGAATTTATGTTTCCCTTTTCACCTTGCTTGCCAGGAAGCTTGAACTTTTGTCATATGGCTTCCTTCTCCTTTGTATGGGTTGGATCTCTACCTTTAACATTCTTTTTTCTTTTTGTTCTTTTGGCTGCACTGTATGGTATCTGAGATCTTAGTTCCCAAAGGGATCGAACCCGTGCTTCCTGTAGTGGAAGTACGAAGTCTTAACCACTGGACAGCCAGGGAAGTTCCTAACATCCTTTTTTTTTTTTTTAATGGATCTTTTGGTGTAAGGTCTTCCGCTCTTGGGAAGAGCTTTATAGATAGATGTTAATTGAATGGAAAAGGGCAAATTGCAAATCACAAGTAAATAATTCAAATGAAACCGTGAACTTCAGGAAAGGGACTTGTTTTACTTATATTTGTCCCTCCCACTGTGTCTAGCAATGGCTCTGGCTCAGTGAATCTTGCATGGAAAGCTCAGTTCAAAGACTGCCCCTGGAATAAAATTTAAAACTCTGCTCCATGAGGACTGACCCCTGCCCCCCTCTTCCACCTCCTCCTTGTCCCTTGCTCACCTGGGATAACAATTGGATCATCTTTTAGATCTGCTTACAGGCGAAGTTCTTTCCTGCCTCAAGACACGAGGCTTTGCACATGCTTTTTTCCTCTGCCCAGAACTTCTCCCTCTCTCCCATCCTCTGTTTTCCTGGCCCTCCCTCTTTACCCTTGAAATTTCAGCTGCAAGTCAGTGTCTCAGAGAGATTTGTGATTATTATTTGATTCTTAACTTGCTAATTTTTCCTCTTCCCCGTTGGAACATGAGTTGCAGGAGGCTGAAACTGTGTTTTTTGATCACTTCTACCCCCAGCATAGTGCATAGAACAGCCTGTGAGAGGGGCTGAATGAATAGTGAATGAAAAACATCAGAGAGTCCTGCAGTGTTCCTGAGAACTGGGCTGGCCAGAGCCAGGAAGGAGGTGGTTATGGCTCAGCCTCAGCGCCCAAGGGATGTCCTAACTCAGAACTGTGAAGCCTCTCTAGGCATCATCCTTGCACCCCAGACCCCAGGCCCTTGCCAGGGAGAATTGCCCCCTCCCTTCTTCTTCCTCTTCTGTGCCCTGTGCAGCCCTCTGGGAAGTTTCCTGTGACTCTGCGTGCGTTTGTGTGCATCTGCGTGTGTAGGTGATGGAGGTGCGGCAGAGCAGTGGGTGCCAATGAGGACTCTGGACTCAGAGACCCCTATGTTTGAACCCCGGCTCTGCCACATCCTAAGTACACCTTGGAGTCATGGCTTGTTTCTTGAGTTCACTTAAATAGGAAGTGCTCTATAGTTGTTGTCATGCACCAGACATTGTTCTAATGCCTCCCTTCCTCCTTTTCTAATTTTTTTTTTTTAACAAAACAAAATGTTTTTATTTGATCCACCAGAGCCTGAGTCTGGACACCAGTGGACAATCACTCTACAGGGTTGGTACTGACAATTGATGAAATCAGCTCTGTTTCAGAAGAACTGCTGTGTGTACAGGTTTAAAAATACAGCTCAGAGTAAAAGGAGGAACATAGAGGGGGCCCAAGGATTCCTCCTGGACTCTGCTCCTCCCAGCAGAGGTCAGGTGGTACTGAGGACAAATCACTTCACCAAACACAGGGCTGGGCCCAGGCCCACCTGACCTGCTGCCCCAACCTCGGCCCGGGGCATGGCTTTCATCCTGACTGGCACTCCAGGAATTGCATAGTGTTGCGCCTTGGCCCTGCTCGAGCCCTTGGTGGCCAGGCACCTGCCTCCTGGGACACTGCTGGAACACCAGGGACCCCTGCTTGCCTCAAGAGGGCTTGGAGGGAGATGGGATCTCGGGGAAGACTGGGAAAAAGGCTTTTGACCTCATGCCCCACAACGGGGAGGGGGGGGTTCCTGCTCACCCCAGGGTCCTGGCCTGACCCCACAAAGGGGTGGCCTCTGCTGTTATCCTGGGTTCCTGACCTCTCACCCCCCAAAACTCAGGGGGCACAGTTCTGGCCTCTAAACCACTCAGATTTGGTTTTGTGAATGGAGCACTTGGCTGCAGGAGGCCTCAGGCCCAAGAGTAAAGCAGCCACAGTGTGGCCATTAGAAGTTAAGCCAGAACTCAGGGTGGGCTGGTCGGAGGCTCTGGCACACAGCCCCTCTAATACTCTTTTTTCATTAACTCCATGTAACAACCTTATGCGTTGGGTTCCATTATTATTGTTTCCCTTTTGCAGATTAGGAAACAGGCATAGAGACCTTGCCCAAAGCTGTGCTGGCAATAAGTGGCCTGAGCCCGGATGGGACCCTGGCAGTGTGACTCCAGAGCTCATCCTCTTAAACGCCAGAACTTTCTGCCTCTCTGAGCCTCAGTTTCCACGTCTGTAAAGGGGGTGATAACACTTGCTTGTCGTTGTTCAGTCACTCAGTCATGTCCAACTCTCTGTGACCCCATGGACTGTAGCACACCACGCTTCCCTGTCCTTCACCAACTCCTGGAGTTTGCTTAAACTCATGTCCATTGAGTCAGTGATGCCATCCAACCATCTCATCCTCTGTCATTGCCTTCTCCTCCTGCCTTCAATCTTTCCCAGCATCAGGGTCTTTTCTAATGTGTCGGCTCCTCACATCAGGTGGCCAAAGTATTGTTAAGCTGTAATAAAATGTGATTTGCTAGTGCCTGGCCCAGTGTTGTTGTTGTTTAGTTGCTAAGTTGTGTCTAACTTTTTTGTGACCCCCTTGGACTTGTCGCCCACCAGGTTTCTCTGTCCATGGAATTTCCCAGGCAAGAATACTGGAGTGGATTGTCATTTCATTCTCCAGGGGATCCTCCTGAAACAGGGATTGAACCCACATCTCCTGTATCGCAGGCGGGTTCTTTGCCACTGAGCCATCAGGAAAATCCACCTGGCCCCTTGTAGGCTCCCCCAAGTTCCAGTTTGCTGTGGCAAGACAGACAATCAGGAGGCTGGCCAAAGAGGGCATCAAAGGCTTTTCTGTGATGGCACTGGAGAGGCATTGAAGGTTTTAAGTGAGAGAGGAACATAAAGAAACACATTTAGCCTGTGAGATCCTGAACTGTGTAAGCATCAGGATAGGCCATCCCAGACTTCTGACTTGAATGGAATGGGAAGAGCCATTCTCCTTTTCCCCCTCATGCCAGACATTCTTGTTCTTGTTGGGCTCATTGAAGAGGGCTGCCTCAGAGAGCCCATCTGAGGGCCTCTTTCCTTCTCTGGTTTGAGCAGTCGAGGTGGAGAGAGGTGCCTGGGGCGATCTTCCCATTTGCTTCTTATTTCCTTTGGGGTCCTTTTCATAGCCATGTGGGTGAGGTGAGCCAGACTGGTAACTCGGCTGGAGATGAAGGAAGGAAAGAAAGCGAGGGAGAGATAGGGAAGGAGAGCCAGAGAAAGAGAGAAGGTGAGAGGGAGGTCAAAAGAGAGATTGACAGAGAAAGAGAGAAGAGGAAAGCTGGGCTTATTGCTTCAGGGGTGGGTCCTCCTGGTGACACAAAGGGGCCATCTCACCTAGTAGGGTGTTCCCTGGTTCCAACTGATGCTCTGAGCCTGTGCACACACTCCCATACACATATGCTCCATGAGTCCCTACATGGGCGGGCTCCTGTGACGTCATATACCTCCATGCTTCCCTGTGCCTGTAGATGCACAGGTGGGGCTACAAGTGTGTGAAGCTTAGGTCTGTAGAGAAGTGTGTGCAGTGGGCAGCACGTCTCACTGGAGCGCCAGCTACTCTGTGTGCCCGCCCCGTGTTAGCTCACCCCCCTTGCCACCCCTTGGTGCAAGCCTCTCTTTTCCTGTCCATGATCCTGTCTCTCCTGAGTGCTTCCCACAGGGGAGTCTGTGTCTGGGTCGTGTCTGCACACTTGAGACCAAGGCCAAGACCTGCCGGGGCAGGTGTGGTTAAGATAAGGCGGCAGACTAAATGGATATGTTTGTGTGAGTGGATCTAATTCCATAAGTGTGAGTGTTTGTTTGTGCGCTCGTGTGTGCTCATACAGGCCTGCACATAAGAATATGTACATGCACACATGCTCATAGGCACGTGCACTGTCAGGGCTATGAATGTGCCTCAGAGGCGTGCTTGAGTGAACTTATAAACACACATCATGGCTACAGCTTTATGCAGTGGTACAGTGATGTTTGACAATCAGCTCTCTATTTTAAAAAGTTGCCTGGTCTGTATTGATAGCATCTGCCCATTTCTGTGCTGTAAATACTTCCAGCACAGCCAATCTCAGGGTGCCAGTGTGGTGTCAGTGAATGCAGAGCAGAGAGGAGATGCACATGGTGGGTTTGCCTGAGCCTGTAGGAGGTAGCCCTGGCATACACTGGGAATTTCCATCTGTGACAGCGTGAGGGGGAGGGAAAGGAAGGGCCCAGTTCCTCCAGCCTGGACTGGGAGGAGTCCCTTCAAGCTGGCTCACAGACAACTTCTTTCCAGAGCCTGTGTGCCGGGGAGTGGGGCAGTCTTTGGCTACCAGGCAGCTTTCTCAGCATCGGCTTGGAAGCCGGTCCAAACTGCTGCTCCTTGTGATGTAGGGCTAGACACTCGCGGAGACAGCAGCTTTCTCTCACCCCTGCAGACACTCTCAGGGCTTTTGGAGTTTGGTGAGCTCAGCACTTCTCCAGGGAGGGTTCTCTAAGCTTGGAGTATGAGTGGAGAAGGGAGAAAAAAAGCTTCAACCATCCATCAGAAGGGGTGGCTGGGATGACTTCCCTACGGGTCCAGTGGTTAAGACTCTGAGCTCCCAATGCGGGGGACACAAGTTCGATCCCTGCTTGGGGAACTGAGATCCTGCGTGCTGCAGGATGTGACCTAAAAAACAAATAAATACCCTTTAAAAAAAATAAAACAGGAACTGTTGGCTGGGGATGTCAGAAGTCAGGTTCTAGGGCAGGCAGCCTGCTTGAAGCCAATTCACTCTGCAGGTCTGGTTTGGAAATTGCTTGCTTTCTCTGGACTCTAAAACGCCTTTCCTCCCCACCAGGGGATAGGTCTTCTGACCTATATGGCCTCTTACCTGGCCCCCACCTCCCTGCCCTGCCCGGATTCAGAACCCTTGTATTGGACCATGAGATCTTATTCACAAGCCGGAGAGAGGCTGAGCTGCCCCGAGACCTGGGCGTGAGGGGTGCGGGGCGTTAGGGGACCTTGCTCTGGCCCTCCCCCACCCCACCCCTCCCATGGTGGGGAAGAGTCCACAGACCAAGGCCATGTGCTCACCCTGAGCCCACACCTCTCTTGAAGCCCTCTTTCTCTGGTGCCTGCTTTTTAGAATTTCTATCCAAAGTCTCCAGAGTCAGCTTCCATGGTTGGCCACTATCTGTCTTGAGGTAAAACTGGCCTGAGCAGTGCCCAAGGAGTCGATGTTTCAGGTGACTGTAGCTGGAACTTGGATGGGCAGGCTGGGGTAGGCACCCCCTTAGAGGCCCCGGGCATGCTAAGTGGAGCTGGAGATTGGAAGGGAAGGGAGTGGGGCAGGCAGTGGGCTCAGACCCAGGGTGGGCTTGCCCTGTACCACTTTGGGGAGCAGAATTCAGAGGAGGTTTAGAATTCTAAATTCAAACTTTGTATTTTAGGTCATTGTGAAGATTGACTTGTCAGGATAGAAGGATAGAACATATTTTAAAGTTAGTCAGATTTGTAGCTGTTAAACATTTTGACTGACAGTATGGAGGCCATTTGTACTCCTGCCCTGGGACCAGTGAATGTCAGGGGTGAGCTTGGAGGAGGAGATGCTTGAGATGGGTGGGAAGCTTGGCAGCCAGGCCCAAGTGGAGTCATGAGTCTTGACCAATTCTTAAGGGGAGTTTTCCGGGGCCCCAGGTTATGGGGCTGCCTTTCTCTTAAGTCTGTGTGACTCAGAGGACCTCTGCATGCCATCTCTTTTCTCTTGAGCCTTAAGAAGAGCTGTACAATGACTAAGCTTCCTCCCTTGCATCTCAGACAGTGTCTTGCCTCTCAGAGACCCTACCTCCTGAAGCTCATGAAGAAGTCCTGGTCTGTGTCCAAACTGGGGATTTGATGTCTGGAACTCCCTGGTCCTCATCACTGTTCGTTGTTATAATGGTTTCTTTTTCTTTTATTTTTTGGTCACGCTGCATGTCATGCAGGATCTTAGTTCTCCAATCAGAGATTGAATCCAAGTCTCCTGCACCGGGAGTGCAGAGTCTTAGCCACTGGACTGCCAGGGAAGATCCTGTTACAGCTGTCTCCAGGTTGACCTGGTGACCCCTCATAGATCACCCTTCTGGCTCTCCACATGAAAATATTAAGATGACCAGGCTAGTGAATCCCAGCCATTATAGTGAAAGAGACCACCATTTTTTTTTTCTGGTCTGCCACTGTAGATGTTAGTAGGACAGAATGAAGCTTTTTTCTCCTTTTGGAGCAATGTATCATAATGTTTCATTTTAAACAAGCTTTGGTCAGCTTTTTTTTCCCCTGTTTTTCATGGCATTTATTATTTTTCTGAGTCAAGGATAATAATTCAGTAAGGGTGGTGGTAGAAAGGTGGGCACAGGAAACCCCTGTAAGGAGGGGGAGGGGAAGAAGCATTTTACAATTTGCCAACAGAAGAGGACTTTTTTGGTCTGTGTTTAAAATCTTGGTTTGATTTTGAAATAACTTCTTTCCATCCTATTCCACACGACAGTCTTTTTAAAGTCCAAATGAACTAAAATGAAATGTATTTAATGCATTTGGAGAAGTGCTTACATCCTTCCTTCAAATAATTGACCCTGGCAGTTTAACTAGAATAGAGCCAGACGTTGGTGGACTAGTTTTTGAGCTGCCTTCAAACGGGGCCTTTCTCTAATGTCAAGGGTCAAATTTTCCCGTTAGGTTAGCCTTGATAGGCCAAACATTTTGTTGCTGTTGTTGTTTAGTTATTGAGTTGTGACCAACTCTTTGTGACCCCATGGACTGTAGCCCGCCAGACTCTTCTGTCCCTTCTTGCCTATTCCAGGCGAGAATACTAGAGTAGGTTGCCATTTCCTTCTCCAGGGGATCTTCCTGACAGAGGGATCGAAGCCACGTCTCCTGCTCTGGCAGGTAGATTTTTATTGCTAAGCCACCTGGGAAGCCCCAGGCTGAATGTTTGTGTCCCTCGCAAAATGTATGTATTTAAACCCTAACCCACGACATGATGGTATTGGGGGCAGGGCTTGGGAAAGACAATGAGGCTTAGATTAGGTCATAAGGGTGGGGCCCACATGATGTGATTAGTGTCCTTATCATAAAAGAAGACCAGAGGCTGGCTGTGCTGTGTGAGGACAGTGAGAATGTGGCCGTCCGCAAGCAGGAAGATTGTTTTCATCAGGAATCGAATCTGCTGACACTTTGATTTTAGACATTCTGGACTCCAGAACAGTGAGAGATAGCCATCCCGTTTATGGGACTTCATTATACCAGCCTGAGAAGACTAAGACACATCTCGTCTTGCCTTTCACATTTGGAGAGTCCCAGGTCCCCCTGCTAGACCTTCCCTACTTGTCTCCCAATCCACAGTCCCCTCTGAAGAGCACCCCTGTACAGCGGACCCTCTAAGTACACTGGCAGGGTCATGCCCATTCCAGGCTGCACACTTTCACTGGGAAAATTGAAACCCTGGAGTGATGTTGGGATGTTGATGGAGGCTGATTTATTCTAAAGCTGAAAACTCAAGGATGTTATGTTCACGGCCTTCAAATATCTGAGGGACTATTGTGCTGCAAAGGGAAGGGATTCATTCATTGCTGCTGGTCAATGGAAGAGGTGGGTTGAAATGCATGTGGGGAGGAGACTTTTACCAGTGAGCATGGGCTGGGGCTGCCTATGAAGTAGGTGGGCCTCCTGTTGCTGGAGGTGTGTAAATATCAGTAAAGGATATTTAGGAGGAATCGCATGACCTGGGGAGTAGGGCTATTCTACTGTGTGGCTTCTAAGCCTCCTCTTCCTCAACTCAGGTCTGAGAATCTGAGTTCTCAGATTTCAGCTTTAGAATGATCTTAAATGGGATGCTAGGAGCTGGGAAAGCAATGAAAGAAATCCACTGACATGAGGACCAAGCTATAAAAAAAAATCTTTATTTCATGTACCAGGATTTTTTTTTTCTTTTTTCAGTTTTCAGCTTTTTAAAATTTTTTTCTGTTAACAGTCTGAAAAAAAAAAGGACCCACCAAGAAAATAAAATGGAGGTTGGTTTCTTGAACTGGTTTGAGCTGGACATGAGCAATTGTCCACCCTGGCAAGTGGCGCCTTCACGGTCCTGAACCCAGCTCCTTCCCTCCAGGCCCCCTAGCCCTTTCACCCTATACCTGCATGGCCTTCTTCAAGGGGACCCAGGCCCCAGGCCTCATGGCCCAGGAAAAAGTGCTGATTGCCATCCCAGACACTCTGCCAGGACTCAGAGAACTGGGGTCAAGTTTCCTCTTTGGACAGTGCCCACTTGTTGTTTTCTTGGGGCTTCTCCCTTATCTCTCCTACTTGATCCTTTCAGGTTTGGAATCTGGGGGGGGCAGTGGGCAAGGCTGAGGTGGGAAGGGAGCGATTATGACTTCTGCTCAGACTGAGAAATACTGGGTGGCCCCCACCCCTGGCTTTGGCTGCCATGACTCTGTCCTGGAGCCCCCGTGGCCTCCAGGGAACTTCCAGGTTGGCGGGCAGATATTCTGTCTTGAGGCTCAGGCTGGGTTTAGGGTTCCAGCTGCTACTGATCTGAGAAAAGAGCTTTCCTTCCCCAGACAAAGGATGGGAAGGGCAGCTGGGAGTGGGCAAGCCCCTGAAGCTTTTCCAGCCATTCCCCCAACCCCCCAGAGCTCAACTTAAGAGAAGGCCAGGCCAATGTCCAGAAAGAGACGAACCAAGCCATGCTGATGGGGGCAGGAGGGGCCCCTGCCTTCAGCACAGTAACTGGCAGGCTGGGCTGAAATTCAAGCTTGGGAAAGCGATTGGTTTTCTTTCCTTCTGAATGGGCCTTGCTGCTCTGGGGAGAAAGGGGAGCAACATGGGACACCCTCAAACTTTAGTCTGTAGTCTAAGGTTAGCTTTGGGGTTGTTCCTCACGCTGGGACCAACTGTGTAAAGCTCTGCTCTCCATCTCTCAGCCTTCACCTGTCCCAGCAAACCTCAGGGGAAACTCCTTTCCCCTGACCCCCAAACACTATGGGGGAAGCCTGGTGGCTGATCTTCCTCCAAGGAAGTCCCCTCTGCTCTCTGTGACCGGGTTATGGAAGTCAAGAAAGGGGACACAAAACAAAGAGTGGCTTTGGGGCCCTCTGGGACCTTTCCCTCTCTGTCTGAACGGCAGAATACATTTGCTCACGTGTGTATTTTTGCTTTGACATTGGATGTAGGGGCAGGGGGTTGGGAGCACAGTGAGGAGGCATATGGTGCGTGCGTGCGTGTGTGTGTGTGTGTGTGTGTGGCTGAGCATCTGAGTGGCTGACTGATGATTTGGGAATGTCTGGGGGCTGGATGGCAGCCATTCTGGTCATCCCTTGGCATCCTCCTCTGGGCAGGTGGCAGATCTTAAGAGTCATGGACACCAAGCATGAGAATGTGCCTTCAGAGCTCATCTGGGCCAATCCACATGTTTATACAGGGAGAAACTGAGGCCCAGGGAAGCCTCAAAGCCGGGGATTCCAGAATCCAGAACGGGATTCCAGACTAGTGCCCTTTCCATGCATGCAAACTGTGTGAGTGTGTGTTGTGTGTGTGTGTGTGTGCATGTGGTGTGGTGAAAGGGTGTGCATGAACAAAAAGGCCAGTATGGAGCTGTGTCGTCAATGGCTTTGGAGGGCATGAGCCAGTCTTCTCTGAATCCTGCTACTGGCTGGGGAACTGGATGGAAGGATTTGGACTGAGTGTGTGTCCCCATGAGTGATTCCACTGCTGGGCTTCGAGGACTGTGAGAGTGTGTGTGTGTGAGTGTGGGAATGGGTGTGCTATCTCCCTTGTGTGGAGCAGATTCTCAATGATGGTTCTCTCTCTTTCATATGAGCAGCACTTTCCCGGAGGAAGGAAAGACATCTTTTGTCACAGCCCCTGTGGCTCCCTGGGGCCTCTCCCTTTCCCCTCCTGCTTGAAGCCCAGCTCTCATCTCTCACAACAGCTTGTTGGTTTTTTAAAATGGATTTGTATGTTTGTTTTCTGTTTTCTCTTTACAAGTTCCCTGCTAAATTTTAAGTCCCCCACCCCACCCCATTTTTTTTTGTTTGTTTTCACAGTTTAAAGCTGGAAAAGAATTAAAAGAAAAATACTATCTGATTTTCTTGCAAGTAAATCCACTTATTATATATTTACATTTATTTATAGTCTGTGGTTTTTTTATTAAAAAAAAATCACCACTTGTTTTTCCTTTTTCTTTTGTAAAAAGAAACCTTTTTGCAGTGTCATTGTTGGACCCGCTGGGCCCTGAGGGGGCTTCAGCAAGTCCAAGGACCCCCAAAGGGTCAGTGAGCCCCCTTCCCAAGGGGTTGGGGGCCGATGAGTCTGGGGGTCCGCCATCGCCCCAGGGTCATCGCATGGCCCTGAGGTGAGGGGTGAGGAGGGAGAGATGCTTTATATCCCCCCGGGGGGTGGGCATCTCCTGCCCACAAGGACAGGAGCTTGGGGTGGTGACCCCAAGAGGCTCACCCTGAGGATTCCGGGGTTTTCCGGGCATCTCAGCAAGCCACTAGCAGCCATCCCCTCTCCTTCCCTTCCCTCAAGGCCTAGGAAGTCATCACAGTGGGTTAAGGACCATAAGGACTGGGAACCCCAGGGCTGGGCAAGCCCCAGATGCACCCCCCTCCAGGCACCTTTCGGACAGGAGGGACCAAGGACTCTTGGGTCACCTGGAGGCCTACAATTGCCCCATCAATGCTGGGTGGAGCCAGCTCGCAAGCCACCGAGCTTGCCCAGCGTTCCTGGGGCACCCATCCTGAGGCTCCAGGGACCTGGCAGTGACCAAGAGGCTAACCTGGCCCCGGGGCCCCTGAGTCTCCACCTCCCCCACTCTCCCAGGGAGGCGGAGCCCGCTTGGGGTTAAAGGGAACAGAAAAGTAACTCTCCCTGCGTTAAAAAAAAAAAAAAGTAACATAAACCCCTGATAAATGCAAAGAACGTTTCCCTTCCTTTCTGCTCCTTCTCATTTTTTTTTTTTTGCTTTAATATTATCTTGGTTCCCTTGTATGTTTTCATTTAAATTAGTTTTTATTAAATGTTAAAATAATGGTACATGGGAAATCATGCATTTTCATTTAGATTTATTTTCTATTTTTAATTTTTATCCTCTCGCTTTTTTTTAAAGTTTGTTTTTCCTTCCCTCGTTTATATTTTTGCACATTTATTGTTTTGCCTTTGTTCCTCTTATATGTTGTTCTTTTTTTTTTTAATTTACTTGTTATGTTTTTCTCTTTTTTTGTTGTTTTTTTGTTTTTGTTTTTTTTGCTTGCCTTTTGAAAGGTTTGTCCCCCCTGGTATGGTTTGGTGTCCCCGCCCCCCACCCTCCCTTCACCCCCCCGGCCCATCCCGCGGGCCGCGCCCCTCCTCCCGGCTCTGGGCGGCGCCGGCGAGGCCCCCGTGGGCTTCATACAGGGGTGGTCCTGCGGTTGGCTGTGTTGGAGTGGAGAGAGTCTTTGTTCTCCTTCTGGATACAGTTGTGAACTTGGAGGAAGCTGTTATCCCTGTCGGAGTTGTAGGTGGCGGTGGGCGTGGTAGCGGCCTTCAGGGGGTCCCTGCTGAGGGTGTACATGGAGATCTCCGTGGACGGCAAGGTGTTGAAGCCCTTGATGCCCACGGGGGAGGCGTCCCTGGAGTGTGAGGGCTCGGTGGAGCGCGAGCTGGAGCGGCTGCGGCGCTGGTAGCGGTAGCGGTAACTGGGGATGCGGGTGATGGCGGAGGCCTGGAGGTAGTCCGTGGCGCGGGCTGTGGCCCGCAGCTGTTTGTGCCGGTCGATAAACATGTGCACGGCCAGCACCCCGACCATCTCGGCGATGATGAAGGACAGGGCCCCGAAGTAGAAGGACCAGCCGTAGGAGTAACTATTCTTTTTGGAGTCGCTCTTGGAGGGGTCTCCGGCATTGGCAGATATGTACACTATAATGCCAATGATGTTACTCAGACCTGCGGGCGGGATGGGTGTGGAGAGGAGGCAGGGTGGAGGGGAAAGCAGAAATAATGATGGTTAGTATCCAAGGAGGATGCCAGGCCCTGGGCAGGATGGCGGTAGGCGGACACCTGGATGTGCTTTCCCTGGTCCAGCCGTTTTTGTGGAGAATGGATGGGCTGATATAGGGGGAAGTTAAGCATCACCTTACTATCCTATCATTCTGTTTGGAGAGAGCCAGAAAGGGAAGAGCTAACAGAATCACAGATACGGGAAGAAGGGAGAGAACAACGGGGCATTCTACAATATACTGAGTAATAATAATATTAGTTATTGAGCATTTACTACCTGCTTTCACAGCTGAGTGCTTTGCAAAGGGTTTGCAGATGAGAAAACAGATTGCAGAGAGGTTAAGTAAGTTGCTTAAGGCTGCATTGGGATTTGAAGCTGCTGTAGCAGGGGGTTAGGGCTTCCCTGGTGGCTCAGTTTTAAAGAATCTGCCTGCCAATGCCTGCCACTGCAGTTCAATCCCTGGGTCAGGAAGATCCCTTGGAGAAGGAAATGGCAACCCATTCTAGTATTCTTGCCTGGACCTGATGGGCTACAGTCCATAGGGTATGAAAGAGTCGGACACAACTTAGAGTCTAAATAAGAACCACAGGCAAGGGGTTAAGTCTGGTTCCTGGAGCCAGACTGCCTATATGCAAAGCCTTTGGCAAGGTAACCATCATCTGAGTTTCCATATCTGTGAAGTGGATATAATAATAGTGCTTGCTTCTTTTAGGTTGGGGGAAGATTAATACACATGAATACGTATGAGTTACTACTACATGTGAGTTAATACACATGAAAGCTGTTAAGAGTCTGCATGTGGTAAGTGCTGCTTAAACGTTAGTTGTCGTTATTAAATGGCTTATGCTACAACCCATGTTCTTCTGGCATCTGAAGCCAGTGTGACTTGTCACGTAGCTGTGCTGAGAAATGTGGTTTTGAATGCCTGCCTGCTCCCACCTGGGTAGGACAGGGAGGGAAGCGGGTGATGAGGATAGACCCAGCACTGGGAGTGGGGCCTTCTCTCAGGAGGTGGGGGAAAGGTGAGTCACTGGGCTAAAGGTCAGGTATGGGGGCAATCCCGGTGGACTCAGTGGAGGGCTCAGGCCTGGCTATGGCGCGGGAGCCCAGCACAGCCTGCCTTCTGTGCGACTTGGCCTGTTGGAAGGTCCAGAAATCCCTCTCCTCTCTCCCCTCCTTTCTCTGCCAGGCCCCTCCAGTCACCAGGCCCCGCAACCTCAGCCTCCTCCCTGCTGGTGGGCCTGGCCTCGGGCCGCCTGGCGCAGCAGCTCTTACCTGCAGACACGAAGAAGATGCCGGCACTCAGGATGATGTTGTGTCGAGTCTTATAGAACTCGCTGGCTGCGATGCAGAGTCCACCCATGAAGAGCAGAATCACACTCAGGATCGGGAAGATGCTCGAGGCCCTCACAGCCCCTGGAGAACACAGTGGGTGGGGAGAGAGAATGCCATGGCTGTGAGATGAGAGGTGGTGTGTCAGAGGGAGGAGAGGGAGGAGCTCACGGGAGTGGGGGCTGGGTGAGTTTTATGGACACAGGACCAGAGTGGAGGTTGCTTAGCAATACTAGGGAGGGAGAGAGAGGGAGCATGCCACCGCTCAATTCACAGGGGCTCCCCACTTCTTCAAGGATCAAACCCCAGCACTTCATGAGACTCACATGGCCCTGTGAGACTTGGTCTCTCCCCAGCCCCACCTTCCCTTCTGTCCAGCCACAACAAACTTCCCATGACATATTATTGCACGTTTCTGACTTTTGCCTTACTGAGCTTTCTTCCTAGAATGTCTTTCTTGCTCTTTTTCACTCAGCCAACTTCTATTCATCCATCAAAGCCCAGCTCAAAGTCCCCTCCTCCATGATGCCTTTCCTGATTTCTTTAGGCAAACTTATTAGCTTTCTCCTCGGCACTTTGGGGCACTTCGGGCACAGAGAAAGGCAGTGTGTTATAGTGGTTAGAGCTGGGTGGTTGGACTCTGGCTTTAGCATTTATTAGCTGTAAAAGTTTGGGTAAGTCATCTCATCTCTTCATGCCTCAATTTCCTTACCTGTAAAATGGGTGTGGTGATAGTTCTTGCCTCTTAACATTATTGTGAGGACTAAATGAGTTAATTCTGATAATGTACTTAAGATAGGTCTCTGAAGCCATATAGTAAACACTTGTTCAGATAGTTATTATAGTAAATAGTTGTTTATATATATGCATCCACCATAGGTCATGGGATCCCATGAGAGACAGGATTGTAGTTGTTTTTTTTTTTTTTTTAGTTCTCTCTCTTCATTCATTCTGTCCTCAATACCTAATTCAAAGCCAGAGATACAGAAAGCCCCCGATACAAGCTCGCCTTGTGAATCAATGTGGAGAGGTGGTCCGGAAAGAGGAAGAAACTGACACATTGCAAAGAAAACAGAAGAGAATAAAAGCAAAAGCAAATTTAAAAAACCTCTCAAGACAAGAAGGAAGGATGAACAAACAGGCAGGAGAAGAAAAGAATATTTTTGTGAATATTTTACCCCAGCATGGAGGAGGATGAGAGAGAGGCACAGATGGCTGGGGCAGGGGAAGGAAGGTGGTTGGAGGTATATGAGGGGGACTGTGTCTGAAAGATGCCCCAGAGGTGTGGAGTCTTTGGCAGTGTGTCTGGAAACTAAAATATTTGTTTTCTATCCGGATTCAAATGGCAGAGAGTGACCTCAGGATCTCCGACTCCATGTCCCGGCCTGTGTGGACCAGGCAGGAGGCAGAGGTATCTGGTGGCTATTATAAGGAAAACGATGTCTTCCTGACACGTTGGGGTGGCTTGAATGGCAACCTAGGAAGTTAAGTCCTTTTAGACTGAGAACCCTTTAGCTCGGTCCAGAGGGTGGTTGGGGTGTATGCTTTGGAGGGGAAGTGCCTGCCCTACTGGCCCATCCCTGTTCCTTCTGGTGGCAGCATGACCACAAAGGATCTGTGAAGAAGAGAATTTTTCTATATAGAACTTTAGGAATTTTTCTAAGGAAGAGTTTTAGGCCATTTACTGTGACATGTGATATAAAACCCTTCTTGCCCTGGTGGATCTTCAGTCTACACTGCTCATGATGCTATTGAATGAATGGATTATTTTGGGGGGACTTGAAGAAGGGTGGAGTTCTGTATTGCAAGCTGGAGACACCTGAGCTGCTCATTTTGAAGCAGGGGCAAGAGGGTGAGGGGCAGCTGGGTTACTCTGCAATCCAGTAGCCCTCTCCCCTGGCGGGCAAGGACTGGGCTGCCTCCTCTCCAAACCTGAGTGGACGCTTTCTTCCTGCAGGTCTTTTCTGAGATGATATCTCTATCCCCAATTGGATTGACACATGCCACCCCCACCATACAGGAATGCATGGCCAGATGCGCCCATTCACAGCTACCTGGAGGCCCATCTCCATAAGTACATGAGGATGGCGAGAGTATATCGAAGACCCAGCTCACAAAAGGTAGGATGGATTAAACAACCACACCGCGTTGCGTCTGACATACATGGTACAATTTAATCCTCATAATACCTCTGCAGGGTGTATTTTTTGCCCCAATTTATAGATGAGAAAACTGAATTTCAGAGAAGTGATGTAGCTTGCTCAAAACTACCCAGTTAGTAAGTCAGGATTCAAGCCCAGATCAGTCCAACTTTTGGATACCCTGGACTCTTCCTCTGGGCTTTTTAAAGAGCCCAGGAAGCACCCTGCAGGGTTCAGAGATCTGGGTTCTGGTCCCAGCTCTGCCCCTCCTTGCTGTGTGGCTGAGGCAGGTACCTTGCCCCCTCTGGTTTCTCCATGTTTAACATGGGTGTGGACCATTAGATGATTTCTAATGCTTTTCCTTATCTGTGTGGATATGATTTCTGACCAGCTGGAAATGGGGACGACAGTATAAAGAAAGATAGAGAGGTTGGGGTGACTTCCAAGGGGCAGCAGCGGCTGCTCAGATGAGCAGGATGGAGGAAGATCTCTGGCCTTCTCTCTGCAAGGAAGCAGGCTCTTCCTGCCCGCAGTGTGCTGCATTTGGCAGGCTAGGTCTGCATCCTCAGAGCTCATGCCTCTCGGCAGCCCTGGGCCTGACGTTTCCGGTTCAGCCAGTCTGCTGTGGGAGCCTGGATGCCCCAACTTCGTTTTTCTGCCAGCAGAGAGAGCACCAGCTGTGAAGGGAGATGAGATGCTGTGTGTGTCTGCATGCACGTGTGTGCGCGCGTGTGTGTATGTGTGTGTGAACTGGGTTAGGGGAGTGGGCCGGCTGGAAGGAGACGTTTGCTATGTTGCAGCCAATGTGGAGAAAACAGGACCACTTCACAAGGTAACAAAAAAGCAAGCAGGCAACAAACAGAAGCCTCTTTACTCCAGCAGAGCCAGCTCAGACACCAGCCTCCCTTGGAAGAGGCCTCTTTACGCAGAAAAAAGGTGATGGGGCAGCTGGGAAACAGTACCAGCCTAGGAAGGCTGAAGTCCTCAAGACATAGATCCAGGCTGGTAGAAAGCTGGTTTCGAGCTGGCAGGGACCCCCACACTGAAACAGTCTTCTGAAGGAGGTCATTCTGGCTGGGCAATGTCACAGAGGGATTTTGAAGTTAACACACCTAAGTTCAGAGCCTGGCTTTGCCACTTAATAACTGTGATCTTGGGCAAGGGTCTTTACCTCTCTAGAGCCTCAGTTTCCTTGTCCTGTAAACGGGAAGAGTCATAATAATCTCCTGTTCATAGGAGTGTTGTAAGGCCTTGCTGCTCAAATGGCAGTCGAGTACCAGCAGTGAGGGCATCATGAGAGGAGCTTAGCAGAAATGCAGATTCTCAGGCCCCACCCCATCTAGTTAAACTGTACTGAATTAGAGTCTGCATTTTGGATAAACAACAGGGTCTTACTGTAGAGCACAGGGATCTATATCTGATACCCTGTGACAAACCATAATGGAAAAGAATATGGGGAATTCTCTAGTTCTCGAGAGGTTAAGACTCAAGTGCTCTCACTGCCAGTGCCCAGGTTTGATCCCTGGTTGTCAGACTAAGATCCCATAAGATGTACAGCATGGCCAAAAAAGAGAAAAGGACATGAAAAAGCATATATATATATATAACTGAGTCACTTTGCTGTACAGAAATTAACAGTGTTGTAAATAAACTATACTTCAATAAAAATACATAAGAAAAGAATCCACATTTTAACAATATCTTTGTAACAAGACTAGTATGTGCCTGAATGTTTGAGACGTGCTATTGCCAGAACTAAATTGGATAATAACTGTTTTGTTTCTGATACTGGGAGGGCAGTAAAGGATAGTGATTTTTGTTATTTTTAATGTCCTTTTTCTTTCATGCCAGACACAGTTTCCTTATGAATTATCCTGACTTCCTACTAACCTGTATTACGGTATTAATAGTAATAGCATTACTCAGTTCAGTTCAGTCACTCGGTCGTGTCTGACTCTTTGCGACCCCATGGACTGCAGCATGCCAGGCCTCCCTGTCCATCACCAACTCACGGAGTCCACCCAAACCCATGTCCATCAAGTCGGTGATGCCATCCAACCATCTCATCCTCTGTCATCCCCTTCTCCTCCTGCCCTCAATCTTTCCCAGCATCAGGGTCTTTTCAAATGAGTCAGCTCTTTGCACCAGGTGGCCAAAATATTGGAGTTTCAGCTTCAACGTCAGTCCTTCCAATGAACACCCAGGACTGATCTCTTTTAGGATGGACTGGTTGGATTTCCTTGCAGTCCAAGGGACTCACGAGTCTTCTCTAACACCACAGTTCAAAAGCATCAATTCTTCGGCGCTCAGCTTTCTTTATAGTCAAACACTTACATCCATACATGACCACTGGAAAAACCATAGCCTTGACTAGCTGACCTTTGTTGGCAAAGTAATGTCTCTGCTTTTTAATATGCTCTCTAGGTTGGTCATAACTTTACTTCCAAGGAGTAAGCGTCTTTTAATTTCATGGCTGCAATCACCATCTGCAGCAATCTTGGAGTCCAGAAAAATAAAGTCAGCCACTGTTTCCACTGTTTCCCCATTTATTTCCCATGAAGTGATGGGACTGGATGCTATGATCTTAGTTTTCTGAATGTTGAGCTTTAAGCCAACTTTTTCATTCTCTTCTTTCACTTTCATCAAGAGGCTCTTTAGTTCTTCACTTTCTGCCATAAGGGTGGTGTCATCTGCATATCTGAGGTTATTGATATTTCTCCCGGCAATCTTGATTCCAGCTTGTGCTTCTTCCAGCCCAGCGTTTCTCATGATGTACTCTGCATATAAGTTAGATAAGCAGGGTGACAATATACAGCCTTGACGTCCTCCTTTTCCTATTTGGAACCAGTCTGTTGTTCCATGTCCAGTTTTAACTGTTGCTTCCTGACCTGCATACAGGTTTCTCAAGATGCAGGTCAGGTGGCCTGGTATTCCCATCTCTTTCAGCATTTTCCACGGTTTATTGTGGTCCACACAGTCAAAGGCTTTTGCATAGTCAATAAAGCAGAAACAGATGTTTTTGTGGAACTCTCTTGCTTTTCCGATGATCCAGTGTATGTTGGCAATTTGACCTCTGGTTCCTCTGCCTTTTCTAAAACCAGCTTGAACATCTGGAAGTTCATGGTTCATGTACTGTTGAAGCCTGGCTTGGAGAATTTTAAGCATTACTTTACTAGCGTGTGAGATGAGTGCAATTGTGCACTGTGGCTGCAACGGCGTATGAGCGTGGGGGCTGTGAAGGTGCACGAGCATGACTGAGAGGCGCTACCCCAGGCCCGAGGTCAGGGGCGGTGGCCGAGAGGAGCTGACCACATCAAAGGTAAGGAGCAGAGGCTGTGGTTTGCTGGAGCAGCCGTGAAGAGAGACCCCATGTCCAAGGTAAGAGAAACCCAAGTAAGATGGTAGGCACTGAGAGAGGGGATCAGAGGGCAGACAGACTGAAACTACAATCACAGACAACTAGCCAATCCGATCACACAGACCACAGCCTTGTCTAACTCAATGAAACTAAGCCATGCCATGTGGGGCCACCCAAGATGGCTGGGTCGTGGTGGAGAGGTCTGACAGAATGTGGTCCACTGGAGAAGGGAATGGCAAACCACTTCAGTATTCTTGCCTTGAGAACTCCATGAACAGTATGAAAAGGCAAAAAGATAGGACACTGAAAGATGAACTCCTCAGGTTGGTAGGTGCCCAATATGCTACTGGAGATCAGTGGAGAAATAACTCCAGAAAGAATGAAGGGATGGAGCCAAAGCAAAAACAACACCCAGTTGTGAATAGGACTAGTGATGGAAACAGAGTCCGATGCTGTAAAGAGCAATATTGCAGAGGAACCTGGAATGTTAAGTCCATGAATCAAGGCAAACTGGAAGTGGTCAAACAGGAGATGATGAACATCGACATTCTAGGAGTCAGTGAACTAAGATGGACTGGAATGGGTGAATTTAACTCAGATGACCATTATATCTAGTACTGTGGGCAGGAATCCCTTAGAAGAAATGGAGTGGCCATCATAGTCAACAAAAGAGTCCGAAATGCAGTACTTGGATGCAACCTCAAAAACTACAATGATCTCTGTTCATTTCCAAGGCAAACCATTCAACATCATGGTAATCCAAGTCTATGCTCTGACCAGTAATGCTGAAGAAGCTGAAGTTGTACAGTTCTATGAATACCTACAAGACCTTCTAGAACTAACACCCAAAAAAGATGTCCTTTTCATTATACGGGACTGGAATGCAAAAGTAGGAAGTCAAGAAACACCTCGAGTAACAGGCAAATTTGGCCTTGGAATACAGAATGAAGCAGGGCAAAGGCTAATAGAGTTCTTCCAAGAGAACACTCTGGTCATAGCAAACACCCTCTTCCAACAACACAAGAGAAGACTCTACACATGGACATCACCAGATGGTCAATGTCAAATTCGCATTGATTATATTCTTTGTAGCCAAAGATGGAGAAGCTCTATACAGTCAACAAAAACAAGACCGGGAGCTGACTGTGGCTCAGATCATGAACTCCTTATTGCAAAATTCAGACCGAAATTGAAGAAAGTGGAGAAAACCACTAGACCATTCAGGTATGACCTAAATCAAATCCCTTATGACTATACAGTGGAAGTGAGAAATAGATTGAAGGGACTAGATCTGATAGACAGAGTGCGTGATGTACTATGGATGGAAGTATGTGACACTGTACAGGAGACAGGAATCAAGACCATCCCCAAGAAAAACAAATGCAAAAAAGGAAAATGGCTGTCTGAGGAGGCCTTACAAATAGCTGTGAAAAGAAGAGAAGCAAAAAGCAAAGGAGAAAAGGAAAGATATAAGCATCTAAATGCAATATTGTAAAGTAATTAACCTCCAATTAAAATAAATAAATTTATATTAAAAAATGTAATCCAGAAAAGAAACCAAAGAAGAATAAAATTTTTATTACTTTAATTTTTCTAATATGAAACATAAATTTTCTCTGAGATTAAAAAAAAAAAAGAAAGATATAAGCATCTGAATGCAGAGTTCCAAAGAATAGCCAGGAGAGATAAAGCCTTCCTCAGTGATCAATGCAAAGAAATAGAGGAAAACAATAGAATGGGAAAGACTAGAGATCTCTTCAAGAAAATTAGAGATACCAAGGGAACAATTTATGCAAAGATGGGCTCAATAAAGGACAGAAATGGTAGGGACCTAACAGAAGCAGAAGATATTAAGAACAGGTGGCAAGAATACACAGGACTGTACAAAAAAGGTCTTCATGACCCAGATAATCACGATGGTGTGATCACTCACCTAGAGACAGACGTCCTGGAATGTGAAGTCAAGTGGGCCTTAGAAAGCATCACTATGAACAAAGCTAGTGGAGGTGATAGAATTCCAGTTGAGCTATTTCAAATCCTAAAAGATGATGCTGTGAAAGTGCTGCACTCAGTTTGCCAGCAAATTTGGAAAACTCAGCAGTGGCCACAGGACTGGAAGAGGTCAGTTTTCATTCCAGTCCCAAAGAAAGGCAATGCCAAAGAATAGCATTACTATTAATGCTAAAACTTATCATGAGGATAAGAGAATATCTTATTTATTCAATGCACAGGTATTTATTGATCTACAAGTAAGCGTATGAAACTGCACAACACCATTTCTGGGTTTCTTCCTACATGCCAGGCCCCACTAAATACTTCCCATGGGTGAACCCACTTAAACCTTCTACCAACCCCATGACGGTATGAGTCTTGGTTGCATATTACAAATAATCTCGAGGAATTGGCAACATATTTCGGTAAAGGGACACGTAGTCAAGGTTTCTGGCTTTGCAGCCGTAAGGTCCCTGCTGTAACTACTCAACTCTGCCCTTGTAGCATGAGAATAGCCATCAGCAATGAGTGTGGATGTGTTCCAATAAAACTTTATTTAGAAAAATGGTGGGCCAGATTTGGTCTGCCTATTACAATTTGGCCCACATAGTGCCCTGTACTAGGGAAAAGCTGTGTGGTCCAGAGTGGAGGGATGTTTTTCTTTTGACTATGTGGCCGTCACCATGCTTGGTTCCAGGCTGAGCATAGAAGGTTTATGGGTGCAAAATCAGGCCTGGTCCATGCCTTCATTGAGTTTAAGTTCTCATGAAGGACATATGGCACAGATGAACATGTAATTAACAATTAGGATGAAGTGCTATGCCAGAAAATTACCCATATGGCACCATGAAGGCAAGTGGTAGTCTAACGTACTGCAAGGAGATCAAACCAGTCAGTCCTCAAGGAAATCAGCCCTTCATTGGAAGGGCTGATGCTGAAGCCGAAACTCCAATACTTTGGCCACCTGATATGAAGAACTGACTCCTTGGAAAAGACCCTGATGCTGGGAAAGATTGAAGGCAGGAGGAGAAGGGGACAACAGAGGATGAGATGGTTGGATGGCATCACTGACTCAATGGACAAGAGTTTGAGCAAGCTCTGGGCATTGGTGATGGACAGGGAAGCCTGGCATGCTGCAGTCCATGGGGTCGCAGAGAGTTGGACACGACTGAGCTGAACTGAGTGTCATCTGTAGATGGCTGATGCTGACTGAAGGATCAGTGTGTGCTGGGGACACACACACTGTGGATCTGTGTGAACCCTTAGTTCTCATTTACAACTCCATAATTACTCCCATCACACACAGACTAAAACTGAGGCACAGAGAGATTAAGCCTTTTGTTCAAGCCCACTCAGGGAGGAAATGGAGGAGCTGGGTTTGTGAACCTAGGGAGTCTGACTCTAGGCTGTGCACCAAACCACTGCACCCCGGCTCTCAGAGCATCCTCATGGCTCACATGGGCATTGGAGAGGGCTTTCCTGAGATTGATGGACAAGGGGAAGCTAAGTGGGCAGAATAGAGGCAGGGCGTTCTAGGGAGAGGATGCAACATGAGCAAGGGCTGGAAGATGCATGGCTCGTCTGGGAACTTGAAGGGGCTGGTCACAGAGACCTAGAGCGGGGCCTTGGGGAGCTCTAAGGGAGTTGAAGCAACCGGGCCCAGGCCACCCGGGGACTCACAGGTAGCCTTTAAAGGTATTAAAGCTAGCAGGGCCATCACAATCTGATTTGGATTTTAATTAAAAATATTTTTTTTGGCTACACCCAGGGCATGTGGGATCCTACTTCCCCAACCAGAGATCAAACTTGTGCCCCCAGCATTGGGAGCACAGAGTCTTAATCATTGGACCACTAGGGAATTCCTGATTTGCATTTTCAGAAGCAAATGAATTAAGAAGGGGTCCAGGGTTGCTATAGGGCATCAGGAGGAGGACTGTTTCTCACCACATAAGTGATAGTGGTGCTTGGACCAGGGCAGATGCAAAGAGTCTAGCAGGGGAGGGTGCATTTGAGGGGTGTTTAGGAGGTGAAGTAAAGCTTGGTGATGAATGGATATGTGTGGAGAAGAGGGTGGCGTTAAGGATAACTTCTGGGTCTCAAGTTTGTTGGCTGGTTAGATAAAACCACTTATGGGGCTTGGAGAGGATCAAGGGGTAAGGAGGGAAATCAAGGTTTGTTTGGGACACGTGAAGGCTGAGGTGCTCTGGGGACATGCATGGGGAGCATGGAGTGGGGAGATGGATGTGTAAGACTGGGGCACAGAGGCGCAGTGTAGGCTGAAGCTGTAAATGGGGAGTCAGACTCCGAGGTGAGCACAGCAGAGCTTGAGCATGGAAGAGTAGGGGGTTTACCTTGAGGCTTGGGGAGCCCCAGTATTTAGTGACTGGCTTGGGAAGACCTTGGGCCGATCTCTTGGTGTTGCTGAGGCCTCCACTTCCTTGTCTGTAAAATGGGACTGAAAACTGGAAATCTGTCTACCTTATAGGGTGCCTGCTAAGTCACTTCAGTAATGTCCGACTCTGTGTGACCCTATGGACTGTAGCCCACCAGGCTCCGTCTATGGAATTTTCCAGGCAAGAATACTGGGTGGGTTGCCATTTCCTCTTTCAGGGGATCTTCCCAACCCAGGGATCGAACCCTCCTCTCTTACATCTCCTGCAGTGGCAGATGGGTTCTTTACCACTAGCACCACCTGGGAAGCCCCACCTTACAGGGTGACAGTAATTAAATCGGAAGAAGACTGGAAGCTTTTGAAAATACAGAGCCTTGGGTAAACTAGGAACAGTGTATTATTGTTTTCTATGCTAGTGATGAAAATGAAGAGTGTCATAAGCACCCAGAAGGGAATATCATCTAGCCTTTGGGAGCAGGTAGGCTCAGCCATAAATCCCTCACTCACCCTTTCTTTGGCCATGTTCTGTAGACAGATCATCTCCAATCTAGTGCCCTGTGAGCCCGGCACCCATGGTGTCCTGTGGTGGGCACAGCTGGAGGACAAGTAGATGGCTGCACTCGGGGATCCTGCTTCCACACTCAGTCTGGCAGAGGAGGAGGGGAGTGGTGTGTAGGGTGGAGGGAGGTGGGCGGACCTCTGCCTAGTACCCACTCTTTGCCTGGCTTGTCCTGAGGCCTGATTGTGGGTTTTCCCTTCTCTGGGTCTCAGGTCTGGCTCTGATTAGGTGGGACCAGATGACTTGTAAGGTTTCATCCATCCCTGGTGGTCCTGTGCCCTGCAGACCTCCATCAGAGACCATTCAGCCAGGCTGGCCAGGTGCTGGTCATGCCTTTCATCAAAATAGTCATCATGATCAGGTATAGGGGAAGCCGGGGCTCCTTATTTTCTTGGCATGGTGTTAAACTCTTTATGCCTGTTATTCCCTTTGGAATTTGATGTGTTCTAACAGGACACAGATGTGCTGGGTTGGGTGGAGCTTCTGGGCTCTGGGGCATCTCTCTCCATCTCCTCCTGCATGCTGTGCTGGATGAGGAGCCAGTGACTGTGAAAGGGGATGAGCTGCTGTAAATGCAGGTGAGAGTGAGTGTGAGAGAGTGAGTGTGTGAGAAAGAGTGACAGGAGAGAGGAGGAGAGGAGGGAAGAGGCAGGGGGAGGGAGGGATGGAGGGAAAGCCACTCAGAGCGGTGGTTAGGAGCGTGGGCTCCTGATGTGGGCTGCTTGGGGTCCCATCCTGCACTCCCCTGGTCTCCCACTGGCGGTGTGGCCTCTCTGTCTCAGTTTTCTCATCTGTGTAATGGAGACACCAACGGTACCTACTTCTTAGGGTTGTTGTGAGATGAATGAGGGTAACGTATGGTGTGTCAGGCCAAGTGTTCCATGAAAGTTTGCTCTATCTACTGACATAGGAAAGGAGTTTCAGACCCCAGCGAGCTTCCTCTGGGAGGGCCAGCTGTGCAGGTGGCGGAGGCTTTCTGACTTTCTGTGGTCTCTGGGGTCGGTGATTGGCTCAGGAGAGATGGCCTGAGCGCATCCCATGTTGCCCCCACCCCACGAGGCTCAGTGGCCTCCTCTGCTGCAGGACACACCCAGCTCCCAGGGCCACAATAAGGGGCAATGAGTCAACGCGTCTGAAGAAATGAGAACCGTGTCTGGTACCCACAAGCCCCAGGAAATGTTAGTTCTTACATGGCAGAGAGTATTATTGCTGTTTCTCACGGGCCTGGGGTTACCTAGACTGATGTTTATTAAAGTACAGGTCGTGAAGTCAGTGTGGTGAGGGTGGCATTGGGTACTTTAATAAATGAACCAGGACAGAACAGAAGCTATCCCCATGGGCGGAGGGTGCGAGGCGGAGGTGCTGATCATGAAGCATTCGCTCTGGCTGCCTGGATGTGAGTTAGTAGGGGCTCTAACTTAGATATTCCTGACTGCAGGATGTGGTCACCCCACCGCAGTGACCTCTGAAAGGGACGTCCCTCATGACAATTTTGCTGAAAAGGGCTGCAGTTCCCGGGCAGTGGACAGGAACATGTGGCCTGGATAACCAGGGAGGCAGGTGGTGTCCCAGGGCTTCCCAGGTGGTTCAGATGGTAAAGAAACTGCCTGCAATGCAGGAGACCCAGGTTCGATCCCTGGGTCAGGAAGATCCCCTGGAGGAGGAAATGGCAACCCACTCCAGTATTCTTGCCTGGAGAATCCCATGGACAGAGGAGTCTGGCAGGCTGCTACAGTCCATGGGGAGGCAAAAGAGTCACTTCACAGCTGAAGTGACTTAGCAGGCACCCTTTATGGTAGACGGCGTTCTGATTTTCAGTCCCATTTTACAGACAAGAAAGTGGAGAATCCCATGGACAAAGGAGACTGGCAGGCTATAGTCGATGGGGTCACAAAGAGTCAGACATGACTGAGTGACTGAACACACAGGTGGTGTCCCAGGAATTGTACTGGGCTGGGGCCGGTCACTGTCCCTCTCTGGGCCTCAGTGTCT
The DNA here is from genome assembly GCF_003369695.1 of Bos indicus x Bos taurus. Taxonomy (NCBI): domain Eukaryota; kingdom Metazoa; phylum Chordata; class Mammalia; order Artiodactyla; family Bovidae; genus Bos; species Bos indicus x Bos taurus. Next base: position 45,136,824 of record NC_040080.1, on the reverse strand, counting down.
TCCTCTTCTGTAAAATGGGAGAGTGGGGTTGGTGACCCTCACAGCATGTCTACTTTCAGCATTTCTGGAGATGGAAGGCTGTCTCCCCGAACTTCGAAGCTCTAGGGGGCAAGGAGGGGCAGTGCACCTCCCTCAGCACTCCCCTGGGGTAGCTGGGGAGCCCAAACAAAGCACCGCCCTAACCCTTGTCTCATGGTATCCTCAGAATTGCCCCTCACCCTCACCTGGACTGGTATACATTGAGGTTCAGAGAAGGTGAGTATCTGGTCCAAGGTCACAGAGCAGAGCTCACCTTAAATTCAGGCCCTTTCATTCCAAGTCCCAAGCTCAGGCCTTGACACCTGGTATCCCCCACAACGACGTGCCCCCCACCCCCCGCCCCCTGGTCCTCAGGGCCTGCTGGGACTGGCAGAGGGAGATGGAGAAGGGGGAACAGGGGAGAGCATGGGCTTTTCTGAGGCTGGGATGGGTGGCTTTGGCTCAGCTGGAGCCCCTCCAGCCTCATTCTGGGAAGAGGAGGAATGTGCTAGGCGGCTCTAGGGAGAGTGGTTCCTTGTATATTCATTCAGCAAATCTCTCCCGGGCCTGACTGAGGGCAGGCCCTGCACTGGGCGGGGTGGGTGGGAGCGAACTCTATTTGCAGCTACTCCCTTCAGTGTCCTCAAGCTGTTTCAGCATCCAGTGGGAAAGAAGACTGTAACAGAGTGGTCACCTTCCTGCGACCCAGCCTCCTCCACATCCCCAGCCTCAGAGGAGGGCTGCACTGTCCACCATCTCCCAGACGGGACACCTAGATGTCACCTGAGTCTTCTCTCTTTCACCTCCCCACTCCACCCCGATGCAGGATGCCAGTAATTCCTGCTGGCTCCAGAACTAGTCCCCCTTCTCATCCACCTCCCTCACCTCCTCCCTGATCCAAGCCCCATGTATTTCAAGCCTAGGTCATGGCTGTCATTTCTTACTGGTCTCCCTGTTCCTGCTGAGACCCCGGAGTCAGTTCTCCAGGAGAAGCGGAACAGTGCCATTAGCCTGGACCTCAGTCCTTTCTGCTCAGAATCTTTTCACGGTCTCATCTCAGAGTGAAGCTGAGGCCCCCAAGCCCTAGTCTGGCTTCCCATCCACAGCTCACACCCTCAGCCTCATTGTGTGGCCACCTCCCATCTCCTGGACACAACACACACACACTCACACTCACACACACACACCATGAAGAGACCCATGTGCACACAAGCAGACCCACGCATACACACAGGCACTTATATTCAAACTGATAGATGCTCAGATGCACAGACACGAAGGCATCAAAAGACACAGCGCACAGCACACACTCATGCCCCTGGGCACAGGACAGACACGTGGACACACCAACACACAGTAAGAGTCACAGGAAGTCACACCTGGTCACCACCACCTCTTCTTCACCAGCTTGAGGTAGGCAGCTTTGGCAAGAAGAGAGAGGGCTAATATTTTAAGGACAACTGGACTATATGATGATCTACTTTTACCTAGTTTGTTTCACTTTTTCTATTTCATATTCAGTGCTCCCATTTCATTTAGTTTGTGTTTTCCAATTTCTCCATCTCTTATGTTTTTTTTTTTTTGATGTTCTTTCTCAAGCCTTTATCAAGCATAGTAGAAAAACTTTTGTATACATATATAAAAATATATATATTTTAGAAAATATATGAATTTTTGCCTAACTAAAAAATTTATGACATTTTGATTCTACTTGTTTGACTTATGTGTGAATAGAATGCTAGATTTCTAATTAAAAAATAGATATGTAACAAACAAAAAAGGTTTACTGTATAGTACAGGGAACTATAGTTGATATCTTATAATAACCTATAATGGAAAATAATTTCAAAAATAATATATGTGTATATGTATAACTGAATCACTTTGTTGTGCACCTGAACTAGACTTCAATAAAATATATATATATATATATATATATTTAAAAAGAAGAAGAGAGAGGGCTAAGGAGGTGCCACACAGCAGACCCAGCTGACAGCCCCATGGAGCTGCTTGGAAAAAACAGACTGGTTACCATGACTTTGTGGGTAAGTTAGTGATAGGTGGGCAAGGCCTGTATTAGCCGCACCTTTGTGGGGCCCAGAAGTCCAATGACTCGGGATGATGACTGGGACCAGTTAAGTCTGTCCCTCCTTGGACTCTGTGGCCGTGGAGAAGCTGGGGATCCCGTTGAATACCCACGGAGACTGGGCAGTAAAAGCATTCATTCATTCACTCATTCATTTGTCCCATCAGATATTAATTCAGTGCTTTCCTTCTGCCCCGTCCTTCAAGTGGTGTTGAGCTTGCCTGAAGCTTGGTCTGCTGGCTTGAAAACAAGTGAGTCCCACCTTTTCTGCCAGTCCAGGAGATGAGCTCTGTGCCCCTGGCCAGTCATGCCCTCCTGGCATCTTCCGCCTCCCTCTCTGTTCCAGATCCTCCATCCAACTGGTGGATCAAGGATGGCAGGGGTTACCCAGGCCACCTCACCGGCCACCCATCCTCAGCTCCTTCCCTGGGGCTCCTCCTCTGCCTGGCCTCCGAACCCTGGGGCTCAGATCCTGACCTCTTCTTTCTCTGCACCACTTTCTTGGTGCTGTCATCAAGTCTCATGGTGCTAAATATCGTCCCCATTCTGACCTCTCTCAGAGTCCTGACTCCGGCCAGGTCCCACCCTGTGAGTCTCAGACTCCATGTCACCTCCCCAGGGAGTCCGTGGGCCTCTTTTACTTATTGTGGCCGATACTGAGCATCCATCCTTCCCCATCCCAACCTGCCCCCTCCATGGGCACAAACCTTGGAGTCATCCTTTATCCTTTCCTGTCCCTGGAAATCCACATGCAACCTTTCAGAAGATCCTATATGCAGACCCTTGGGAATATTTTGAGGCTCTGACCCCTTCCCACCTCCTTCACTGCCACCACCTGCGTTCAAGCTGCTGTCATCTCTTGTCTAGATGATTGATCATAACAGGCTCCTTGTTTTTTGCTTGTTTTCTCCATCAGGGTGTAACTTTCATGAAGGCGCTAACTTTCTTTATTTTGTCCACACTGAGTCCCCATACCATCAACAGTGCCCTATACATAGTGGTAGTGAATATCTCCTGAGCGAATGAATGAATGGATGAATGCTTCTAGAGTCCAAGGCTCTGCATTGGTGCCACCTTCTCTAGGGAACACTTTGGAATGATGGCCTCCAGGCTGGGTTAGGCACCAGGCTTCCTCAGCACCCCGGATCACATTCTTTCCCTGCTTGAGGCATCTAGGTTAGGTTCTTGGGCCTGTCAACCCACGTAGTAGGTGAGCTGAAGGTTTAACAGACCAGAACGGGGCGGGGGTCGGGGGGGGCGGGGTAAGTTGACTCAGGCCCCACCCACCCAAATGCAGCCCCGCCCATCTCCCTGGACCAAAAGCCCATCTTCAGGAGAAGCTCCGCCCACCTTCCTGGGCACCAGCTCTGCCCACCACACTAGGGCAGGCAGTCTTTCTAGAAGAATGACTTCTGTCTTCTAGTTTCTCTAGCCAGTCAGGTTAGAGGTTGACAGAGAATGATGGGAATTCACATCTTCCAGCTTTAAATAATTACTTTTGTTGTCTAACCCCAGACTAGCATATTACAGATCAGAGGTCAACAAACTGCCAAATGAGGCCTGTTGCCTATTTTTGCAAGTGAAGTTAAGTTGCACGGGAGCAAACACAGCCATACTCAGTTGCTTCCGGGTTTGCTTTTGTGCTACAAGGTCAAGGTTGAGTAGTTGAGACAGAAACTTTATGGCCCACAAAGCTTGGAATGTCTCTTTTCAGAAAAGGTTTGCGAATTTGTTATAGATGATTAAAAAATATTTTTGGATTAAGTCAACTCAAGTCAGACTCCCAGAAACCTGTGCTGCTAATTTGCATTCAAGTCTTCTGTCTAGAGACACCAAAATGAACCAAACACTAAACAATTCTTTCTTTAAAATTCAGGAAATGAAGGTATACAGTAGGTAGGAATAGCTGCTGAAGAATCCTGTCTTTCCTTTCAAAATAGTGTTTATTGGGCACCTTCTGTCTTCCAGGAACTGTTCTTGGTAGAATAATGAATGAGACAAGGGTCCTGCCCCAACACTGGGCATCTGACTGATAAAGTATCGCCCCCTCACTGGGCTCAGCCAGTGTGGCTTTGTGCGCAGACCCCCACGTGGCTCCCCTTTCTATCTTCTCTCTTGGGGGCGTCTCTGCAGGCCCCTGCCTCCCAAGTCCTGCTGTTTCTCTGAGGATCCACCTACTAGGCTGTGCTCTGCCTGCAGCCACGGACGGTGCCTCATTCATTCCTCTGGAACTCTCCAGCACTCAGTGCAGACTCTGACATACAGAAGGTGCTCAATTTGTTTCTATGCCCTCGCCAGGCTCCTTTGAGAGCCCTAGACCAGGTAATAGGGGTTTCCCTGGTGGCTCAGATGGTAAAGAATCTGCCTGCAATGAGAGAGACCCAGATTCAATCCCCGGGTTGGGAAGACCCCTGGAGGAGGGCATGGCAACCCACTCCAGTATTCTTGCCTGGAGAATCCCGTGGACACAGGAGCCTGGTGGGCTATGGTTGATGGAGTGGTTGATGGGGTCGAAAAGAATTGGCCAAGACTGAGCAACTGACACTTTCACTTTCAGACCTCATAATGCAGAGGAAGAACAAACGATCCTTCAGGAATTCCATCTGAGAGCAGTGTCGTTTAGGAATTCATAAAGGGAAAGGACGAGCCTAGTAAGATATTGCCCCTTCTCCTTTAAAAAGAGACCTATGAGTGATCTGATGTCCCCTTCTTTTTTCTTGCTGCCTGGGTGGCTTCATGTTCCATGGGCTTTGAAATGAAACCCAGATTTCAGGCTGACCTGAGAGTTGGGTTTGACGCAAGGAGTAATTATTGAAAGTGACAGGGGTGATCCATATAATAAAATGCTTCCTACATTTTTCAAAGAAATGATCCAATACTAACCACTGCTGTGGGGGATGGGAGGGAGGCTTTGGCTGGGGAAGGGCACTTGGGAGCAGAGCGGATGGGGGCGGGGGCAGGGAGGGGTGCTCCTGGGAGGAGAGCAAACTGCTTTCAGAAGTGCTGTCTGAGAGCTTCGTACAGAGCTTTCAGCTACTTCTGCTGGGGTGGCTTTGCGGTCCCATGCATTAAGGACCCTCAGCCTCTCTTCTGGAAATCCTTTTCTCCTGGAACATTTTACCTTGTTAGTTTTCGCTGCTTCTTGAGAGATTTTCCTTGGGTCTCAAAATGCTTTCTCTTGATACTATGTCTCAGGTGGATTTAAGATCACAGCTATTACATCAGGATTTAACTTTGACTTGATTTGTGGGGAAAGAAAAAAAAAAATCTCATTGTTTCAGTAGAAGTTCCAGTCTGGCACTGCCTGGTGAGTCTCCTCATTGGATTGTTCAAGAAATATCTACGGAGTACTTTCTATGTGCCGGGCACTGGGCTGGGAATATAATGATGAATGAGATAGGTAGAGTTCTATCAGAGTTCTAGTGGAATTGGCAACACTGTCAGGGAGCTGGTTGCTCAAACAGACATGGACCCAGCAGCATGATAAAGATGCTAGGCTCTGGGAACCCCTTCAGGGGCATAGAGGACTTCTTGGAGGAGGTGTTGTTTCACCGGAAACCTGGAAAATGTGTAGGATCTTGCCAACAAAGAGGGGAGGAAGGGCGTTGCGGGTAGAGGGAAATAGCACACCTGAAGGTTTGGCCATGGAAAGGGGGGAAGACAGAAGGCTCAGCTTTTTCCTGCCCTCTGCAGTGACAGAGACCTCTAGATAGTTCTGGCCTTTGGTGCTTAAAGGATGGAAGGGCAAGACCCATCACCAGGAGAGAGATAAAAAAATTGCATCCACTCACGGAGGAAATATTCTGCTGTGTCAGCTTCATAATCTGCATCCTCTGGGAAGTGATCGATTTGCTTGCAGAGACCTTTGAAGTTCCCTGGAAAACAAGGGAAGAAAGTGCTTGTGAGACATCCAAATCTCCAGGGACTCAGTGCCCACTGGCCTCTTCCTGACTTCTTGTTCTTCTGAAGCTGGCTCAGTCCTCTCCCTCACTTCCCCCCTCCCCCCTCAAGGAAGGTATCGCTTTGTCTGTTTGGACATCTGCCCAGTGAATCAAAACACACACACCCGCGGTGCTGCAGAGAGGATCTAAGGCTTAAGACTTCAAAACCCAGCCTTCCATCTCTGCATCGAGGCTTCTGAGGATTAGCTGAGGCTTGGCGGGCGGTGGAGGTTTGAATCTGGGCTGGGGACTGCCACGGAGGAGACTGGTGAATACCAGCGTGCCTGCCTCTGTGCCCCAGCTCGGCTGGGAGTCACCTCGTGTTTTACATGCGAGAAAGTTGATCGCTTTCCAAAGAGGGCAGACCCCAGACCGAGGCTGACAAACATTCCCACAGCCCTTTAGATGAGTTTGCAAAGCATTTTCCCATCTGCAATTGCATGGAATTCACTATATGAAGCCTATGAAAGTTCTGCAATACTCCTAGGGTTGAACACCCCACCCAGGCCTGGGTCACTGGCCAGACTTGTGGAGTATGACTCAACCTGTGAGAGGAGTAATAGCATCTTCATTTTATAAATGAAGAAACTGAGGCTCAGGGAGACTGGATACAAGTGTGCTTATATAACTATTTTAGGTATTTCAAGCTAATACAAGCTAAGTAATTCTGTACTACATATTACAGAGAAGATGGTTGATCCTTACCCTACAAACCTCCCTTAACTGTCTCTGTGCCAATTCAAATAACTGAATAAGTCCTCATGGCCAGGAAATGATGGAATCTGGGCTCAAACAAAGACCTTTTGGTTTTAAAACTTTCCTTGGTGATTGCTGAGAAGGTGAGAGCCAGCTCAGATGAGAACCCCTAGCCCAGTGTCTAGCAGATCCCCAGCAGTGATCCCTAAATGAATGAGTGAACTACTGAATGCGATCTTCATAAACACTTATGTGGAGAATAGAATTTACAAGCATGGCTGCTTCATGACAACAGAGACTTTTGTCTGTTTCATTCACCATTGTGTCCCGAGCACCAGCACAGGCACGATGGATGTTGCCTGACTTTCTCTGAATGACTGGACACTCGAAACTGTGCAGGGAGATACGGCGACAGTGGGTGAGAGGCAGGTTCTGCAGCTGGCCTGCCTGGGTTTTGTTCAGCCTCACGGAGATGCCTCAGCTTCCTCATCAGAAAGCAGAGATCATAGCGATTCTTCCTTTGTCGATTGTTGTGGGGATGACATAAGGTAACACGTCTAAAGCACTCAGAGCAGTGCCTGGCACATTAGTAAATGTGCTGAGGGTATTGAGTGAGAGAGAAATGAACCTTGCTACATTTAGCCCCTGACATTCAGGATTTTCCTGTGATAGAAGATAATGCCACCTAATTAATACAGTCCTTAATATGTGTGAACAATTTATTTTCTTGTAAGATCCTGAGCCTTGTAGCCCATAAAGTAGGTTTTATTATGCACCATAGGTATTATTTAGGAATATTAAGTCATTATTACACATATACACAGCCGGATATATCATACAGCTGGATATACAGAATGTGCTCAGTTGCTCAGTCATGTCTGACTCTTTGCAACCCCACGGACTGCAGCCCATCAGGCTCCTCTGTCCACAGGGATTCTCCAGGCAAGAACACTGGAGTGGGTTGCCATGCCTCCTCCAGGGGGTTTTCCCAACCCAGAGATCGAACCCAGGTCTCCTGCATTGTGGGCGGTACAGGTATGCTTACATAATTGTGTTTCTAGCTATTATAATATGTATAGGTAACACTGGGGATCCTAGGTGGTGCTAGTGGTAAAGAACCCGCCTGCCAAGGCAGGAGACAAAGGAGACATGGGTTCAATCCCTGGGTCAGGAAGATCCCCTAGAGGAGGGCATGACAACCCACTCCAACATTCTTGCCTGGAGCATCCCATGGACAGAGGATCGTGGCGGGCTACAATAGGATTGCAGAGTTGGACATGACTGACGCGACTTAGCATGCATGCATAGGTAGTTCTGTACTACATATAACAGAGAAGATGGTTGATCCTTACCTTACAACCCTCACCTCCCCTTAACTGTATCTCTGCCAAATTCACTTCCTTTCCCAACTTCTGCAAGAAGAGAGATTCCCCAGAGCATATGAGGACTCCAGGTAGACAGAATTTGGCTCAGAATGCTCCCAGTGGGGCAGGTATCTTCTCTGTGTGTGCTGGACCATGTCTTGTCTTGCTTGGCACCCTCCCCACCCCATACCTTGCTGTCTCCCCCTCCTCTGTGGTCATGAACATGTGCCCACCCTGCTCTCAGCATCTTGATGCATTAACCAGAGGCTTCCCCTACCTCTCCTGACTTATCCCCCATCCAACCACAGACTTTTTTCCTGAGAAGAGTCTTCATTTCTGTTTCTAAGAGGATAACATTTACCTCCCCATTGGTAAAATTACAAATCAGTGTATTTGAAAACCACTTTGCAAAGCACTTTCCTTTTCTCTCAATTCAGTCTGACAAGTATTTCATCAGCACCAACTTGGTGCCAGGCATCTTTATAAGGAATCTGTGCAGGAGGTGAGGCGCTGAGAATGGTACTGAAGTGCCCCATGGCTCCTGACAAATTGGGGACTGTGCTCAACCCCCAACCACAGGTGGTGCCTCCACGTCTCTCTTTTAAGGGCCCCACCCTTCAGGCTTGGACCTCTAGTGCAGCTGCTCCCCACGCACCCTGGCCCCAGCCCCTGCCTCCATCATCTTTGGACCACTGGATCCCAGCACAGTGCCTTGCACAGGAGAAGGGCTCCAGAGATGTTTGTAGAGAGGCTGTGTCAAAGTATCAACAGCCCAGACCTCTCCTGTGAGGTCCAGACCTGGCGATCCAACTGCCTATTTGATGTCTCTTGGTGGATGTTTTAAAAGCATTGTACACTCAGCAGGTCCAAACCGGAACTCATGATCTATCCCTCAAGCCTGGTCTTCTGGAGGCAACAATTAGGTCAGCCAAGGCCTCTCTGTTGCTGCCTCATGCAAGCCTGAGCCCAGCCATCATTGCCAACATTTCTGCCTCTTCCCTGCAGGCTCCATCCATCACGACATCCTGTCTGTATCGGCTCTCAGAATCTTTCAAACCCATCGATTTTTTTTCCCCAACAAGAGCAATACCCACTGCCAGGCCACCCTCCTTGCTTCCCTAGATGACTGTGGTAGCCTCCCCACTGGCCATTTTGTACTCACTCTTATCCATCTTTACAGAATGATCATAGTGAAGCTTTGACAATGCAGATCTGTTCAAGCCATCTTCAGTTTGAAAGTGCTCAACAGCTTCTTGATGTTCTTAGGGAAAATTTCAACATCTTTAACAGGGCCCAACCGCCGTCTGGTCTAACCTCTGTCTCAGCGCACCTGCAGTCCCAGCTCCCTTCCCGCCATGCTCCCTCCTTCTATGGGGCCTTTGCGTATGCTGGTCTAGCCTCCTGTGCCCCCACCGTCTCCTTTGTTGTCCCTCCCTCGATGTCTCTATGTCCTCCCGCACTGTGCTAGTGTGGGATCTACCACTCCTCTGGCTGCTCTGTGGTCAGGGGAGGGCTCAAGGCATGAGTGATGCCGGTGGGAATGTTCTAGCGGAGAGGGAATGCTTGATAACCCGGGGAGGGGTGGGACAATACAGGAGCACTGTGAGGGGGAGGAGGCCTGGGACACAAGTGCAAGGCCAGCCTCACGTGGATGCTGGTCCATCCACGGCACTGTGGGGAGCTGGCAGTGTGGAGGCGGATGCAGGCGATGGGTGGGCATGGTGGAAGCTTGTGACACTTCTCTTCTGGTTGCTTCTACTTTCTGAATGAAATGGGAAACAGAATTGTCAACTGAGAGGAAAGGGAGGAAGGAAGTGAAAATTTTCTCCATGAGAGTGAAGAAGGAATGGGCTAGGCTTGAGACATGAAGTATATGTGTTGGTGGCCTGACAGTTCCTCCTGAGGTTCTGTACTTTTTTCTGAACACATTTAGGATATGGGGCAGTCCAGCTGGAGGGTTGCCTTTAACCAGGATGAGGGTCTGTGAGATGAATGCAAGAAGGGGAGGCGGAAAGGGAGTAGATTATTGCCAGGAGCCAGCGTGAGGAGCTCTGCCCATGGCAAAGGTCATGAGGAAGGAGGCTCGATATCAACACAGGGGGAACAATAGGGCTGATGACCCCAGTTGTTCCAGATTATGAAGACAGATCAGACTGTAAGCTGGTAAAGGGACCAGTGAAAAAAGGTGGGATCAGTGCATTGAAAGCATAAGGTGAGGGTCAAGGAATTGCTGGTGGGGGTGAGGGGGTGGGGAGATGCTCTGGGGAGTAAGCTGGAAGGGTGGGGCGAGGGAGTCAGAGAGGCTGAGATTGTGGAAGGGCATGGTTGTTGGTAACTTCAGGGTGAAGGATAAGACCATGAACTGGGTGGCTCGGGTCAGGTGGAGGTTGGGAAGCCATTGAAAATATTTAGCAAAGCTCAGACAAATTATTTAGGTTGGTGCAAAAGTAACTGCAGGTTGTTGGACTTTGTTGTTTCATTTGTGGTGCTAGTGGTAAAAAGCCTGCCTGCCGGTGCAGAAGACTTAAGAGATGTGGGTTCGATCCCTGGGATGGGAAGATTACCTGGAAAAGGAAATGCCAACCCACTCCAGTATTCTTGCCTAGATAATCCCATGGATAGGGGAGCCTGGCGGACTATAGTCCATAGTGTCACAAACAGTTGGGCATGACTGTGTGTGACTTAGCACGCACACATGCCTACATCATTTTAATGCACATTTCTTGTTTTTTTTTTTTTTTGCTAATGACTTATTACTTGCTGTTTATTTTATATTTATTTTAGACCAGGGAAGTGATGTTAGACAAAAAGAAAATTTGAGTGATTATCTTATTTGAGTTCAAATTGGGTTGTAAAGCAGTGGAGACAACTTGCAAAATCAACAACACATTAGGCCCAGGAACTGATAACAAATGTACAGTGCAGTGGTGATAAAGAAGTTTTTCAGGGGAGATTAGAGCCTGGAAGATGAGTGCAGTGGCCAGCCATTGGAAGTTGACAATGACCAAATGAGAGCATCGTCAAAGCTGATCCTCTTACAACTATAAGAGAAGTTGCTGGAGAGCTCAGCACTGACCATTCTATGGTTGTTCAGCATTTGAAACGAATTGGGAAGGTGGGTGCCTCATGAGCTGATTGTAAATCAAAAAAATCATCTTCTCTTATTCTATGCAACAACAATGCACCGTTTCTATATTGGATTGTGATGTGCAATGAAAAGTGGATTTCATACAATGATCAGTGACAACCAGCTCAGTGGTTGGATGGAGAAAAAGCTCCAAGTACTTCCTAAAGTTAAACTTGTACCAAAAAAAGGTCATGGTCACTGTTTGGTGGTTTGCTGCCTGTGTCATCTACTACAGTTTTCTGAGTCCTGATGACATGATTACATCTGAGAAGTATGCTCAGCAAATCCATAAGATGCACTGAAAACTTCAGCATCTACAGCTGGCATTGATCAACAGAAAGAGCCCAGTTCTTCACACAATGCCCGATCACACATCACACAACCAAGCCGTCAAAAGTTGAATGATCTGGGCTACAAGTTTTGCTTCTTTCTCTATATTCACCTGACCTCTCACAAACTGACTGCCACTTCTTCAAGCATCTCAGCTTTTTGAAGTGAAAATGCTCCCACAACCAGCAGGAGGCAGAAACTGCTTTCCAGAAGTCGGTCGAATCCCGAAGCATGGATTTTTATGCTACAGGAATAAACAAACTTATTTCTCATTGGCAAAAATGTGCTGATTTTAATGGTTCCTATTTTGATTAATAAAGATGTGCTTGAGCCTAGTTAAAATGATTTAAAATTCACAGTCTAAAACTGCAATTACTTTTTCACCAAACTATAATATACAAGATAATACTAGCCTATAATATACAAGATAAAACCAAATAACTTCTATATAAAGACAAAACTAAATGTTCACTTTTATTTCCTATATACATCAAATACATATTATAAAACTGCTTACCAAGTTAAACATTGACGTGCAAATGATTCATCCAATTATTCTAATAGGCCCCAAATCAATGGTTGGTTTTTAGAAATTATTGGTGTGATCTTTTGATGATGAGTCTTTTACAAGCTAAATGATGGCCCTGTCTGGATGGAGATTTGACACAGGGAACCACACCAGATGCTTCTCGCCCTTCTCTGTTAGAGTAAGAGTCATTCTGTCTCAGTGTAGAGAGTTTTCTACTAACCTCTGAGGGACAGAAAACTAAGATCATGGCATCTGGTCCCATCATTTCATGGCAAACAGATGGAGAAACAATGGAAACAGTGACAGACTTTATTTTCTTGGGCTCCAAAATGACTGCAGGTGGTAACTGCAGCCATGAAATTAAAAGACGCTTGCTCCTTGGAAGAAAAGCTATGAACAACCTAGACAGCATATTAAAAAGCAGAGACATTACTTTGCCAACAAAGTTCCATCTAGTCCAAGCTATGGTTTTTCCAGTAGTCATGTATGGATGTGAGAGTTAGACTGTAAAGAAAGCTGAGCTCTGAAGAATTGATGCTTTTGAACTGTGGTGTTGGAGAAGACTCTTGAGAGTCCCTTAGATAGCAAGGAGATCAAGCCAGTCCATCCTAAAGGAAATCAGTCCTGAATATTCATTGGAAGGACTGATGCTGCAGCTGAAGCTCCAATACTTTGGTCATCTGATGTGAAGAACTAACTCACTGGAAGAGACCCTGATGCTGGGAAAGATTGAAGGCAGAAAGAGAAGGGGATTATAGAGGATGAGATGGTTGGATGTCATCACCGACTCAATGGACATGAGTTTGAGCAAGCTCCAGGAGTTGGTGATGGACAGGGAGACCTGGCGTGCTACAGTCCATGGGGTTACAAAGAGTCAGACATGACTGAGTGACTGAACTGAACTGAACTGAGAGACAGAAGATTAGTGGTGAGGAATGACTGAGGTAAACTGGGACCCAGGCTGTAGTGGGATTGATCCCAGTGGTCTCTGAGGTTGATGGTGATGATGAGGCTGTGAACATTGGTTGGAGCATAGGGGTCTCCAGGAGCACTGGGGGCTCTGTGGCCTAGGACTCAGTCTGACTGACTAAGGCGGTGCTTAGGCTCATGAAGCAGTACCCTGGTGGTACCACACTGTTATTGGTAGAATTTAAGTTTGGTAGAACATCTATGTCTGCAGACATTACTACTAATAGTGAAGAGGGGTATCATCTTGTTTTCTGGGTGCCAGCCTTGAGTTCTGGTGTATTTCTTTCTGGTTGGTGGCCATCAAGTCCAGGGATTGATTCAGCTTCAGGCACAGATAGATCCAAGTGCTCAAATATCTGGTGTCTCTCACCATCTCTGTTCATCTTTCCTCTCTCCCCAGGGTAGACATTAAGGGATGACTAAGTGCCTGGCTCTGGGGTGGTGGAGGGAAACCTGACCTGATCCTTGCCTTTCAGGGATGCATAGTTTTTGGGGGAAAATAGATAGCACAGAATTTACTAGAATGTAATATCTCACATCCTATATTAGAGAGATATAAGGCATCTGATCCCATTACTTCATGATGAATAGATAGGGAAATAATGGAAACAGTGAGAGACTTTATTTTCTTGGGCTCCAAAATGACTGCAGATGGTGACTGCAACCATGAAATTAAAAAACGCTTGCTCCTTGGAAGAAAAGCTATGACAAACCTAGATAGCATATTAAAAAGCAGAGACATCACTTTGCCGACAAAGATCCCTCTAGTCAAAGCTGTGGCTTTTCCAGTAGTTATGTATGGATGTGAGAGTTGGACCATAAAGAAAGCTGAGCTCTGAAGAATTGATGCTTTTGAACTGTGGTGTGGGAGAAGACTCTTGAGAGTCCCTTGTACAGCAAGGAGAGCAAATCAGTCAATCTGGAAGGAAATTAACTCTGAATATTCATTGGAAGAACTGATGCTGAAGCTCCAATACTTTGGCCACCTGATGGGAAGAGCAGACTCATTGGAAAAGACCCTGATGCTGGGAAAGATTGAAGGCAGGAGGAGAAGGCAGGGACAACAGAGGATGAGATGGTTGGATGGCAACACTAGTTCAATGGACATGAGTTTGAGCAAACGCCAGGAGACAGTGAAGCACAGGCAAATCTGGTGTGCTGGAGTCCATGGGGTCACAAAGGGTCAGACACGACTGAATGACTGAACAATAGCAACAAGGCCTTATGGGCTTCCCTGGTGGCTCAGTGGTAAAGAACCCGTCTGCCAATGCAGAAGATGTGAGTTTGATCCCTGAGTGGGGAAGATACCCTGGAGGAGGAAATGGCAACCCAAGTATTCTTGCCTGGAAAATTCCACTGACAGAGAAGCCTGGTGGGCCATAGTCTCTGGAGTCACAAAGGAATTGGACATGACTTAGTGACTAAACAACAACAGTAAGAACACAAAGCCTTATGGGATCATAGTTGTTCAGCTAAAGTGTATGTTGCACAGACTGTATGCCATGTTCTGTGTGATCTGCTGAGGACACAAAGGAAAAAAATCGACTTTCTGTCCCCACAGAGCTTGCCATCTATGGGAGACAGGGAGGAGGTGCTGTGGGGTAGCAGGATGTGTGTTCTGACGAAGCAGGGTGTGTCTGAGAATACACAGAGGATTGCAGATTCAGATGTGTGCGTGCGTGAGTGTTGACACAGGCTTCCTGACTCAGAAGGTGGAGGAGTCAGCCAGGTGAAGCAGGTAGGTAAGGATGTGTGTGTGTGTGTGTGTGTGTGTGTGTGTGTGTGTGTGTTGGGGCATGTGAGGAAGCAGTGGAGGGTGAGAAGGGATTCTAGGAAGAGGCAAGTCAGGGAAGAGCAAGGTCAGGGGAGTGCTGGGCACACAGGAAGGGGCAGAGTGTCTCAGGGCGCCAGGCCAGTCCTCCAGGGCAGAGCTGGGGGTAAGAGGGAAATCTGGAGGCCGCACTGTGCTGGGGCTGGCTTACATCTTGGGAGCTGATTGTTAGTGTCTCTTCATAACTCACATGAGGAGCTTGAAATCAGCCACAGTGCAAGTGTTTGCACCACGGACATTGGAAAACACTACAAATCAAGGTCCTGTATCCCTGCACAGAGAGCCAGCTGGTAAACATTTACCAGCAAACCCCCAGATGCAGGGCAGTCTCATATGAGGGGTTGGCTGGTGCAAAGACATGACATCTTCATGGGAGTGGAGATTTACAGAAAGATTGATCCCAACAAGAAGGTTGGATGGGTGAGGGTGAGGGCAGGAGATGGCTGGGGAGTAGGCAGGGATCTGATCCTGCTGGGCTTGTGTTCCAGGCTGAAGTGAGGAGGGGGCATCTCAGCGCCCACTCCCCCCACAAGCAGTGGCTTTGAGCTTCTGGAGGATGAGGAGATGGGGGAGATTCTTCCACCATGAGGGCTTCTCAGGTAGTTCTAGTGGTAAAGAATCCACTTGCCAATGCAGGAGACATAAGAGACTTGGAGTTTGATCCCTGGCTTGGGAGGATCCCCTGGAGGAAGGTAGGGCAACCCACTCCAGTATTCTTGTCTGAAGAATCCCATGGACAGAGAAACCAGGTGGGCTACAGTCCATGGGGTCGCAAAGAGTAGGACACGACTGAAGCAACTTAGCACACACACACTCCCACCATGAACTGTAAAGGATTTTTCTGCCAAGGGGACCAACAACTGTGAAATCTCTACTGAACCCCCACTCCAGAAGGGCCAACGATGTCGCGCCAACCCCAGAGCCCAGAGACCTCAAGCCAAGCCTTGGAGGGAAGGCCAAGGGCTGAGTCTTAGGCTGCCACAGCTCCGCCTCCAGGAATTCCCCGCTTCAGTCTGAGAATTTCAGCTTGCAGGTATTAAGTAATTTAAAAGGAGGTTTCATCAGCTTTGTAAAAAGCACATTAATATCTCACAACACCAACTGCTGTCTCGTTTCTTTGAGATACAATAACCTCTTCATAAACCTGGTCATTAAGGGTTGAACAAGCGCTGTTTTATTCTTCCACATATTCAGGAGAGGCTGAAAGAGTAGCTCAGAACCTGGAGGCCACGCTGAGGGAGCTGGCTGACGCACGGGTAGGAAGTCGGTGAAGTAATTTTTTAAGTAAAGCAAATGAAGGGTTTGGTGGGAGCTGCTGGCGCTGTGTTTTAAACCTTTTCTGCTCCTGGCTTTTTGCTGTGCTGGGAGGGCCCTCCCTGATGGCAGGGATTAACGAGACCCTGGGGCGGGTGGGCGAGGTCGGCCTCGCCCACCTCTCTGGGAACCTCAGCCCCCAAGCAGTGCTGGCACTGGCGGCTGCTGGAAGGTTTGAAAAAAAACTCTCTCCCCATTCATTCATTCATTCATTGAATTGTTTTCAACAGCTGCTGCATGCTAGGTCTTATGCAGGTGTTGGCTGGGGTTAGAGTGGAGTAAGAAGACTGCCCTGCCTGCCTGCTTTCCTGAATCCGTCTCCAGGTGTGCCCTGAGAGCCCACCTTTCGGAAGTCCTGGGTATAGCACTGTGCACTTTTGCACACATCTCTGGGAGGAAGAAAAAGTGAAAGTATTAGTTGCTCAGTCGTGTTCGACTCTTTGCGACCCCAGGGACTGCAACCTGCCAGGCTCCCCTGTCCATGGGATTCTCCAGGCAAAAATACTGAAGTGGGTTGCCTTTCCCTTCTCCAGGGGCTTTTCCTGACCCAGGAATGGAACCTGGGTCTCTTACATTGTAGGCGGATTCTTTATCATCTGAGCCATCAGAGACTATCCTGTCTTGATTCTTGTCAGCTGCTTCTTTAGTTCTTTCAGTGTGATATGGGGAAGAGACTGGACCCCAGACTCAGAGAGTCCCAGCCTCAAAGCCCAGCTCTGCTAGCTATCAGCTATGCCGCCCTGAGCAAGTCATGTGACCTCTCTGTGCCTATTTCCTTCTTTGTAAAAAGGAAATTCTTGCCCTGTGGGGGTGATTCTGAGGACTCAATGAGAAAGCCCCTTGTACAGTCCCTAACTCAGAGCAGCACTCAACCAATGTAATCCTTCCTTCTCTCTCTTCTTCAAATGCCACCTCTTTCAAGAAGCCTTTCTTGATTGGCCTTAGTTGGAAAGACTCTTTTTCTCCTCTATGCCCCTCTGAAGTGCGACTAGGTTTTAATGGGCATAGGAGTCACTAGGGGATCATGTTAAACCAGTTGCTGACTCGGTGGGTCTGGAGAAGACCCTGAAACTTGGTATTTCTTGCAAGCTCAAAGGCAGTGTTGTGATTCAGGGTCCCTGGTGGACTATATTTTGGGTTGATTTTGAATACTTTGTATCTGCTTTAATCGTATTTTGTGCTCTGGTATCATTGTTCAGGGAAAAAATGGCTTCAAATCTGTAAGTTCCTCAAGGGCAGAATTTCCTTGATTCTAAGAACTTCCATGCACATTTCAGTGAAATTGGGATGTGTCTTACAATTGATGGGTTCATTTACTGCTGTGTGTCTCTCTTTCCCCGAAAAATCATTATTACATTGATGGTGTGTCTTACAATTAATGATAATAGCTACACAACAAGTGTTTATTGAACGAATGGACAAATAAACAAATGAATCTGTGTGCGTGTGTCTATGTGCGCGGAGAGTATTCTATACATTTCCATTCTCCTGAACAGATGAACATTATGCCAACTATTAGAATCCCTGGAGCACCAGGATCTTTTGTAGCTCTCTTATTAAAAGCCTATTTGAGGGACTTCCCTGGTGGTCCAGAGGCTAAGACTCCATGCTTCCCAATGCAGAGTGCCTGGGTTTGATCCCTGGTTGGGTAATTAGATCCCACCTGAAACAATGAGTATCGAAGATCGATCCCATGTGCTACAACTAAGACTTGGCACAGCCAAATAAATAAATAAATATTTTAAAAGCCTATTTGACAGTCTCAAAGTATGTGTATATCCCAAACCCCAGCAATTTCCCTTAGAAATTCGCCTTGGGAAGCCCTTGCCTGTATACATAAGGAGGTGTATATGAGAATGTTCCTAACAGCAGTGCTTGAAACAACACAACCCTGGGAACAACTTGCATTTTTCGCATTAGAAGAATGATAAGAACTTGGAGCATATTAATATAATGAGATATGACTCAGCAATGAATGGGAGTAGATTACAGCTACACTTGTCAACACTGGTGAATTCCACACACATGATACTGTACAGCACACACACAAAAACAGACTCGCAGGCATAGAACACAAACTTATGGTTACCAAAGGGGAAGGGGGCAGGGATAAATCAGGAGTTTGGGATTAAAATATACACACTACTGTATAGAAAATGGATTACCAACAAGGACCTACTATGTATCATAAGGAACTATATGCAATATCTTATAATAACCTATAGTGGAAGAGAATGTAAAAAAGAGTGTGTATGTGTATATATATATATATATATACACACACACACACACACACATACATATAAATATACAACTGAATTACTTTGTTGTATATCTGAAATGGGCACAACATTGTAAGTCAACTATATTTCAACAAAAATTTTAAAAATACTGAACACAGAAATCAAGCCATGGATAAATACATATGGTATGATTCCATTTACACAAAGTTAAACATGTACAACTGGACAATAGATTTTTAAGGACATGGGTTCAATCCCTGCTCCAGGAAAATCCCACATGCCACATGGCAACTAAATCCAGGCATCACAGGTATTGAGCCAGCATGCTAGAGCCCCTGAACTGCAACTGCTGAAGCCCGTGTGCCTAGAGCCTGTGCTCCAAGCAAGAGTAGCCACCAGAGTAAGAAGCCTGAGCACCACAAAGAAGAGTAGCCTGCACTCGCTGCAAGTAGAGAAAGCCTGAGTGCAGCAACGAAGACCCAGCACGGCCATACATAGATAAATAATGAAAAAGGAAAGACAAAGGAAACACGTGGTTGTGGTGAAACTGTAAAGTCAAGCAAGCAGTGATAAACACAGAATTCAAGAGGGTGTCGACCAGACCCGAGGGAGAAGGGGTAAGGGAGGGGACAGGTCAGCTTCAGTGTGCTGGGATGCTCCATTTCTTAACCTGGTGGTCAGTTCACAGGTCTTCATTCTATTGCTGTTCTCTGTGCCTCACTATGGCAGAGACTACTGGCTGTTTCCTAATGTCCCATCTTTTCCATCTTCCCATGTTTTGCTTGGACAGGTGGCTTCCCAGAATATAGACTTTAGTTACCAGCTGCTCTTGAAGCTAGAGGTGACCGTGTGACCAAGCTCTGACCAATGGGATGGAAGTGGAAGTGGAGGGAGCGACATCCTTCAAGGGATGGCATGTGCCCTTCTCAGCCCCTTCCTCTGGGCACATGGAATAGAGAGCTCCAGTTGCCATCTTGGACTGTGATGCAACCTTGAGGATGGAGAGCTGCATGATGGAAGAATCAAAGACATCTGGGCCATGTCATCAATGGAGAGTCTTATCTCCCAGATGTCATATCTCCAAAGTTGGGTGATGAGAGAGAAATAAGCTATCTTTTTTAGCTAAAAAACAACCCTTGTTGCCAAACCTAATTGTAATCAGTGTAATCATGCATGTTAAAATAGTCTTTTATATGTATTTAGTATTAGATACTTTTTAAAGAACCCTGCGGAGAAGACAATGGCATCCCACTCCAGTACTCTTGCCTGGAAAATCCCACAGATGGAGGAGCCTGGTAGGCTGCAGTCCATGGGGTCGCTGAAAGTCAGATACGACTGAGTGACTTCACTTTCACTTTTCACTTTCCTGCATTGGAGAAGGAAATGGCAGTCCACTCCAGTGTTCTTGCCTGGAGAATCCCAGGGATGGGGGAGCCAGGTGGGCTGCCGTATATGGGGTCACACAGAGTCGGACACGACTGAAGTGACTTAGCTTAGCTTAAAGAACCCTGACGCTGGGAAAGATTGAAGGCAGAAGGAGAAGGGGATGACAGGATGAGATGGGGATGACAGAGGATGAGACGGTTGGATGGTATCACCAACTCGATGGACATGAGTTTGAACAGGCTCTGGGAATTGGTGATGCACAGGGAAGCCTGGCGTGCTGCAGACCATGGGGTCGCAAAGGGTTGAACACGACTGAGCAGCTGAACTGAAAGAACACTTAGTGCTTGCGTCGAGCAGGTTCTCACTAAGTATCTACAGAATAATTGAGCAAAAGGATGAATTAGAAATTGTCTCAGTCTTCTTCACAACCTCTTTGTTCAGGATAAACTTTTCTCCAGTTCAGTGCTGGCTGTGGCCATGACTAAGGGAAGACATGGGCAGGGGCATTGCTGAGAATTGGGGTGCAAGTCAGCCTTAGACAAGGGAGCCAGGAAGGAGGTGAAGAGAGTGGGTTTGACCTCACACAGGAGGAGTGAATGGATCCTGGTGGAGATAAGTGAACCAGGATCCTCAGTGCTTAGAGACTGTGGACAGGCCCCCAAGGTGGTGGCCAGGGCCCTACACTGGGAGCTCTGTGTGTCGCAGGCAGGGGTGCTCTTGCTGGTGGATTATGTGGACCTGACCAAGAATGAGAACTTGGGAGGATCTAGGTTCTGAACTTCAATGCCCCTTCATCATAACCTTGTATCTCTGTACCCCTCACTCCACAGTGTTGACGCTGGAGCAGGCTCCCAGGGACAGGAAAACATCATGCCCTCAAGTACCACCACGTGATTGAAAGCCCTGCGCAATGAGGTTAAGGACCCTCCACAGAGGTAACGAGTCAACCTAAAATGTACTCCATAAAGCAGGCCTTTATGTTTGAGTGTTGTCAAAAGCCATGAAACAATCCTCAAAAACAATTCTTAGTTCAGCTCCTGCTGCTAGAGAGGCAGGGAGGGTCAGTGGTTAGTCTCAGAGTCTGGAGGTGGGAAACCTGGGTTCGTAGCCCAGTTGTACCACAAAGCCCCTCTGAACCTCAGTCTTTTCATCTGTAACGTGGGGAGACAGTAGACCTATCTCACTGGGGCTGTGAGAATTGCATAAAACCCTACACTGAGAGGGTTTAGCACAGTGCCTGGCACACAGTAGGTTCTCAAAAAGTGTCAGGTGCTACTGCCTGGGGCCCATGCTGGGGGTGCAGATGGATCACCCAGTCCCTGCTCTCAAGAAGCTGCGGGACTAGTCGGGGAGAGTAGTGGTTACTTTCCGTGTCAGGATTGCTCCCAGGGGGAGGCAGGCCTAGGGAGGACGGGAAGCTGATAGGCATAGACCCTCTGGAACAGGATTGATCAAATGGCTCTGTCAACCCCAGGAGTGGGCAGGCAATGAATAAGCACTGTTGTGTGCCAACAGCTCTACATTCATCTCGAGAGCCTGGCGGCGCAGTGGAAAGATGGCCGGGCTGCTTGGTGAGACAGCGGGTGCTTGCACCGTCTTTCTGCCGTGTCTTAACCACGTGATCTTGGGCAAGTCACTGACTTCAGGATTCATTCAGGGCTTCAGCCAGTCCTCATTTCTACTGAATGCCCATTAATTGTAGTGATTGAGCTGGGCACCGTGGTAGAGAGGGGGTCAGTACAGCAGGACTCCCTAAACCCCTGGAAGAGTGTCTAGGAGGCACTGAGACACAGAGTCAATGTACCTGGCCCCGGGTGAAAACAACAGCAAGGGCAGGGTGGTCACGTGGGCCCCTTGGAGAAACTGTCAGGAGCGAGGTGCTGGGTTAAACACTGTACATTAATGGGGAGGTAAATGAAGGTAAACGAAGGTAAAATCAATCCTAAAAAAAAATCCCTCTATTATTTTCTCCACTTTAGAGGTGTGGAAATAGAGGCACCGAGAGATGAAGACATGCACTGAAGGATTCACAGTGTGAGCCAAATAGCTGGGATTTGACCCCAGGCAGTGGGGCCAAAGAACGGATACTTTCAAACCGTGGTGCTGGAGAAGACTCTTGAGAGTCCCTTGGACTGCAAGGAGATCAAACCAGTCAATGCTAAAGGAAGTCAACCCTGAATATTCACTGGAAGGACTGATGCTGAAGTTGAAACTCCAATACTTTGGCCACCTTATGCAAAGAGCTGATTCATTGGAAAAGACCCTGATGCTGAGAAAGATTGAGGGCAGGAGGAGAAGGGGGCAACAGAAGATGAGATGATTGGACGGCATCACTGACTCAATGGACATGAGTTTGAGCAAACTTTAGGAGATGGTGAAGGACAGGGAAGCCTGGTGTGCTGCAGTCCATGGGGTTGTAAAGAGTCAGACACGACTGAGTGACTGAACAACAGTGGGATTCTGGTGAACCACTAAGTGATACTGTTACTGCAGAGGACAAGATGGTGGAGGGTGCATCATTTCATCTGAGTGGTGGTGAGTTGTCAGGAAGGCTTCCTGGAAGAAGCTCCATCTCAGATGAGCCACGAGGGATAAGTAGAAATTGTCAGTTGAATGGAAGGGCAGGGAGGTGCTGGGGGGAAGAGCAAAGGTTAACCAAAGAAAGAAGATGGGATCCTGCCACCAAGAGTTTTGGTCTGTCTGAAGGACAGATGGTCGGGCTGGATATAAGCATGTGTATGTGTAACCAGTCTTGAGAGATAGTAGTTGTGGTTAGATTATTCAGGACCTAATAAGCCATTAGAAGTATAAACTTAGAGCAGTGGAGAGCAACCAAGGATTTTTTAAGCAGGTGGTTGATGTGGCCAGACTTGTGATTTAGGATGATAGTCCTGGTGGCTGCATAGGGCGTGGACTGGAGAGACAAGCCTGGAAGCCATGAGCCCAGTCCAAGCCACCAGCATCTCTTGCCTGGACCATTGCAACAGGAGTAGTCCAGGTGAGAGATGGAGGTGGCTCAGGCAGGGTGGGGACAGTGACGATGGAGAGACCTGCGTGTGTATGAAGTCAGCTGAGATTTATTTATCTGTAATATGGGGAAATGGGCCAGTCCTGTTTCCCTGAGGGTGTGATTGAATAGATGAAATGAGATAAAATTGAGAGCTAATAAACTCACTTGGTAAGCTGTAGAGCCCTGTGCAGGGGTGCAGGCTGTTTAGCCCAGGCAGCCACTGGGGATGAGACGGGGCCAGATGCAACTCTCCCTCCAGATACGCTTCCTACTCTCTGGACAAACTGCTGCTCTAACATTCATTAGTTGTGCCTCCTTGGGTTAGTCACTTCTGCTTCTCTAAGCTTCTATCTTCTTCAGTCAGTCAGTCAGTTCAGTCGCTCAGTCGTGCCCGACTCTTTGGGACCCCATGAATTGCAGCACGCCAGGCCTCCCTGTCCATCACCAACTCCTGGAGATCACTCAAACTCATATTTTCTCCTTATGTTGTTGCAAATATGAATAAAATAATATGCAGAGTACTTGACATTGTGCCACCAAGGAAGTGCTAGGAAATAAAAATCTTTACAGGGCTAGCGTCTCTTGCACTACTCTGTGTACAAAGATCATGGGGCCTGGCTGCCAGGAGGTGTCCCACAGGCACTGTCACCTGAGGGACCCTCATTCCTGCCAGCATCTCAGGAAGTCACCGATATATTGTCTAGATGCCTCCAAGGAATGAGAAGACGTCAGTGGCCTTTCCTGCTTTGCAGAATCTGCCTTAAATTTTTGACCACCAATTTCCCTGAGTCCGCTTTGGTTCATTTTCATCTGCTTAAGTACATTCAATTTCATGGCAGAGATCCAGTCCAAAGTGGTTAAATGCCACCCAAGCCACTGACCCACAAGGATGGACATGTTTCATGGGACGAGGATCTGTATACCTGGAAATGCTTATCTAACTTCATTCTTGTTTCCAAGCCAAACACAAAACTCGGAAATCTTGTCTTCCATTGCCTACAGCACAAAGGGCAGATATCTTTAGGACCAGATTCCCACCCATGCCCAGTTGGAACCAGAGCTTCCCACCTTATCTGCTTTGACTCTTGTCTCCCAGCTATGCTGGACTCAGAAAAGCATATGGGGACTGCCCTGGTGGTCCAGTGGCTAAGACTCTGTGCTCCCAATGCAGGGGGCCTGGGTTCCATCCCTGGTCAAGGAACTAGATCCCATCTGGTGTAACTATCAGTAAGATCCGGCACAGCCAAATAAATAAACAAATTAAAAAAGAAAAGCATCTGCCCCTTCTTCTTTCCTCCTCATTACTTACAATTTCCCTCCTCACAGAATCAAACTCTCCTCTCTTCCCTGTCTGAAACAATGTCTGTTTTACTCCAGAGGGTAGCAGTATACAGGTAGGACCAGGACTAAGATCAAGTGCCTAGGGTCCAAATTTCAGGATGTGCTCACCTTCAGGGTGGTGCAGGTTCAGGGAGCGTCTTCTTCAGTTTTTCAGCTTGCCCTTAGCCTGGCCCAATAAAGGGGAGATGTCAGATCGGTACCTGGGTGGGTGTTATGTTTTCAGAACTGCTTCCCAAGGTAGTGAGCTCCTTGTCATTGGAGGGGTTCAAGCAGAAGGTGGTCAGCTGCCTCTTAGGGTTGTTGAAGGGGGCACTTGTGTATTAGCTGGGAGGTGGAGTAGGCGCTTCTGAGGTCTTCCATCTTTTGGAAGTTAGGATTTATGGAGCCCTCCCTGATCCCACAGCTTAGGGCTGTCTATCCTTCTTTTCAACTCTGCGTTTACCTCCAAGATCACTCATCTGGCAATTAACCACAGGCTGCCTCGTGACAGCTCTTGTATTGCTGTCTTTTCATTTCAAATTTCACGAGTGTATGTGTCATTTTCTGAATAGCGTTGCACACGCACTGAGGACGAGGATTAACTGCACACTTTCCGTTCTCTCTCAGTGGATATGAGAGCCTCTCTAATGTTTATTTAAAATCCCCTCTGTGCCGATACTTTATATCTCACCTAATTCAATGATCACATCAACCCCTTGGGTAGATCTTATTAATGAGCCTATTCTATAGATGAGAAACTGGAGGCTTGCTGAGTTATTAGTAATATTAGTTTATTAATTAATATTCAGATTCGGATATTAGCTACTGTTTAAAATGGAAATGCAAGACTGAAGGTATCAGACTGTTTGGGTGTGGAGTTTTGGGCAAATTGCCTAAGGGCTTTGTGCCTCTGTCTCCTCACCTTAAAATGGGATAATAACATCATTGATTTCACAGGTTCTTATGAGAGTTGAATAAGTGAACATACACATAAAACTCTTAGAATAGTGCATTTCCTGAGCTTTCCACGCACATTACCTGTTATTATTATTGTCATCGTTATTCATAATAACAGGAAAGAGAATGAGTAGAATGTGAGTCTTAGTATTTCCAGATGCATGCATAGATCTGGACCAGTCATCCAGATAGGAAGACAGGCCAGTCACCGACAGCGCTGGTGAATTTTCTCAGAATTGTCCCTCTCCCCAGGAGAGAATCCTGCCAGGAGCCATTTGTAGACATAGAGATGTGGGTCTCTCATGAGTCTAACTGACAAGATTCACTGCCACAGAACTCGCTCACCTTTGGGGAAACTTCAAAAAAGCATTTTCAAAACTACAAAGCTGAGGGCGAGTCTTGGTCTTCATTCATTCATTAATTGATTGATTAAAAACATGTTGTCAGGTTTCTGTGAGCTAGGCACTCTGCTAGCAGATGAGGATGGAAAAATCAGAATCTTTGCTGTGAAGCCTTCGTAGTCTGGGGGATTGGTGGACCGGCCCCACAAAGCCAGGCTGTGCTCAAAGAGGAGTTGAGAGACAGCCAGGCTGCCTTCTGCCTCTTCACTACAATCCCAGAGAGGGAAGGGGTTCTTGAGGGACAAGGAAAATTACTGCGAGGAATTGCAGCTGATCCACACAGCTCAGCGAGGAGGGAGATCAGGAGGGAGGTGGAGATGGTTGTACCAGTTGCCAGGTGTGAGCTGAAGAAATGGAGCAAGTTTTTGGGGGGACCACCAAAACCTCTGTCCCCCTCCCCCCAGCTGAACACGAACAGACTCTGGAAAGACCTGCCCTGCCTGCCAGTGCCTCTGACCACAGTTGGCTGCTAAAGGAGCACTTTTATTGCTGTTGGGAAGGCAAATGCTGTTTGCCTTTCTGTCACTTAAAACAATGTGGTGTTGTGACACTCTGGAATCTGAAGATAAATGTTTAATAAAAGGATTCAATTTGATATAATGTCAAAACTTAATTAGAGCCACAGTGCACAGAGGGCTTTGCAGGGCCTTTAATTAGGACCCATTTCAGGGTCTGGTCTGATAAATCTCCGGCACTATGGAGGGGCTGCATGGGCTGCAATGGCTCCTCTGAGCCTGAGGCCTGCTGTCTACAGATTCTAGTTCAAGGGCACTGCTTTCTGCAGCTCTAGGAGAGCTAATGTAGGGTCTTAGCTCACTCAGTGGGTGGAAATCTACATCTTCTAGGGTTGGGGTTGGAATGCATAACCATAGAATGATGCAAAGGATCCCTAACCTGTGTGAACCTCAAGGCTGTAACCCCAAGTCAAGTGAGGAGTCCTTAAACAGGGGAGCTGCCTTCAAATCCACTTGGCCCCTGACCCTAGGGGCAGAGAAGGTCGAAGCTGCTGGACACTGGTTGACAATCATGTTTTTGATCCTAGCCAGGGCTCACATTTTGCAGATACGTACTGATACAGCTGGGCTTCCCAGGTGGTGCTAGTGGTATAGAACCCACCTGCCAATTCAGGAGACGTAAGAGATGTGGGTTAGATCCCTAGGTCAGGAAGATCCCCTGGAGGAGGGCATGGTGACCCATTCCTGTACTCTTGCTGGGAGAATCCCGTGGACAGAGGAGCCTGCTGGGCTATAGTCCATAGGGTTGCAAAGAGTCAGACACGACTGAGCGACTTAGCATGCACACACTGATACAGCTATACTTGTGGTCTCACTTCATGTCAAATAGATGGAAAAACAGTGGAAACAGTGGCTGACTTTGTTTTTCTGGGCTCCAAAATCACTTCAGATGGTGATTGCAGCCATGAAATTAAAAGACGCTTACTCCTTGAAAGGAAAGTTATGATCAACCTAGACAGCATATTAAAAAGCAGAGACATTACTTTGCCAGCAAAGGTCCATCTAGTCAAGGCTATGGCTTCCCTGGTGGCTCAGAGGTTAAAGCATCTGCCTCCAATGTGGGAGACCTGGGTTCGATCCCTGGGTCGGGAAGATCCCCTGGAGAAGGAAATGGTAGCCCACT
Organism: Bos indicus x Bos taurus; assembly: GCF_003369695.1. Classification (NCBI taxonomy): domain Eukaryota; kingdom Metazoa; phylum Chordata; class Mammalia; order Artiodactyla; family Bovidae; genus Bos; species Bos indicus x Bos taurus. The sequence continues at coordinate 45,109,664 of NC_040080.1, read as the reverse complement.
CCAGTATTCTTGCCTGGAGAATCCCATGGACAGAGGAGCCTGGCAGGCTACAGTCCACGGGGTCGCAAAGAGTCAGACACGACTGGACTTCACTTCACTTCATGGTTTTCCCAGTAGTCATATATGAATGTGAGAGTTGGACTATAAAGAAAACTGAGCACAGAATAATTGATGCTTTTGAACTGTGGTGTTGGAGAAGACTCTTGAGAGTCCCTTGGACTGCAAGGAGATCCAACCAGTCCATCCTAAAGGAGATCAGTCCTGGGTGTTCACTGGAGGGACTGATGTTGAAGCTGAAACTCCAATACTTTGGCTACCTGATGCGAAGAGCTGACTCATTTGGAAAAAACCCTGATGCTGGGAAAGACTGAGGGCAGGAGGAGAAGGGGACGACAGAGGATGAGATAGTTGGATGGCATCACTGACTCAATGGACATGGGTTTGGGTGGACTCCGGGAGTTGGTGATGGACAGGGAAGCCTGGTGTGCTGCGATTCATGGGGTCGCAAAGAGTCGGACATGACTGAGCGACTGAACTGAACTGAATGTGAGTTAGTAACGTGAACACTGTCTGCTGCTGCTGCTAAGTCGCTTCAGTCATGTCCGACTCTGTGCGACCCCATAGATGGCAGCCCACCAGGCTCCCCAGTTCCTGAGATTCTCCAGGCAAGAACACTGGAGTGGGTTGCCATTTCCTTCTCCAATGCATGAAAGTGAAAGTGGAAGTGATGTCGCTCAGTCGTGTCTGACTCTTAGTGACCCCATGGACTGCAGCCCACCAGGCTCCTCCATCTATGTGATTTTCCAGGCAAGAGTACTGGAGTAGGGTGCCATTGCCTTCCCCAAATGCTGTCTAAGCACCCCCAACTCCCCCTTTCTCCACTGCCATGGCCACATTGGCCCGTCCTTCAGGATCTCCTGTACTGCTCCTGCAACCAGCTACTAAAGTGAGGGAGCCTGACGCAGGGTGTCCAAGATGCTGTTCCAGCACCATAGTCGGTAGCCATGCAACATGCTGCCCCTCCCTCCAATTCTAGCCTTAAAAGTGGCAGCAGTCTTGGTGGCAAGAGGTTATAGACCTAGTAGTAGGAGATTCAGAGTCAGACCTCAGTGAATTCTGTCGCTTCTGCACTGCCAGCTATGAGCTGTGTTAGCACTCTGAGCCTCTTCTGTGAAGGGGGTTAATAACACCTACATCAAAACATTGTTGTAAAAAATCAAAGAATGTAAACAATGTGGGTGGGTGTGATGGTTAGCACTTTAGATTCATACTCCAGCAATCTAAGTTCAAGTATCAATGGGATGTTTTTAAAGGATGTAGAGTGTAGAGTATAACATCTGGAGCAGATTGTCTAGGTTCAAATCTCAGCTCTGCCACTTACTAACCATGATGACCTTGGGCAAGAAATGTTACCTCTCAGTGAATTTCCTTATCTGGTAAATGATTTTATGAATATCTGTGGAATTGTTAGAAGTATAAATAAGCTAATAGACTGAGGAGAACATCTAGTGCAGAGTAGGAACTCAGTAAATGTTACTATATTATTATCATGTAAATACACGGCACAGAATGGGTGCTGAATAAATGGTAGCAGCTTACAACCACTTTTGAAAATGGTCTTTATTAGTATACTTCATCATATTTATCAATGGTTTATCCTGGTTTTGGTCCTCCAAACCTCACAACTTTTAAGAGAAGGGAAGGCCACCTCATGGTGATGCTTCTTTTCTCATCCTTTCCAACTGGTCTGCATCTGCCTGTTTATTTGGCTTGTGATATAATCAGCACAAGCATGCAGGCTGAAAGAATGCCCTCCCCCATGTCTCCCCAGTCTTCATTTCCCCAAATGTACCATGTCCATTATCCTTCAGGCTATGCTGCAACTTAGTGGGCATCCAATAAATTTCAGATCAATGAATACTGAAGGAATTCAGATCAAGGAAGTTTTTCATCCTAAACTTGGGAGAGGATTTTTTTTCTCAAGCTTTTTATTTTGCACTGGGGTATGGCTGATTAACAATATTGTGATAGTTTCAGGTGGGCAACAAAAGGACTCAACCCTACATAAACATGTATCCATTTGCCCCCAAATTCCCCTCCCATCCAGGCTGCCACATAACTCTGAGCAGAGTCCCATGTGCTATGCACTAGGTTCTTGTTGGTTACCCATTTAATATACAGCAGGGTGTACCTGTCCATTCCAAACTCCCTAACTATCCTTTCCCTTCATCCTTCCCCCTGGCAACTATACGTTGGTTCTCTAAGTCTGTGAGTCTCTTTCTGTTTTGTAAGTTCATTTGTATCATTTCTGTTTAGGTTCCACATATCACAGATGTCATATGATACTTCTTCTCTGACTTACTTCACCCAAGATGACAATCTCTGGGTCCATCCATGTTTGCTGCAAATGGCATTATTTCATGAGAGACGAAGTTTTTAACCTGTGGTTTACTGATGGCAGACATTTCATCAGCTAGAAATGCATGAATATTGTGATTTCCAAAGTGTGTTTTGCTGTTGCCAGCCCAAGAGATGCTAGTAAGGGATACACCATGATGGTTCCATTAAGCTGGAGCAATTCTGGGCTAAATGAGGTTAAATAGGTTTCTTTACTGTAGGGCTTTTCTGAGCCTTTACTATGCTAATTGCATTGTCAGACTCACCTGTGGGAACACAGTGCACAACCTTTCCAAAAATTGTGTGTGTGTTTCATCTCGGGTGCAGATTCTTTGCATTGTCCTTTGGGAAACACTGCACTAAATTAATCTTGTATTTTACACCTGTACTTTTATGCAGAGCAGAGGGTAATGAAAAAAGTAGAGTACAAAGGTTTCCAACACCTTTTTTTTTCCTTAAGCACTAGCGTGGGAGGAATTTTTACACATGTCCCTACACTACCCACCTGCCTCCACTGTGCCCTGTTGGCATCATTTGAGCCAGCTGAGTGCTCCTGTCCCCTGATACATCCTCTTCCCTTCATGCCTCAGACCCCAGAGTTGCCTGGTTTTCTTCCTGCTCATCTTCAGACTCGTTTGCAAGCTCCTTTTCCGCTGATTATCTCATTCATTTGGTGTCCTTGGGGCTCTCCCCTTGACCCTCTTCTCTTTTCATTCTATGTAAGTTCTTATAAGAATCTCATTTCACAGCTTCAATTTTCATCTGCATACTGATGATCCATGAATCTCTATGTCTAACCCAAAACTGTCTTTTTACCTCTGACTTAATGGTGCACTGGCTTCTCCCCTCTGACAAGCATCCCACAGATATCTACACATCAACTTGAACCCTCTTCTCAGAGGCTCTCTCTGGATAAACCATGCCCTTCATCCAGCTGTTTTCCCAAGCTGCAAATATCAGTCATCCTTGATTTCTACCTCTCCACCCTCACTCTCACCTAATTGCCAATTCTTTAAAACATCTTGAATCATTCATATCTCAGTCCAGACCACTCCTGACTTTTGTGCATTATCACAGCACCCTCCACCTTGCTCACATCCAACCACTTCCAATCTACTCTCCACTCTGTAGCCACTGTGATTTGCAAAGGTGAAATCTGGGCTTTCCCTTCTCTGCTTGAAGACCTTCAGCTCCCTATTCCTACAGGATGGGTCTTTTTGTCAAGGCCTCCCTGATTCAGCACAGTCTGACTGCCTCTTAAATCTCTAGCCTCACCTCTCTCCAGAAGCCATAGCCCAGCCACCCTGAGCTGCCCTGCCTCCTGTGAGCCACTCCTTGTCCTGCTCCTATCTTGAACTTCCCCAAATCCTTTCTGCATCCCTTCTCTTCCCTACAATTCCCTCTTCTCTGCCCTATCTCCATGCCTCCTATCAGTGCTTCAGCTCTCAATTTACTCATCAATTCCTCTAGGAAGGTTTCCTTGAAGTCTGCTCCTCCTTACACACCTCCCCAGAGAATGGGCTAACCCCTCTTTCCTTTCCTACAGCCTTCCATGCTCATCCATTTGGTAGCATTTCCCACACCATCTTGACACGCTGCTTTGGCCTATTTCCTTGCCTCTTAAAAAGCTGCTGTGCTTACCCTCATGTCCTTAGGTGAAAGGTTGCCTGCCCACCTTCCTGAATCCCCAGATATGCCCACGCACCATGTCAGCTCTCCCCAGGGAGCCAGCAGGGTATTGAGGATAACAGGTAGTGGAGACTGTGAAGCCACAATCAATTTTGCTGAGTTAGTGGAGCCAGTGAAAGGCTTGTGGAGAAGAGATTGCAACTATTGACTCAAATGAGGTTTGGGGATTTTCTGTGGTTTGCAACAATCCATTTGCCCATTACCAGTTGTGATGTGGAATTGGCAGCACTGACATATGGCCTGGGTCTACTGCAAGGGAGGGAGCGGGCTCTGGTGCCTGGGGGCAGAACTGATTTCTCCATTCCCAACTTCTCTTGTGCCTTCTCTTATTCCTGGATCAATGCCAGATTGGCAGCAAGGGTCTTTGTCGCCAGGCACTGTGATTTGGTTTACTTCCTGTCTCCCTCATTAAATGATGCCCACCCTTGGAGCAGGTATTGCAGAGGTTTTATTCACCATATATTCCCAGTGCACAGCAAGGGCCTTGGCTTATACCAGGTGTTCTGTGGAATGAATGAATTGAATGAATGTGTTCACAGCCATAAGTGCATGGAAGTTCACGGCTTTTGGAAGTGAACACATCTGGTGTGAATCTTGGTTTTATCACTCACAACTCATTTGAGGCCCAGTTTCCTCATCCAAAAAAAGGTGTGTAATCATATCTACCTCATAGGCTCATTATGAAGGTAAAAGGAAGAAATCTGTGCAGAATCCCTATCTCTGTTATCTAGTAGGTGTTCCACAGAACATCCATCTCCCATCCCTCTTCAGTTCAAAAAGCAATGTGTGTGGTGGGAAGGACCTGGGCGTGGGAATCAGATAAGGATTGAACTCTGTGTTCCTCGCATCTCTGAGCCTGTTTGTTCACCTGTAAAATGGATTAATAGCTTCTGCTTTTGAGGCTTTCTGAGAAGATTCATCCAGATAATTTATGTTTAACACCTGCCCCATTCTAGAGTCTAGTAACTCAGTTAGTCATCGATCTAAAACTCAGAAGCCCAACACATTTTAGCCATTTGCCAAGAGTATAAACGTGACTTGCAGAGTCCACCTGATCATAGTAGCTGACAAATTAACACATGCTGAGCGACTGCTTCTGATTTTATGTGGCTACAGGGATTCGATCTCTGGGTCAGGAAGATCCCCTGGAGTAGGAAATGACAACCCACTCTGGTATCATCCAGTATCCTGGAAAATTCCATGGACAGAGGAGCCTGGCGGGCTAAAGTCCCTGGGGTCACAGAGAGTCGGACATGACCGAGCACACCCGCACACACACTCCATCCTAGGCAGAGAGGGAGGGCAGAAGGGAGGGGTGGATGCTGAAGTCTGAGCTGTGTGCTGGTGACACCTGGTGGTTTTTGAATGGGCTCCAGGACTTGGGTCCGGGACACTGCCAGCCTCTCCTCTGTGACTTTGCTCCCTTGGGTCTTGGAAGCACTGACCTCCCCTTTCTTCCCAAAGAGGAGCCTGCTGCCATATGGCCGTGACTTCAGCTGGCCTGGAACCTGGGTGGAACCCGGGGGAAAGCAGCCAAGCGTGCCTGCAGGGGCCCCTCCGAGGCAGCTGCTCTCCTGCCCACATCCCAGGCTGGAGGCTGCCCCGATCTGCTGCCAGGTCTCTCTCTGCCCTCACATGAGTGACTGGCTTTCCCCTTCCTGGGCAGACAGGTGGCGGCTATATGTGCTTGGTTCCCCTCCACCTCTCTGCCATTCTGCTGGCCTCTGATGCGTGCCTGGCCCTGCTCCTGACGAGCCAGAAAGAGTGAAGTGGGCGTGAAAAAGCAAGGGGTGTCTCTGAGAGTGGATGTGGCTGCTCACCCAGAACTAGCCTCCAGTTTTGAAAGAAGGAGAGAAACAACGGAATGGCATGCAGAGAGAACTTAGAGAAAAGGGATGGAAATTTGCTTCTAGTGAGTGCCTACTACACGCCTGGCACTTTCCATAAAAGATCTTTTAAAAGTCTCGCAACCAAACATTCGGAAATCAGAAAGATTGATAAGGGATTGTCCAAGATTACACTGAAGCCATGGGCCAGAACCAAGATTTAAACCCAGTCCTGTCCAACTCCCAGCTCTATGCTCAACCCACTGCATCATGATTTCTCAAACTTGAGTAGTGTTTAGGGGGGTATTAAGTGAATATAATTCTTTTAAAAAATTATTGTTTATTTTAAATTGATTTTTATTGGTGTATAGTTGCTTTTACAAGGTTGTGTTAGTTTCTGCTGCACAGCAAAGTGAATCAGCTTTATTTTTACATGCATCCCCTCTTTTGTAGATTTCCTTCCCATTTAGGTAACCACGGAGTACTGAGTAGAGTTCCCTGTGTTATACAGTAGGTTCTCATTAGTTGTCTATTTTGTACACAGTATCAATAGTGTATATATGTTAATCCCAATCTCCTAATTCATCCTCCTCCCTTTCCCCCTTGGTGTCTATACAGTTGTTCTCTATGTCTGTGTCAAATGAATATAACTCTTATGGCTCTGTAGGGTGACAGATTTTTAAAAATTCTGATGTTTAAAATGTAAAACGAATGTCTTATGCTCACAGCATATGAGCTTATTGCTCTTATACAATTATAAACCATAAACAAAATTACCAAGGAAGTACAGAAGGGCAGTATTAATCGAATTCAAATGAACAACATTGATTTAATGTGAAGAGTGATGTTGTTTTCCTGGAGCCTCTTTTGAGTTCATTATGCTTTGGCCAATACATGCCAAGTGATTACTCTGTTTATCTACCAATGTTTTCACTTTGAATTATCTCAAGACCCTCACAGATAAATACCACTACTAACTAAAAAGGAAGATACATATGAATATGTATGCAAACATATGAATATATACATTGATTATAACTATCTGAATTACTTGGGTGTACAGCCAAGTAATGCTGTGTTAGTTTCTGCTGTACAGCAAAGTGAATCAGCTATATGTTTACATACATCCCCTCTTTTTTTAGGTTTCCTTCCCATTTAGGTAACCGCGGAGTACTGAGTAGAATTAGCTTCAGTAAACCTGAAACTAACACAGCATTGTAAGTTAACTATACTTAAAAAAAAGACCCTGCCAACATGTCATTTGACCTCAGTTTACAGGAGCCTGTCATCCACTTTTGCTTCTTTGTTTTCTCCTTAGCCTGTGACAATTAAGGCAGTAAATTCCTTGCTGAATGCTACTACTTTTGTGATGTAAAACTAAATTTATCAAATATTTTAAGAGGTGAAAGCGGTGTTCTACAAGTCTGACTTCCCACTGCCACCAACCACAGCAAGAGAGAAGTTCAATCTTTGTCGTGTAAAAGATTGCAACCCAAGGGCCGATTGTTGTCACTTGAAAGTGGGACATACCTGCCACCTCAGTGGCAGCTGGACATGTTTATCAACCTGTTAAAAGTTAAATGCTGTCACTTGGGGGTGGTTGCTCTGCGTGAACACAAAGGCAAGCTCCAGCACTGAATGGTGTTCAAAGATCCGTATAAGCCAGTTATGCATAAGTGGATTTTAAAAGATTATCATCAACTAGAAAATGCATACGCATGTGGCCACACACACACACACACAGAGCATGGACCGTGAGCCCAGGCAATACTACACTCTGGGGAATCGTCCCTTGCCCTCTGTGACTGTCCTCAGATTAGATGAGCAAAGACAAGCGATGGGACAGTCACCTTTCAGCACAAATCTTCCAAATCTGTTTGCAGAAAGCAAGTGGCTCAGAGAAGCATTCTCTTACTGGCAGGAAAACTTAAGGCAGGTGGTCCTCTGGGAGGCAATTGAATGACTCTCAGCCAAGTGACGGCACAACTCTCGCTGCAAAGCGAGGCTCATAGTATGGGAAGACGTGTGTTCCCACGGATGCCCTCGGAGGAAAAAGATACTGAAGTTTTTTTCCCTTTTCCTTCAGTTGCTACCTACAAAATCTCTTCTGGTTTCTTCTGCCCGTTCCTTTGTTCTATGATGTGGTGGACTGTTTGAAAGTAATATAGACTTAGGAGGGAGGCATCTCGGATCTGAATGCCAGCAACATCGTTTCCTGGCTGTATGACCTTGGGCAAGTTACTTAACCTCTCTGTGCCTCTTTCTGCTCATCTGTAAAATGGTGCCGTTGGTACTGTGTGGCCACCTACAGGGTTTGTTATGGAACTCATATGAGGCATTATATTAAATACTCAGTGTTTGGTCTTGTATCGTTGAGTCCATGAGCCAGTGCAGGATCACATTGCATCATTCACCACCTTGCACCTGGCCAGAGGCCAGTAAGAGCTCCAGAAAGGAGGAATATGGTATTTGCTATTCCAGTCCTTATCCTTCAAGAAGGCTGAATTGGGTTGCACCTCCTCTAGGAAGTTTTCCCTACTTCCAGAAGCTGAGAGAGAGAGAGAGGGAGAGATGTCTTCATCAAGTCCACTCCTGGCTGCTGGATTTGCCACCAAGTCTGTGCTTGTTTGTTCCGGTCATAAATTTTATCTTTAAGACTTTTCTAAAAAAAAAAAGTTTTTATTTTTCACTGGGTCTTCATTGCTGCACAGGCTTTTCTCCAGTTGTGGTGAGTGGGGGCTTCCCTTAGTTTCTCGGGGTTCTCATTGCGCTGGTTCTCTGGTTGCAGAGCACAGGCTGTATGGTGCCTTGGCTTCGGTAGTTGTGGCTCCCAGTCTCTAGAGCACAGGTGCAATAGTTATGGCGCTTGGCCTTAGTTGCTCCACAGCATGTAGGATCTTCCTGGTCCAAGGACTGAACCCACGTCTCCTGCACTGGCAGGCAGATTCCTTACCACTAAGGCACCAGGGAAGCCCTATCTTTAAGAGTCTCACATCTTATGAGGTAGGAGCAATTTGAGGGCAAAGATGACTTTTTTGGACTAAACTTAATGAGGAATACTGATACGGCATAGGTACTGAAATCATTCTTGAAATAGACAAAGGGGAAGTAAGAAGAGAATTAATTCTATCACTAGTGCCCCATGTCCTTTTTACTGAAAATGTCGAAGATTAAGTAGAGTTTGTGCAGGCATGTGCACGTATGCACACACCTCCTGCCCCACAGGAGCTTCCCCTTTTTGCTCCATGCACAGTGGGTGTTAGGACACATGCCTGTCCCTCTGCTTTTCCTGCAGCGCAGCTGCATTTATCTCCTGGGACAGTGTCTTCTTCAACCAGGCATCACAGAAACAAAAAGATACTGGCAAATAATAGATGCTCAGTAACTATTTCTTGAATGGAGTTGAATTAAAGAGACAACTGGTACTCTAGCCATTTAAGACAAACTTGCATGTTTGCGAGGCAAGCTACACTGTTTTCCATCCTGTTAAATATGCATGTTGGTTCATGTATTTGCCAACGACAACAGCAATTAAACAGCGGGTGACATTTGCTGAGGACTCACTATCTGCTGCTCACTCTTACTTTATGCCTGTGATCTCATTTAACCTTCCAAACAATGATTACAAAGCAGGCTCTACTACCATTCCCTGTTTGGAAGCTGGGAAACTGATACATAGAGAAGTGAAGTGACCTGCCCACAGTTGCTTAACTAATGGATGGAGGCGGGGATTCAGAGCTTGCCGGCTGGCTCAGCCTATGTTTCCTGAATCCCTGCTATGCACTGGGTACACTCTAGGCATTGTACTAATCACACCATCAGTGGCTCTCCTTTGTGTGTCCCAGAATGTCCTGGAGGGCTTGTCAACATACAGGGTGCTGTACCCCAGTCCCAGAGTTTCTGATTGAGTGAGTTTGGGATGAAGGCAGAAAATCTCAGATGCTGGTGGCCTGTCCCTAACGAGGAAAAGCACTGTTAGCAATGTATAGAGATACAAGCTATAGAACTGGGCTGGTGCCAAAAAAATGCCCAGTGAGAACAGAAATTCATCTCTGGAACTCAAGTGGGGAGAATGAACAATTTGTAGACCCTTCTTATGTGCCAGCCCTGCTCTGACACTAAGCTACTTCAAAGGCAAGGCATCTTCCTTATTCAGTCTTTACAATGTGGAGAAGTCACAGAGGCATGAATTTGGAGAAGGTTTTGAAGTGGTAAGTGATATAGCATTTGGCATTTGTATGCTGGGGCTGGACCAACTCAGTAAAAATCACAGCTGTGCCCTTCCTGGTCGAGTCATTTTGGGCAGATGACGTAACCACCTTGTGCTCAGTCTCCAGTCTGAGAAATGGGGTTCTAGGAGGACCTACCTTACAGGGTTCACCGTGAGAGTCAAGTGACTTAGAATGGCAGTGCCTGGTCCAGAGTTTGTCACTGACTTTGCTAATTGTTAGTTAGTACAGAAAGACTGAAAGAGTGAGGCTCCAGCCACAGAAAGGGTATTGGACTGAGAGTTAGGGGAGTTGCTTAAAAACTCATGGGAAGAACTTCCCTGCTGGTCCAGTGGTTAAGAATCCTCCTGCAAATGCAGGGGATGCAGGTTTGATCTCTGATCTGGGAAGATCACACACGCCGCTGGGCAACTAAGCCCATGCACCACAACTACCGAGCCTACGCTCTGGAACCTCTGAGCCACAACTACTGAGCTCGCCAGCCTAGAGCCTGTGCTCCACAGCAAGAGAAGCCACCCCAGTGAGAAGCCTGCACATTGCACCAAAGAGTAGCTACTGCTTTCTGCAACTAGAGAAAGCCTGTGTGCAACAAAAACCCAGCGCATAAACAAAAATCCCCAGAAAACAAAACAAACTAACCAACTAAACATGGCAACAATAATCTGATGATAATCATGGATAATACAGTATATTTGTATTTCTTATTGAGATATTTGTAGGCCAGACATAAGCAAAATGGTTTACAGCAAAATTTCACTGAGTCCTTCTGGTAATCCCAGTTATTACCTTTGTTTTCAGGAGGAAGAGACCGAGGCTCTACCTGACCTCGTCAACATGCTGTGTGATCTTGGGCGAGTTGCCTGGCCTCTCTGGCCTCTGGCAGGGGGGTGGGGGGTGGCCTCAATGGTCTCTAAGGGCTGTGCTGCTCTTGCCGGGTGACTCCTCAGCCTGTATCATTAAGACACATCAGTTCTTACAGCTTTGTGATCCCCAGAGCTGGGAGCTCCTCTCCCTCAAGCTTCAGGCATCAAAAGTTCCCTAGAATTCCTGATTTGGAATTCAAGACACCTCATGAATCATTCCCAAACCATGTAGTACTTTTGACTGCTGGGCATCTGTGTGGGAGGTGGCATGATGGCCAAGGTGAAGCTGTGAAACAGGCAGAAGTTTCTGGCACCTTCTCAGCCCACTCAGTGGTGGGAGCAATGACCCTTCTTACCCACTTGCTGGGTAACACACGCATTCCTGTAGGCTCTCTCAGCCTGTGTAGAGAGCCTATAAGGGAGGGGCATGGAAAGGTTTCCTTCTTTAGATGAGAAAACTGGCCCAGGGAAGTCAAGCTGCTCATCCAAAGCCACTCAGAATGAGGATCAGAGCCAGGACTTGAACTCAGGCTTGTCTGTGTACGAAGCCCATGTTAGTGACTACCACCCTAAACCATCCCTCCGTGTTTATTTCTTCCTCTTTCTCCTGATTTCTAGTTGTCCCTTCACTGTGCCGGTCCCTCTCTGAATTTGCTCTTAGTGTCCCAGGAAAGATCTGACAAGCACCTTCAAGGTACTAAGAAGCAGAAAAGACACTCAACCCCCAGACTGATTTGGTAGCTCTGGTTTGAGTTGCTCTCCTGACCATGGACCCCAGGGCCAGATGATCATTGGGGTCCCTTCTGGATCTAACATTCTTTGAAGTGAGGTCCTGCAACTCCATTAGACTTTGCACAATCCCAGATGTGGGAACTGTAGCACATTTCAAAAATTAAACTCAAACTTGTTCTTTATATAGAGGAAAAAACACTAGCTATTCAGTCTGAAAACTCACTCTGACTCCCCCAGCAACTCACTGTGTACGACCTTGGGCAAGTCACTCCCCCTCTCTGGGCCTCATTTTAAATGAAGTTTGGATGAGATGATTCTTCTTGGCTCTATAATTTGGAGATCACATCCTGCCTTCCAGTTGCTTGTATACCTGCCCACCCCCATGCTGGAGGACAGGGTCCCCCCAGGAGGACACCAGTACCCCTTCTCTGCCTTGGGCAGTGTTTCCAGGGGCCAGACAGCGCTACTCACAAATTCTGTGTTCAGTCAGTACTGTAGAACGAATGAGTGGTGCTTCAGTGTATCTAGTAGGCTGTTCCACTCTGCACATGGTAGCATATTACATCCAGATAATCACCCACGATAGCAGCTAATCTGGGTTCTTAAAAAGGAACTGTATTCTGTTTTGTCTGACTTGATAAAATAGCTCAGCTTCGGAGACATTGTGTTTATCTTTAACTACAGTTGAAAAAAATAATTTCTAGTAAAACCTTCTGAAAGTAATTTGACAATCTGGGGTTTTCTACCTCTAGTCATTTTTCTTGGAGAAAAGCAGACAATGAAAACAAATGCTCCTCAGTTACAGGCAATGCTGCTTGGGAATTTAAAGTCACAGACAGGAAAAATGTAGCAGAGTGAGCACACTGTCTTAAAATCTGGTTATATATTTTCATTGACATCTTTAAAATCCGTGTCACTTGCAGACCAACAAAAATCTCCAAATTCTAATGCTATTTCTCATCTTGACTTGTTTTAGCCTCTGAACCAGTCGCGTGAATGCACCGCCCCAGTTTGCTCTTTAGGCAAAGGATGTCAGCACCGACCCACTTCCTTCTCATGCCGCTGCTTCTTTCTCTTCTCTCTCTCTACATTTTTGTCTTTTTAAAGACTCATCCAATCCGTATCATTCTTCCTCGCTTCCCCTCCTCCTTCCTTCCTCTTTCTCCTCCTTTACCTCTCTTCCTCTTTCTTACTATTCAACTGGATAAAATGTCAGGGCTTTGTTGATTTGTTCTGTTCTTTATCAATGAAGATAATATTTATGGAAGAGCTTTGTGGATTTCATGGCAAAGGCAAGCTGAGAACCTCAGCCAATCAAGAGAGAGTTTTCTTAAGAGTCAAGTCATATTTTGCTTCTAAAACCTGATTCCCAGCCCTTTGTGAGAGTTCCAGCTCCAATGTTAAAACACATCCCTTTGGGATTTCCCTGGTGATTCAGTGGCTAAGACTCTGAGCTCCCAACACAGGGGCCCAAGTTCGATCCCTGGTCAGGAAACTAGATCCCACATGCCCCAACTAAAGATCCTGCATGTTGCATCTAAGACCTGGCACAGCCAAGTAAAATAATAAAAATAAATATTAAATTAAAAAAAAGGTATCTGGTTTTCCAAGCAGAAAAATCCTGACTGATTAGGAGCTCTAGCTAAGGTGGTCTTGGGCTCAGCCTTGGCTAGAGGAAGGATGGACAAGTTTAGAGTAAAACTAAGGCCCAAGAGATGATCAGTGAACCTATGATGAGGGCATTTATTTGCTGCAAGCTTTTGTCAGAGGTTTTTAAAATTAAGTATGGTGGACTTGGGGCTTCCCTGGTGGCTCAGATGATTAAAAATCTGCCTGCAATGTGAGAGACCTGGGTTTGATCCACGGGTTGGGATGATCTCCTGGAGAAGGGAATGGCTACTCATTCCAGAATTCTTGCCTGGAGAATTTCATGGACAGAGGTGCCTGGTGAGCTATCGTCCATGGGGTTACAAATAGTCGGACACGACTGAGTGACTAACAATTTCACTTTCATAGTGGATTTAATATGTTGTTAATTTCTGCTGCACAGCAAAGTGGTTCAGTTATACATATTCATACATTCTTTTTTATATTCTTTTCCATTATGGTTTATCACAGGATATTGAATATAGTTCCTGTGCTATACAGTAGGACCTGGTTTATCCATCCTGTACATATCAGTTTGTATCTGCTAACCCCAAACTCCAGCTTCATCCATCCTCCACACCCTTCTCCTTGGCAACTCCAAGTCTGTTCTCTGTGTCTCTGAATCTGTTTTGTAGATAAACTCATTTGTGTCATATTTTAGATTTCACACAGAAGTGATAACATATGATATATGTCTTTCTCTGACTTACTGCACTTAGTTTGATAAAGAGATTGCATCATTAAATTGTGGCATAATCTTCCAAACTAGATATCCTTATCCTCACTTTGCAGATGAGGGAACTGAGGTTCAGAGAGGTTAAGTGGCTTGATTAGGGCCATACAGACAGGAAGTGACACAGCCCTCTGACATCAAAAGCCTATTTCCATCAAAGTTTGTCTTCTTTCTGCTGAGCAATACTGGCTCCTGGCATCAGGCTCCAGATGAGTGGATTGGAGCCATGGTTTTATCCCTCGGATAAGACAGAGGGATCAAGTGAAGCCCCTTACTCCCACTGCTTGTCCGAATCCCAGAGGGGTGGGAGAGAGGGAGGAGGGAGAGGGAGAGGGCTTGAGGTTGTGTGTCTGAAAAATGAGAGGTGAAATGGGGCTCCTGGCTGTGTGTTTGTGGAGAGAGAGAGAGAATGAGGATGAGAGAACCAGGGTAAATATACAATTAAGTGGTGTTTATTTCCAAAATGAAAATAACATTATGGTTTACTTCCGATTTTAAAAGCAAGGCATGCTTGTGGTAACAGATTTAGTCTGTACAGAAACGAATAAAAAAGAATGTGAAAACAGCCTATTATCCCCTAATCTAGAGATAATTGTGACCCACAGCTGGACTTTGAATTCTACAATAAGGTTTAGCTACCTCAAACTCACTTTGGTCTTGCCTATTGGCAAGTTGCCATGGAGACCTCCAGAAAACAGTTAACAACAGTAATTCTGATTTTCAAATTTTGGATTCACTTGTCACTTTGAGGTAGCTGGGTTGTTGTCACCTGATAACTTCTTTGGGCTTATTTTCTCTAAGATGAATTATAAAGCTAGCAAAAGAAAATGAGCCCATTAAACGTCATGTTTTCAAAGATGAAGGAGATGGGGAAAGTTTTGTTACGATATTAAGAAAAAAAAGAACATAGAATTATGTATCCAATGTGATCTGAGTCTTGATTAATATATATATTTACAATAGAGAACAAACTAGTGGTTACCAGCGGGGAGAGGGGAGTGGGAGCAGTAAGACAGGGGTAAGGAATCAAGAAGTACAAACTACTACATATATAAAAAAAGCTATAGTGATGTACTGTATAACACAAAGAATATAGACAACATGTTATCATAACCATAATGGAATATAACCTTCAAAAACTGTGAAGCAGTATGTTGTACACCCGAAACTTACATAATACTGTACATCAGCTATACCTCAATAAAAAAGCTATATATTTCATTCACAGAAAAAAAGACATAGAAATTTAGTGCTTTTCCTAAAATGTTATCTATGTTTATTCTGGGTGAATTATTTTAACTGTCTTTCTTTATGTTTTTCTGTATTTGCTAAAGTTTTATAATGAGCATGTTCTGCTTAGACAGTCGAAGAATAATACTTGCATTTTTTAAAAAGATAGATGTTTGGGACTAAGATATTTTTGAGATACTTGGTGACTAGCTTGTGCAGTCACTGCTAGGATTAAGCAATTTCCTGCTGACCTTAATCAACATTCTAGTCTGGATGGATGTTGGGAGTGGGTGGCAGGAGTAATGGGCAAAGGGGGTGTTCATTTGAGTTTCCTTTCCTACAAATGCCTTAAAAACTGCACTGTTGCTTATGAGTGGTAACATCAGTTAAAATGACCAAGCAAAAGTTTCTCCCTGTAGGAACCCCGAAAGTCTTCATTTATCGATAGGGTTCTGCTTTCCCATTGAAAACTGATGGCTTTGCCCATGAACATCTGCCAGAGATAAAACAAAAGGGACAGGTAGGAAAAATGGCTTGTAATTTTGGCTCTGTGGATGTGTGTCATCTAGTAAATTTCCTCAGCTTGGTGTTTCTGGTGTGAAACTGTCAAGAACTCCCTAGAAAGCTCCCTCTGTTTGGGTCCACTGGCAGAGAGACTGGGAGTCCCAGTCCCTCCTGGGTAGAGCTGATATGCCTCTCCAGCCTCCCACTGCTCTGTCCTTTCCAAATGAGTGGTAAAGACAACAATAAAAACCAAGAATCCTTGAATCTCAGGAGAGAGTGGAGAGGTGAAAGAAAGTCTGTTTTATGGTACACCTTCAATAAAAAAAGATTTACAGGTAAGTCATTTTCTCTTCTTTCTAGGTGTTAGATTGAGAAGATCCAGTAAACTAAACCCCAGAGAGAGCTTGGTCTAAATAAAAAATTCCCACAGCTGTCAAAACAAATAGCAACCGATCAGAAATACAACGTCAAGGGAGACTCCAGTTCCCAAATAACTCAGAGAAGTGTTGGCCTGTTACAGCAAGAGTAAAGACTTAAAGGGACATTGGGAGGGGATTTAGAATGCTATCCTCCTCCTCCAAATCTCAAACTTGGAGGCTGATTGAGAGAAATGAGTTATACGGGTCTAAGTTCATCTCTTAAGGAATAATCAAAGCCCTAACCATTAGTGAAGAATACTTTCTTTTCTTCATTTACTAGACCGTCACTGAGTGCCTTCTCTGAAATGGCTGTGAGTTGGGTGATGGAGATGCAGAATGGAGGGAAATAGATTCATCCCCAAGGAGCTTGTAGCACTGAGGGAGGAGCTATAGCTATAATTCAGGGTGTTACATATAGTGCTAGAGGCAAATGCTGGTTACTATTGTGGGAGATAGAAGAAAGGCAACTCTGTGTGTGTGTGTATGTGTGTGCATGTGTACAAGCTGATGATTGGCAGATTTGAGTTTCAAGGATGTGAAGGAATTAGGCAGGTAAAGGGGGCCCAAGGATAAGACTGTAAGTCAGATAGAATATCCATGTGTTCATTCATTCATTCAGCACATATATTGAGCTCTTACTGCGTTCCAGGCACTGTCCCAAGAACTAAGTGAAAAAGACAGATGATGTCTCTGCCTTCAGAGAGTTGACCTTCTAGGGGAATAGATAATGAATAAGTAAGCCAACAAATCTACAAAGAAGAGGCTTTCAACTACTGATGTGCTGTGAAGAATGAAAGTATAATGTGACCTGAGAGTGTGGTAGGCATGTAGGGGGCCACACCCTGAGTCAGCAGTGCAAAGACCTGAGGAAGAGCACTCCAGGTGGAGAATACCGCAAGTGTTAGGGTTTGGGGATGAGAACAAGCTTGGTGTCTTCAAGGATCAGAAGAAAGGGCTGTGAGTGAGAGGGGTAGCGGAGGCAGGTGATGTGGTCAAGGTAAGCAGGATGCAGATCACAGAATGCCTGTGGGTTGTGGTGAAGACCTTAAGAATTGTTTGTAAAGAATGAGAGTGGGTAAGTAGACCACTTGCTCAGCTACTGGTGGCCTGGGCCAAGGCAGTAGCTGTGGACATGGACAGAAGATGATAGTTTGAGATTACATTCTGGAGGTAGAATCAACATTATCTATGGAAGCACGAGTTGTGATGGAAGAAGGAAAGAGAAGAATCAAGGATAACTCCTAAGAGTTTTGTCCAAGCAGCAAGTAGATGGTAGCCATTTATAGAGGTGGGGGAGAGAAACTTGGTGTTATTTGGGTTTTGGTGGGGGTGGTTGGCAAGCATTTGAGGATCTATATGGATGGTTCAGTGTAACATAAACCCCAGTTTATAGAAAGGGACAAATGATAGCTGGAGGGGCAGGGTTTGGTCATGGAGGATCCTATTGGCCCCATGAGAGAGTCAGATGTAACACTGAAGCCTCATGTGTCGATGAAGGGTTTACAAAGTAGGGCAACACTATCTGGTTTCATCTTTTGAGAGATGTGCTTCCAAAGCAGATGTCTGTTTGGAAGGATGTGGCAGAAGCAGAGAGACCACTTAAGATGCTGTTGTAATAGCCCAGGCAGAGTTGATAGCCTGAAGAAAGATGGACTGAATAGAAGTGGGCAGATTCTTGAGCTATTAGGTGGGTAGAAGATGCAGGATGTAGAGATTTGTTACATGTGAGATGAAGGAGAGGGTGAGCGCTTATTTTCTAGGTTTCTCAGTTCGTGGATGGTGTTTCCATTCCCTGCAGTGCAGTGTAGAGCATGGGGAAGGTTGAGAAAGAGGAGAGTGGTTATGGACTCCAGTGTAATGGATACCATGTTCTGCTCCCCAGGTATCAGCCCTTCCCTCCTGCTTCACTGAACACTGATTTTGTTCACAGTTGCCTTCCTCCCCTTCATCCATATAGTCATGTCCTTCAGGGGAAGTTGATCACACCCCCAGCTCCAGGGATGGTTAATGTGTCTGGGCAGGTAACCCATCACTGGCTAATGATTAACATGAGAGCAGTCATATGACTAACTTGGACCACTGAGATAGGAGGAGAGGTTTTTTGGGTGCTTCTGGGAAAGCAATTTCCTTGTTTTTACCCAAGAGCACCTGAAAATAACCCTCTTGATTTCTCTGGGTGTTGTCCTTTGAGGATGTGTAGCCCTAAATGCAGTCCATGGGGTCACAAAGAGTCGGACACTTACTGAGCGACTTCACTGTCACTTTTCCCTTTCATGCATTGGAGAAGAAAATGGCAACCCACTCCAGTATTCTTGTCTGGAGAATCCCAGGGACGGTGGAGCCTGGTGGGCTGATGTCTATGGGGTCGCACAGAGTCTGACACGACTAAAGCGACTTAGCAGCAGCAGCAGCAGTAGCCCTAAATCACTGTAGCTGTCTCACTACCATCCTGAGGATATTGAGAGAAACAGGCAAACAGGCTGGAACCACCTAGTTATGTGAGAAGCCCATTCCATATTGTGAAGCCAATTGGATTTTCTCTTACTTGCAGCTCAAAGCATCTAAACTGATAGAAGGGCCAGTGGGACCCCCTGGTGGAGATCTCCAGCAGGCACATGGACTTTCTGTCTAGGCCTGGAGATCAGGCTGTGATGTGAGATGGACAAAGTACCCCGCTGCTCCCACTGTTCTGAGAGTTGTTATTAATAGAACTGCTTTTCTATTCAAATAAGATTTTTTAAAAAAACCAAGGAGGTGGAGTAATGAAGGGAAGAATGTACTTGAAGAACACGTTCCATGGTGTGGTGGTGTACAGGGATGGATTATGGAAGCTCTTTAATTAAAAATCTAAAGGAGAGAAGCTAATCATTGCAATGATTCAGACAGTGTTCAGAGAGAAGCTGAATGACCTATTTTCTGAGATTTTTAGAAGTGGGAATTCATTTGGTATTGGTTGCCCCTGATGACCTCTAAGAGACGTAGCTAGCCGAGAGGACAAAGGATGGGCACTTTTGGAATCTGGCATACATGAAGGCCAAGTCCAGTTTCCACACTTTGGAGCTGTAGTGTCTCCCCAAGTCTCTTTTGTAAAACAGAGGGGAAAGTGGTCCTATGAGTGAAACTGGGGAGCTTAGAAAAATCCTGTACTGTGCCCAGAAAATGGTAAGGGTGAGAAAGGGAGGGAGGAAAGGCGGGAAAGAGAGAGGAAGCACTAGAGCGTCTTTCTTCCATTCTCTCTCCATCTCTCCACCTTCAGGTTTTCCTCTTCAGCACCTCTGCTTGTCACATTTGATGGCTAGGTCTCTGTCCTACCTTCCTTGACCGATCAGTGGCATTTGATCTGCACTCTCTCCTTGAACTTCTTCACTTGCCTTCAGGCACCCTCTTGTTTGGCTGTCTTCCTAACTCACTGGCTACTCCTTCTCAGGCTCTTTGTTGGTTCTTCCTATCGTCCCCAAATGAACCGTGGAATGCTTGAAGTCTCCTTACCCCAACGCAAGTAGAGAGTTCAACATCCTCTTCATGGTCTATATAGCTTTACCCAATCTCTCCCCTTCCCCAATCTTCTCTGCCACCTCTCCTACCACTCTCCCAGGTCACCTGGTCTCCTTACTGTTGCTGGAAAATGCCAAGTACACTCTCCCTTCAAGCTTCTTCACTTACTATGCCCTCTTCCTAGAGTCTCACTATTGAGAGAGTCATTTCCTAGGCAGGTTGATAGGAAGTCTAGGGGTCCCCAAGGAGAGAGGGGTCTGGAATTCTCAAGGAGGAAGAAAGGACAAACTTTTTTTCTTTCTCCACATTCCTTAGGATTATATACCAATGATGTATCCTGCCTAAGGACAGTCTTTGGATTCAACCTTCTGTTATCTTAAAATGTTAATTATGGGAGTAGACCTGGTCTTTACAAGGATGTATCTTGCCTGAGGACAGTGTTATCTTAAAATGTAAATTATGGGAGTAGGTCTGATGAGGTCTTTACAACCTCCAGACATTCTTTGGATTCACTGGAGAGTATATAACTTCATTGTTAACACTAGCAAGCGGGTACTCTTTCTACCCCCTTCTGATGCCTATGTCAGAAGCTTTCTCTATCTCCTTTATACTTTAATAAAACTTTACTACACAAAAGCTCTGAGCGATCAAGCCTCGTCTCTGGCCCCGGATTGAATTCTCCTCCTCCGGGGGCCAAGAATCCCGGTGTATTCGCGTGATTCAACAACAACCTTTCACTATCTCACTTCTTTCAGGTCTTTCTTCAAAATGTCATCATTTCTGAGACACCATCATTAGCCACTCTGTATAATCCAACGACTCCCCACCTTATCAGTTTGCATTCTCTCTCCTTAATCTATCTTCATAGCTCTTAGCACCACTCAATGCATTATGTGTTTATCTGTGCGTTTCCCCCATTAGAATGTCAGCCCCAAGAGAACAGAGATGTTGTTTTACCACAGATCTATCTCCAGCTTCTGTAACTGTATTTGGCACAAAGTCAGCTCTCAGTAGATATTTATTGAATGAATATATTCATTGAGGGTTATGGCTACTGTTACTACTAATGTCATTATTTTCCCCAGATTTAAGATACTATGGTTTATACCTGTAAAGCAAGAGGGAAACTTCCCAAGATTCCTTTCAGCTTCCCTACCCCAGGACCTGTAGCACAGTGGATATTCTGTAAATTGCTTACATGGGAACAGATACAAACAGAATTACTATGCTAAATTACTGATACTAAAGAGCCTCAGATCACCATACTCCTGGATGTCCTAGACTTCCTAAAAAGCCATCATGAGCAATATGGTTAGACAGCCATTTAGACACGTCTGTTTTGACCTATGGTGAATGTCAAATGAAACAAAAACATTCTGACATTTTAAGAGCTTTAATTTACTCATGATAAAAGCCATAGCATCTGAATATGTCAAGTTTATAAGGCAGAGACTTTGGAAGAGGAATACGTGCCTACCTAATGTGAGGGCATGTCAATGAGTTGATTGACTCGTTGAAGGAGAACACTGGTAAGATGTTTGGAAGTAAAAGAGGTTGCATCTGCAAGATACACCTGAAACTTGGATTTAACGTGAATCTGTCACACTCATTGCAATTTGAAGTTGGGTTATATGTGAAATCAAAAATTGCTAAGGTGAGTCAAATACATGCATCTCAGAGACCCTGGAAGTACAGAACACAATGATTGTCAGTCAGTAGGATGTGGTGGAAAAAGCATAAACTTAGGAGTTATACAGGCTGGAGTTGGAGACCTAGCTCTCCTGGGCATCATCAGATAAGTTACTTAACATCTCTGGACTTTAACTTCTTTCAGCTTGGCAGAGACTGCAATGATCACCCAAACCTGCTTTCCCTGTAGTCTAGTACTCAATCTCACAGCATTTCTCAGCCCTCCTTTCAGTTAGGCATGGCCCCATGACTGTGTTCTGGCCAGTAAAATGTGATGAAAGTGATGTGTGTCACTTCCATTCCTAGACCATTAGAACCTCTCCTGGGCCATCTTCCATGCCCCTTCCCCTTCTGGTTTGAGGCAGAGGAACCTGGTCCCGTGTGCTGAAGATGGTGGACCCACAGGTGGAAAGGCATGTGTCCCTCAATCAGTGCTTGGAGGAAAGCTGCCTTTTTTGGACTTTAAGTGTGAAAAAAACAAATGCAAGTGAGAAATAGACTTCCATGTACTAAGCCACTGGAATTTGAGTATTTAGTTGGTATATCAGATATCATTACCCTAATACTTTTGTAAATATGAAGATAAAGATTTTGGGGGGGAGGGTTAATATATATTTAATTGAAAACTCCCAGAATATCTTGGTATGTTGTTGTTTAATTGCTAAGTTGTGTCCAACTCTTTGAGACACCATGGAATACAGCACACCAGGCTTCCCTGTCCTTCACTATCTCCCAGAGTTTGCTCAAACTCATGATGAGATTGGTCTGATGTGCCAGACCCCACTACTCTGTCAAATGATGCCATCCAACCATCTCATCCTCTGTCACCCCCTTCTCCTTCTGCCTTCAATCTTTCCCAGCATCAGGGTCTTTTCCAATGAGTTGGCTATTGGCATCAGGCAGCCAAAGTATTAGAGCTTCAGCATCAGTCCTTCTGATAAATATTCAGTGTTGATTCCCATTAGGATTGGCTGGTTTGACCTCCCTGCTGTCCTAGGGACTCTTGAGTCCTCTCCAACAACACAATTTGAAAGCATCAATTCTTCAGTGCTCAGCCTTCTTTATGGTCCAACTCTCACATCTGTACATGACTCCTAGAAAAACCATAGCTTTGACTATATGGACCTTTGTTGGCAAAGTGATGTCTCTGCTTTTTAATATGCTGTTTAGACTGGTTATAGTTTTCCTTCCATGGAAAAATTTCATGGCTGCATGAAATTGGTATGTAGCAAGGGTTTAATAGATATTGGTTCTTACTATCCTCTTGTTAGTTAATCTACAATAGTCATTACACGTTGACCCTGAGATGGTTTTGCTAGACCCCAAGGAGATATCAAGAAATGTAAAATATAGTTCCAGGTCTCCAGTTACAGAAAATTATAGTGTGGAAGACAATTACCCTTCAGGTGTACCTGTATCCTAGAATGTCAAGCCTCTGAAGGACAAGAATGGACAAAGTGTCTCTAGGATGGATCATTAGAATTCAGAGGAAGAAGGTACTTTTGGTTGGGCTAGTTAGGGAAGACAATAAATCATCAATATTGGAAGAAAGCAGTTATGTAGGCTGCCACAAATAGTGGGCAATCAAAGAAGAATTTCTGTTTCATTTTGGACACATGATATTTTTATTCTCTTAGCAGTTATCCATTGCTAACCATGTTAGCAATGAAAGCTATTTAGAAAATTAACCCAGAATGTGGAAAAAGTGATAAATTAGGACACGGATGCTCATTACTAGGACATTTATAATGCCAAATGATCAGAAACAACACAAATGTTCAATACGGGGAGAATGCTTAAGTAAATCACAGTATACTCTTCAGAAGTAATCTGTCTCCAGGATCCCATCAAAGTTCACAGTTTAAATTACCACCTGCACAGAATGACTCCTACATTGTGACTTTGGCCCTGACTTCTCCAAACTCCACTCCCTATCTCTCACTACCTACAGGATGTCTTTATTTGGTTGTCTCAAAGACATCTCATACTCAGTGTTCCCAAACCTGAGCTTATGATTCACACTCCTTCTCCATCCCTCCAAGCTGCCTTCTTCCAGCATCTCTTGCCTCACTATCTCCTGTTGTGAGAGTCAAGACTCTGGGAATC
Organism: Bos indicus x Bos taurus; assembly: GCF_003369695.1. Lineage (NCBI taxonomy): Eukaryota > Metazoa > Chordata > Mammalia > Artiodactyla > Bovidae > Bos > Bos indicus x Bos taurus. The sequence goes on along the minus strand of NC_040080.1, from coordinate 45,086,105 downwards.
ATCCTGGATCTTTCTCTCTTTCATCTCCAAATCCAATCTATTAGGTCCTAACTATCTTTAAAATCCATGCTCGCCTCTTCATCTCTGCTGTTGCCTCCTTGGTCTAAACCACCATCTCCTTCCATCTAGACTGTGGCTTAGCTGTTCATCTGCAACCCAGGTTCCTTTCCAATCTTCAAGATCACATCTCATAATTTCACTCCTGCTGTTCCTCACCCCCCAAAACTCCACAATGACTGTCAAGTTCTTCACATGGCCCATGGAATACCTCACTGTCTGAGCCTTGCCTGTCTCTCCATCCTCATCTCTTTCTACTCTTCTCCACCTCCTTCTCTGCAATCCTGCTATAGGATACAGCGTAGCTGTACTTTCTGTTCAGAATTCACTTTTCAAACCCACTCCTCCGCCTCCAAATGCACTCTTGCAGGTCATGTCTACATATCTTCCAGATCTCATAGACTCAGTCACTTCAAAAATGCTGTACATGGTTCTGCATCTAGGTCAGGTTCCTTTGGGACCTGCTATGTACCTTATATGGGGCTGCCCTGGTGGTGCAGTGGTAAAGAATCTGCCTGCCAAGGCAGGGGATGCAGGCAACACGGGTTCAATCCCTGGGTAAGGACAATCCTCTGGAGAAAGAAATGGCAACCCACTGCAGTCTTCTTGCCTAAAAAATTCCATGGACAGAGGAACCTGGCAGGCTACTGTCCATGGGGTCACAAAGAGTTTGACATGACTGAGCACCATCACCACTACATAGCTTATACAGATGGGGAAAAGGAAAAGGTGGCTTGGGGAGTTCTGGATGGTGAGGAGCCAGATGCTAAAAAACACTTATTGCTGATAATACAGAGTGGATATCCTACCTTTATACAACTCAGTGTCAAGCCATAGAGCAGAATTCTGATATTGAATTTGAATCAGGGTGAGTCACTTAAGCCAAAAATATTTATGATGTGCCAGACCCCACACTACTCTATGCTATATCCCCTACTCTTGTGTAACTTACCACTTATTTAACACATTTCAAAAACCTGGATTTCAGGAAAGCAAATTTGTATTCAGGGAACTCTTGTGAATGTGTTTTATTTCCTTGAGAAAGACATTTAATTTTCTGGGTCTCTGTTGCAATAACAATGCTTGATGACTGCCTTGTGGTGACTGGGGCTGGCATTCATGCTGCTAAAATCCTTGGGCATCTTCAGGCCTTGAACGTGATGCTGAGGACAAGTGGGGCTTTGAATCTGAGCAGTTGAAAGTGTGGCTTTCCCAAGACCTTTCCTTGATGCCTTCCCCCTCCCCCTGCCCCCACCAGAGGACTTGTGTTACTAAAGCAGAGAGCTGAGCAGGTTCTGGCTGGCAAGGACCCAGGGATTAATGTCCAGGGTGCTAACATCATAATTGGGCCACCACTGAAGGTGGCAACATCTGCTGTTTGAGGCTCTGATGCCAGAACCCCCGTTGCACCCCCTGGCTGGCCAGGACCTCTGTCTAGGGAGGCAGCTTGGGTGGCCTTAGGGCTGCACTTAGCACATGTTCGATAGCTACTGACAGGTGTTGAAAAGCTCTCATTAGGGCCAGGAAATTGACTTGTGTCCTGGGCTTCTCTGGAAAACAATGAGGACCCATGGGAAAGGCTTTGTGCCTGAAGGAGCCCAGGGACTGGTAATTGAGTTACTGTTAAGGCGATGAGAGGCTGTGGTCATGACAAGTATTAGTGGCACGAGGCTGGCAGGCCAATGCAAGGCCATCCTGCGTTTTCTCTTTGGCATGGAGTATATGGGGATTCATTCCTTCCTTAAACATGTTTAGCAGGGCAGTAAAGCTCAATAATCAATGAAGGCAGTTGGGAAGTCAGACTTCCAAAGTCTGGAGGTGGCAAATGGGATGCTTATTTGTTGGGGGAGGGTCACTACATTCTTCATGGTTACATGTCTCATTTAATGACAGTATTCCTGGGATGCTGGTCCTCTTATCCTCATTTTCTTTCTAACTCTCCGCCTCCCCTCACTTTTTCCTGGATGACTCTTACTCAGCCTTAAGTACTTCTTACTCAGAGAATGTTCTAACTACAGCCCTCCCATTTGTACCCCCATACTCTCTCTTTATCAATTTGCAAATATTTTTTTTCCTTTGTGATATCATTGGCTGTTAGCTTGTTTTTGGTCTTTCTCCTCCTTTATTTTATGGGCAACTCAAGGTTAGGGACCTGGATGGTTCTGTTCCCCACAATCTCATCAGCCCAGTGTGCAGTGGATTTCCAATAAGCACTTTTCAAATTTGTCAAATGAATCAATGGTTCTCAAAAACTGTTGGCATTGTCTCTGACAATGTAAATGCATATGAGCATATTTATAGGTGCCAGTTCATTGTAACTCTGTTTTCATCCATTTATTCATACGTGCGTCATCTCCATTAGTATTTACTTGGTACCAACTGGGTGCTGAGGATGCAAAAGTAAATGAGAAAAAGTGCCAGCCCTTCAGTAACTCAGTTGGGGGTGGACTGCTGTAGATGTGGAAACATGGGCAGTCAAAGGGCTGAGTCAAGTTTGGAGTGAAGTCTGAGTCAAGTCTCCAGGTTTGGATCACTGATCCTTTAGCTCCTTGATTGTGTGACCTTGGGCAAGTGACTGCATATCTTTGAACCCTGAGCATCTTGTTGTACAATGGAGATAATCATATGCATCTTGCAGGGCTGTTTTGATACTAAATTGAATGAGATAAATATGTAGAAGCAAAGCTAAATACAGAGAAAATGTTGTTATTATTGTTTGTTTTTTATTACTTGGATAGGGCATAAAGAGGAGTTAGGTCAATTCTACCTAAAGCGGGGTGATTAAGGAAGCTCTTATAAATGAGTTAATGTCCTTGAGGAAAGGTAGATAAAGAAGGAAAGGTTTTTTGGAGTGAGAGCAAAGAAGGACTTCTTGGGGGATCTGGGATTGTGGTATTGTGAGAATTAGCATTTCTCCATTTCTCCCTCTCCCTGAAGGGCACATGCCACTCTCTCTTTTTCCCAGAATTTGTTCTGCTTGTCTTTTGGGTATCCCCCACTCACCCGTCCATTCCTCCTCCCTGGCTCTCACCCTGTTCCCATCTTTGTCCTCCCCACATTAGCCTGTACCTCATTATCCCTCTTCTCTTAAAACTGGGAAGAAAGATGAGTTGGAAATATCTCTGTCATCCATCAAATAAAACTGAGAGTTGGCAGCTGTGGTTTTATTAATGACTACTCAATTCTTCTCTCCCAACATCTGGAAGATATGTGCCGCAGGACGGACAAGCCAGTGATACATGAGGAGAGATTTATCAGCAACTTGGAGATGGATGGAGACCTTGAGGCCATCTCATCCAGCATTCACCCTGGACAGGAAACTCCTGGCAGCATTTCTGAGGAAGGGCATTCAACCCCTGCCTGGACACTTTCCAATGACCCCCAAGCCCATGTCAGTGGAAGTCAGCTCAAATGTGTATCACTAGTGTGAATTTTGGAGAAGGAAATGGCAACCCACTCCAGTGTTCTTGCCTGGAGAATCCCAGGGACGGGGGAGCCTGGTAGGCTGCCATCCATGGGGTCGCGCAGAGTCGGACACGACTGAAGTGACTTAGCAGCAGCAGCAGTGTGAATTTTAGTCTCCAAGTCCAAATTTCAGTACAAAAGTACTTGAAAGTCAATATATCTTCGAGGAAGAAATAGTATGATGTTCAAGAGTAAGGGTTCTGGGAACCAGGCTGCCAAGGTTCACATCCATACCCTATCACCTTGAATCAGTTAACATAGCTTAGTCTCTGTTTCCTCATCTGTAAAATGGGAATGATAATTGTTCCTCTGTGCAAGCTGCTGTGAGGAATACTTGCAGTAACAAGGGATGCACAGAGAACACTGCTGAGTACATCATAATAGCCTGATAAGTGTTAACTATTATTACTGTCTCTTTTTTGTTGCTTTTGTTCAGTCACTCAGTCATGTCTGACTCTTTGCGACACCCATGAACAGCAGCATGCCAGGCTTCCTTGTCCTTCACTATCTCTCAGAGTGTGCTCAGACTCATGTCCATTGAGTTGGTGGTGACATCCAATCACCTCATTCTCTGTTACCCCCTTCTCCTCCTGCCTTCAATCTTTCCTGGCATCAGGGTTTTGGTGGAACCCTTTTAAAGCAAGGGCTAGAGTGAGATTAAAAGGGCCCAGAAGAATCCCCAGCTTCCCCAAATCCTTCTTCTTCCTGTTCTATATTGAGTAAAATGTCTTCACCAAGAATCATTGCCTTTCATCACCTGGTAACAGAGAAGTTTGTGAGAGACTAAAGGGAGTCAAACCTTTGCAGCCGGGCAGCCCATAGGACTTGGTTTGGCTGCCTATTAGCCAACTGGCCACAAGTAATTACCTATATTTCTGTACTTCCGTCTCCTTACCTGCAGGAATGGGAACCAAAAGCCACACATCAGATGACAAGTTCTGCCTGATTAGCATCACCTCCCTGGTTCATTCCTATCCAGGCTGCCTTCATTTCTTTCCTTGGTTACTGCAACTTCATCCTGATGGGGCCTCTGGTTACTGCAACTCCATCCTAAGTGGTCTCTGTTTCTATGCTTGTTCCCCTATAGGCTGTGTTCCACCCAGCAGCCAGAGCAGCCTTCTGAAAACCCAAGAGAATTAATGTCGTCCCTTTCCTTGGACCCTCCAAGGGCTTTCAACATCTTTCAGGTGAAATCCTCATTCTAGTCCACAAGCACCTCCACGTCTGGCATCCACTTCTTTCCACTTTTCCATCATGCTTCCCTTCATTTCCCCCATATTCAATCTGCTCTCTCCACTTGCCTCCATTTGGACATGTGGAGAATCTCAGTGTCTTTGGACTTGCCATTTCCTCAACCCAGAAGCTGTTTGGCCCAGGTACCAACATGGCTCATTCACTCATCTCCTTTGAGGACTCTGCTCAATTGTCAGCTCCTCTAAGAGGCCTTCCAGGGCCACCCTATCTCATTTAGCATTTCCTTTAGCAAGGAGAGATAACAAAGCCTTCCTAAGTGATCAGTGCAAAGAAATAGAGGAAAACAATAGAATGGGAAAGACTAGAGATTTCATCAAGAAAATTAGAGATACCAAGGGAACATTTCATGCAAAGATGGGCTCAATAAAGGACAGAAATAGTATGGATCTAACAGAAGCAGAAGATATTAAGAAGAGGTGGCAAGAATACACAGAAGAACTATACAAAAAAGATCTTCATGACCCAGATAACCATGATGGTGTGATCACTCACCCAGAGATAGACACCCTGGAATGCAAAGTCAAGTGGGCCTTAGGGAGCACCACTATGAACAAAGCTAGTGGAGGTGATGGAATTCCAGTTGAGCTATTTCAAATTCTAAAAGATGATGCTGTGAAAGTGCTGCACTCAATATGTCAGTAAATTTGAAAACCTCAGCAGTGACCACAGGACTGGAAGAGGTCAGTTTTCATTCCAATCCCAAAGAAAAGCAATGCCAAAGAATGTTCAAACTACTGCACAATTGCACTTATCTCACATGCTAGCAAAATAATGCTCAAAATTCTCCAAGTGAGGCTTCAACAGTATGTGAACTGAGAACTCCCAGATGTTCAAGATGGATTTAGAAAAGGCAGAGAAATCAGAGATTAAATTGCCATCATCTGTTGGATCATCGAAAAAGCAAGAGTTCCAGAAAAACATCTACTTCTGCTTCATTGACTACGCTAAAGCCTTTGACTGTGTGGATCACAATAAACTGTGGAAAATTCTGAAAGAGATGGGAATACCAGACCACCTGATCTGCCTCTTGAGAAATCTGTATGCAGGTCAAGAAGCAACAGCTAGAACTGGATATGGAACAACAGACTGCTTCCAAATTGGGAAAGGAGTATGTCAAGGCTGTATATTGTCACCCTGCTTATTTAACTTATACGCAGAGTACATCACGTGAAATGCAAGGCTGGATGAAGCACAAGACGGAATCAAGACTGCAGGGAGAAATATCAATAACCCCAGATACCCAGATGACACCAACCTTACGACAGAAAGTGAAGAGGAACTAATGAACCTCTGGATGAAAGTGAAAGAGGAGAGTGAAAAAGTTGGCTTAAAGCTCAACATTCAAAAAACTAAGATCATGGCATCCGGTCCCATCACTTCATGGCAAATAGATGGGGAAACAATGGAAGCAGTGACAGACCTATTTTGTTGGACTCCAAAATCACTGCAGATGGTGACTGCAGCCATGAAATTAAAAGACACTTGCTCCTTGGAAAAAAAGCTATGACACACTTAGATAGCATATTAAAAAGCAGAGACATTACTTTACTGACAAAGGTCCATCTAGTCAAAGCCATGTTTTTTCCAGTACCCATGTATGAATGTGAGAATTGGACTATAAAGAAAGTTGAGCACTGAAGAATTAATGCTTTTGAACTGTGGTGTTGGAGAAGACTGTTGAGAGTCCCTTGGACAGCAAGGAGATCAAACCAGCCAACCCGAAAGGAAATCAGTCCTAAATTTTCATGCTGAAGCTGAAGCTCCAGTACTTTGGTCACCTGATGCTAAGGACTGACTCATTGGAAAAGATCTTGATGCTGGGAAAGATTGAAGGTAGGAGTAGAAGGGGACAACAGAGGAGGAGGTGATTGGATGGCATCACCAATTTGATGGAGATGAACTTGAGCAAGCTCTGGGAGTTGATAATGGATAGGGAAGCCTGGCTTGCTGCAGTCCATGGGGTCACAAAGAGTCAAACATGACTGAGCAACTCAACTGAACTGAACTTGTGTCAACATTCTCTACTCTTTATTTTTCTGCCTAACACCTATCATCCTCTGACAAATGTTTGTGCATTCATTATTTTATTGCTTCTTCCTTCCCATTAGGGTGTAGAGCTCATGGGGAAAGGCTGTGACTTTTCAATCTCTGCTGGATCTCCAGTAATCAGTCATGTGCCTGGCTTGGTGTAGATAGTCTATAAGTATTTTTTGAATGAGTGATTGCATAATATTCAACCAAAAATAACATTGTTTGTGGAAAAGTGCCTGGTCCATTGTAGGTGCTGTGATAAATGAGAGTTCTTAATTCCCTTCTTTATCAAACTAGAAAGAACATTAAAAAAACAAATACCCATGGGAGGGGCAGCACACTGATTTAAATTCACAGGGGATTCCTGCAAAAGGGAGGCCTGAGTTAAGAGGGCAAAGGAAGGCAAGCCAGGGGCTCTGCAGACCAACTTCACTCGCTAAGCAATTTTGCCTCCAGCCTGCTCTGTTTATGTCTGTGTGTACGATGATCCTCCAGGCAATTGAATTGCATTACCCTTTTCATTCTAATAATATGAACAGAATTCAGATGTGGTATTTGATGATGTCTTGTGTATTGAACGACTTCAGGACTGCCTGGCACATTGCAGCAAATTACTGTCAACTTGAGGGCCGCTGTGCCTCTACCAAACTGCCAATATTTCCGTGAATAATCCTGGTCATTTACAGTGATGCCTCAAAAATGAATTTTTATTTCATTGGCTTAATCTTTGGAGTTATCAGAAATGTGTGTTTATTCCCCGCAAGACTTCAAATGTGAGATTCTTATAACAAGACAAGAACTGGAAGATTTCCTGAAGGAGGAGAAAGAGGAGCCATCCCCTGCCTGGTTGGAATTGCTGTGTGTACAATACCTGCTGAGAGAGAGAAGAGGGTAGACTGGATTCCTTCCAGAAATCAGAAGGGAAGCTGATTTCAACTTGGAAGGGTGTTAATATCTTAAGACCAAGGCCGACAGACCAAGGGGAGGAAGTGGAAGCGAGAGGGAAGTGTGTGAGCATTTTCCCCAGTCCTTACTGTTGAAACCAAATGCCTGGACATGTGCCACATCCAGCAGTTCCCAGCCCCAGCACACTGCTTTTAGTCACTCAGTCGGATCTGACTCTTTGCAACCCCATGGGCTGATGGACTGTAGTCCACCAGGCTCCTCTGTCCATGGTATTCTCGGAGCAAGAATACTGCAGTGGGTTGCCATTTCCTCCTCCAGGGGATGTTCCCAGCCCAGGGATTGAACCTGCATCTTCTGCTTGGCAGGTGGATTCTTTGTCACTGAGCCACCTGGGAAGCCCCACCCCAGCTCAAAGTAAGCACTCACGAAACATCCCTCAAGTTGGAGTTGAATTTAGCTGGTGAGGGTTTGGAGGCTGTGTTAGCTGCTATGATGTAGATGGGGATTTGGCCATGTCTCTCCCCTCCCAGCTCCCACCCCTGCCATACATTCATGTTGCCTAATAATCTGTTCCAAATAGAAGCAGCATTGAGGCCATTGGCTATGTCACAAGGAAGGATCCAGCCCTTCCCAGGGGAATCTCCCCGTCACAGACATGGCACATCTCCACCCACACACTGGGTCTCTGAGTCAGAAGGGCATGTTTTTGCTGCGACTAATTTTACTACTGTTGTTTCTATTGCATTGGTTAAATCTTGTTAGCTTTTGAGGGGAGGGGCCTGTTCCAGCTGAAATCTCAATATTAGTTATCTTGATAAAGAGGAATTTCTATAACCAGCCTCCAACTCTGCTTCCTCATTTAATGTCCTTATACAACCGGGGAAAGACAGACTGTACCATGAATAGCATCATCACTAAAACATCTCCTGCAGCTTGTCTGTCTGGCAAGGGCTTGTGAAATCATGGATGATTAGTGAAGTTGTACCAGCTAGCTAACCCAGCACCACTGCAAAGCTATTGGGTTAGTGATTGTAGTAAATCCAAGTAAAAGGATTGTTCTCAGCATTAATTATGCACAAATGTGATTGCCTTGTACTGTTCTAGTATAGTAACTCACAAAACAGGCAAAACTCGTTGCTCACTTGGGCTAATAGTCAAATGATTCACATCTATCTATCCATCTCATGCCGTGACCTGAAATGACACAGACGATAAAATTGCAAAAAGAATCAGGATAAAAGGATAGGTCAGTCAGAAGGCAATTTCAGCACCAGAGGAGAAGAAAAGAAATGTCAATTGGTGGCTCATAAAGTCCTAAAAAGTTGTCCGTGCTAAGTGGGAACTTTGGCTCAACGTTCTCTGACAGCCAGGATGGAGAGGAAAAGTATGTCAGTGACATGAATCTCATTGTGCAGAAAGGGACATTGCTGCTTTCCCTGTTTCTTCTCAAAATAAATTCCGTTATCTAATCAGGTTACCTGATTTAAGCCTTAGAACAATCTTGTGTGACAGTGACCACTATTGGCCCCATTCTACAGTTGTGAAAACTGGGGCTTAAAAAAGTTAAGGATCTTGCCAGAAATCACAACTGGAGAGTGGCAGGGCTGAAATGAATATTTGGGCAGCCTAAATTCAGAGCCTGTGCTCTTAACCATATATTTCACTGCCTTTCCTGCAGGGTAACCTGGAAGAGTATATAAAAGCTTCTTTGGGCAAAAGCCCAACTGTCCGGGGAGATAGTCTCCTGCCAGGGATTGGGGATGAAAAATAAAAAGAAAGAGGAGAGAAGTAAATCCATGTGCAGTGGGAGAATTGGATGTTAAGTATGAAATTCATCAGCTTTTAAGCTCAAAACATCCCAATAGTCCATGAATGGGAAAATCAGAGATCTCAGGTCCCAGGGTCAGAATGACCTGGGTTAAACTGGCCTGGCAATCTTGTGGTCTTAAAATGATGATCTTAGTAAGAGAAAAGAGTTCAAACAAACAAACAAACAAAACAAAACAAAAACCCATTAGCTTGTCTCCTGCCTGTACTCAGGCTCACCCTATTATCACGGAACCTTGTCAGATTTCATGAGCTGTTGTATGGGAGGGGAAATAGTTGGAAGGTTCTCTCCAAGGTTCTGAAGCAAGCTGAGCTTATTTTTCTTTTTTCTCATGTTGGCTTCTTGCCTGAATCACTATGCCTGGTAACCAGATGAGTGATTGGGGTAGGGATGGGGGGTGGGGAGAGAAACACTTTTTTGAAAAAAGATACAACTTGCATGACCAAGTTGAGAAAATGTGTCTGTTTGCAAGAATTCAAGTTTACTTCCAGTGATACCAAACTTGAGAGGTAGTATAGAGTAAAGCAGAGGTCCCCAACCCCTGGGCCACAGACTGGTACCAATCCATGGCCTGTTAAGAACCAGGACACTGGGGAAGAGAGTGGTGGGTGAGTGAGTCAAGTTTCATCTGTATTTACAGCTGCTCCCCATTGCTCGCATTACTGCCTGAGCTCTGCCTCCTTTTAGATCAGTGGTGGCATTAGGTTCTCACAGGAGCTTGAGTCCTACTGTGAACTGTGCATGCAAGGTTGTGCACTCTTTATGAAAATCAACCTGAAATCATCCCACACCACCCCTCCAACCCTGGTATGAGGAAACATTGTCTTCCATGAAACCAATGTGATTGTGCTGTCACTTTAGTCATACCTGACTCGTTGTGATCTGACTGTTTGTGAACTGTAGCCCATCAGGCTCCTCTGTCCATGGGATTCTCCAGGCAAGAATACTGGAGTGGGTTGCCACGCCCTTTTCCAGGAGGATCTTCCCTACTGAGGGATTGAACTCAAGTCTCTTATGTTTCATGCACTGGCAGGCAGGTTCTTTACCACTAGCACCACCTGGGAAGCTCCCATGAAACCCGACCTGGTGCTAAAAACGTTGGAGACTGCCGGAGTAAAGGCAGTCCCCACAGAACCGGACTATGTTGGCTCAATTATTCGCATGCTGAGTGACTTGGCAAATTCCTTAAACCTCTATGCCTCAGTTTCCTCACCTGTAAAATGGTAACAACAACAATCCCCCAAAGAATTGCTCTGAGGATGAAATGAGTTATAAGTTACTAAGCACTTAGAACAGTGCCTGGCAAATAAAAAGTCCTATATATGTGTTTGTTAAGAAAGTTTGTTGCATTCCTTAAGGCACAATTGCTTGGTAATGGGGTCATCTCTGGGATGATAAACCTGGCAGGGTTACTTCCTGCCAAGAAGTAAATCTAGCCTTCGGGGATGCAGCATTGGCAGATAACACAGAAAACAGTATCTTGCTCTCATCCCTCTTATCACATTTACACGACAAGACAAAAAACATGCACCAAATCCAATTTTATGTCGCCTCTTGGAATTCTGACTCCAATAATTTTCTAAAATGTTGAATTCTGTTTGCTACAGAATTTTTAAACAACAGCTGTTCATCCACCCCAGAGGTGACAGCGAGTCAGTGTTGGGGGTTGTTCGATGTGAACCCACATCTCTTGGCTCCCTCATAGGGATGTTAGGGGGTCTAATTAATTACTGTTTGCAAAATACTGAGAAATACTCTAGTGAAAGTTGCTATAGAAATGCAAGATGCCGTGTTATTATTCCATGTACTTGTAATTGTTTTCAAAGTTTACTTATTGGGTAGGGAAAGAGGGAGATTATATTTCTTCCTTGATGGCAGTGGATAAGATTTTGTCAATCGGCATTTATGAATGTTAAATCGCTTTATGGAGATGTTGCATCTCTCGAGCTACAGGAATCTCATAATGGGAGAAATACACAAAGCATTTCTTCTTTCACTTTCACACCCCCAACCCTTATTCAACTCCTATTTTCACAGTAAAACAAATGTGAAAGGAAACATTATAAGAAGCAACCATGTGTATCCAAACCTAAGAGGCCCAAATACATATTTCTACATAAAATTTCCTGTATAATCAGTTTTTTTCAATAGAACACTCCTCCCATTAATTTATGGTTAAGTTTGAGCAACATTAGATTGAAAAAAATAAAGCAGAAACAAATATAATCTCCAACAATTAATATTATATGTTGGATTTTTCATCCTGAAAAGAATAAAATATGTTAACTTGGGCTTGATTTTGTGGAAAAAAAAAGTGTGAAATGACTAATAGCAAGTTTTACATGTCAGGTAAAGCTTTCCATGGTTATACGTGCTTTTTTCTTTATTATCTATTTCCCTCTGTTTTATGGGGATATATCTATTTTATAGGTACAGTTGGCCACTGTTAGATGAAACTTATTCATTTACTTTAAGGAATCTGTTTCCTTACTCAAGTTTGAGATAATTACATCAATTCTGGCATGCTGAAAAAAGAAAATTCACTGGAAGTAAAATTTAGCCCTACACAGGGTAAGAACGTAAGATCTTGTCTGGGAGCTGTTCAAATGGCGATGAAACCTGAATCAGAAAAGAATCCTATTATTGCTGATATTAGCAGTTCCTCAGCCAAGTTTATCCATAGCTTTACAAAAATTGATTTGCAATCAGTTATATTTGCTTTTAAAACTCCCATAAAATTTCAGAGGCCAATTTTAGTCTGGAAAGTGGAGCAAATAATTACCTCTTTTTTATGAATAAAATGTAAAACTCATATCTGGAATAATGATAATTTTCTTATTATTCCACACTTTGAGCCCCAGTCAAACCACTGTCCTCCTAGATATTCTAGTGTTGGGATTTTTAAATTCCATTTGGGATTCTAACCAGTTTTCCCTACATCAGGTTCCTCTGTCCTTCACTATCTCCCAGAGTTTGCCCAAGTTCATGTCTACTGAGTCAGTGATGCTATCTAACCATCTAATCCTTTGCCACCCTCTTCTCCTTTTGCCTTCAATCTTTCCCAGCATCAGGGTTTGGTCTTTAATTGTCTCAACTTGCTCTCCTGCCCCAGGACCTTTGCAGATGCTGTTACTTCTGCCTGAAACATTCTTTTCTTCCTTACCTTTCACCTAATTACCATATCAGCCCTTAAAGCTCAGCTTTCCCCAGGCCAACAAAACCTCTGGTTACACACTGTCTTAACTCCCAGTACATTTCCTTCACAGCACTTAGCACAGTTTGTAGGTGTGTGTGTGTGTGTGTGTGTGTGTGTGTGTGTGTGTCTAAGCTTCACGACAGTAGGAACTGGTTCAGTCTTTTGGTCCTCACTCTATCCTCAGAGCTCAGGCTCCCCTGGAGCAAAGTAGGGGTTTACAATATTTTTGTTGAATGAATAAACGAATAACTCTGGGATAAATTTGAGATCTTTATCTAACAAAGCAAGAGCCAGAGGAGAAATCTATATACTCAAAAGCCTATTTTCCAATTGCCAGGCAGGTGTGCATTACCCGGGTAACAGCATCTCTACTATTGGTGAGTCCTTGGTATCAACCTGAGAAATGATGCAATTCTTTTCCCAGTGTAAGTTTAGCCCTTTATAATATAATTTCATTAAGTTATGGCAAGTGTCCAGGATGCCATAATGAAATGCAAATAAAAAATTTGAAAAGACCGTATGATTTCCAAATCAAGCAACAGAAAAATATAATACTATACAATCAAACAATGATGATTTTTTTTATCAATGAAATAGATAACAAAGAATCCACTGGTATAGTGTGTCCTTGAAACCCATAGCTCTGTGTTGTTGTTAGTTGCTAAGTCATGTCTGATTCTTTTTGACCCCATGGACTCTAGCTCTCCAGGCTCTTCCATGAATGGATTTTCCCCGGCAAGAATACTGGAGAGGATTGACATTTCCTCCTCTAGGGGATCTTCCTGACTCAGGGATCGAACCTGTTCCTTCTGCATTCACAGTCAGATTCTTTACCACTGAGCCACTGGGAAGCCCATAGCTCTGGGTAACATGAAATAAATGACTCTCTTTCGCCAGGCTCCTGCTGGCATCTCTAGCTTGTCTTGTCATCCACTGTTCACATCTTATATTCTAGCATAGCCTGTTCAGAGGTCCCAAACAAGTCCACACTGGGAACACATTGTTCCCTCTGCCTCAAATCATCTACACTTTTCCTTCCTCTTCTTTACCCTTCAATCTCCAGGATCCCCTGGGTGAACATCCTTTTTATCATTTTCTACCCAAGTAACACCTTAAAACATTTCCATATCCAGCTGAAGTTTCAGTTTCCCCTTTGCTATCTCAGTAACTGGCTCCATCTCCCCTGCGTTTTCTCAAGATGGACCTCTGGGAATCATCTTTACCTCTTCCTTCTCTCTCCAGAAGCAGTCATATATCATCCACTAGCTAATCTTGTCCCAAATCTGTCCCTTTTCTCCAATTCCATAGTCTTCACTGTTACCCCCATCATCTCTGCAGAGGTTTCCCCTTGGGTCTTCTCGCCTCCACCCCACCTCTCCATTCTTCCCTCCAAGGTCAGTGTGTCTTCTGAAAGTAAATTAGATGGTACTTGAAACTCTTATGTGGTTTCTGATTTCACCTAGAAAAATATTCAAATTCCCCTCCAGGACCTCCCAAGCCCTACGTGTGTTGGTTCTTGTCTTTCTCATTTTATTACGGTCACCATCTTGGGACCTTTCCATCTGGACATCCTCACATCAGGGGTCACAAACTTGACATGTCCTCAACTGAGCTCCCGATCCACTCCAACTGCCCATCTGTTCCTCCCTCAGCTTCCCACCTCTCAGGAAACAGCAGCTCCATCCCTCCAGTTGCTCAGGCCAGTGTTGGGCCCTTGTAAATACGTTTCTTATAAATGATTCAGGGAAAGGAGAGACTACGCATTGGTCAGTCTGCCAGTGATACTAAGTTGGCCCCCAAACAGATTCATCCTTGACTCCTATCTTCCTTCCTAAACCTCAACAGTCCCTAACAATTCCTGTGAGCCTTGCCTTCCATACATAGCCAGAATCCAACCACTTCTCATCACCCCTTCCCAACCACCCCAACCCAAGCCACATTCTCACTCACCTGAACTGTTGCAATGATCTCCTGAGTGGTTTTCCTACTTGTACTCTGGTCCCTGGGGTCTGTTCCCCACCCAACAACCAGATCATGACCTTCCTCTATTTGAAATTCTCCAATGGCTTCCAATGTGCTCAGAACAAAAGTCAAAGAAAGTCTTTTCAATCTGTCCCTGCAGCCTCCCTGTCCACTTCAACTCCAGGAACACTGGTCTAACCACTTTTCAGATGCACTGAGCACCTCCTTTTTCCTCCTTCCATGCAAGGCTATGGTCTAGATACCACTGTGGCTCTTCCCTTCACTTCTTCCCTTGGCATCCCCAGGTCAAACTGCAGCCCCTCTGCCCACCCTCCCTGGCCCCCTTCTTTGTTGAATTCTTCCTCATAGCACTTACTTCCATCTGACCTACATTTGGCTTTTTGATTTGTGTATGGACTATCTGTCTTCAGTACAACAAGGGCCCTTCACGAGGGTGAGGACTTGTGCTTGCTCTATCCACTCTGTCCACCTGGCATGGTGCCTGACACAAAGCAGTGCCTGACTCTGTCTGTGAAATAAATGCCAAGCGCTCTCCCAGGCAATGGGTGGTCGCTTCCATGCAGCACGTGCCTTGGTTTCTGATGTTTGCTATGATCCTGCAGAGATGATTGTGTATATGAGTGGAATGCCTGTGGCTTAATTATTGAGGATGAATGTTTCATTCTTGCCTTTTTGCTTTCTTCTGGAAAGGCCAAGCAGCTCTGAGCATGGAAGGAGAGCTGAGCAAAAGGGAACCCAGGCTTCCATGTCTGCAGTTCAGTAGGAGATGAAGACCAGTGAAGGTGATGTTTTGTGGTTAGACTCAGTGGTATACAAGAAAAGAGACACTGGCCCTGGAAGACACACATAGCTCACATGTCAAGGACAGAGAAGCTTGGCGTAGGCTCAGGAAGCCTCTGCCTGCAGGGAGGAGAAGGGATATGAAGTCTGCTCTAGAAATCAGGTTGGGGGACCCTGAGGCTGGAATCACCTCTACTTGGATGAGGAGTGTAGTAGATCCCTGGATGGAGATTCTGTTTCCTAAGTTGGATGGGGCTGGACACTGGGTTTATACTCTGCCTATAATTTTTTTACATGTATAAAGTTTTTATTTTTATAAATCTTAAAACTTTTTTTTTTTTTTTTACTGGATGTGGTAAAAATGGCCTGTGAACAGGCAGGGCTGTCATGAAGAAGGAGGTCCTGAGGTTTGTGTGTTTCCTCTGCCACAACCCAGGGAGTAGAAACTTCTGAGTCCAGCATATAAAAGCAGACACAGAGAGCTCCAGGACCCTAGAGAACCAGGCAGGTGGCACAATCATGGCATGGTTTTGGTGCCTGAGGGCACAAAGCTATCCTCCAGTCCTTGCCCACTTCCAACTGCTCTGCGTGCAGAGGGCCAGAGAGGTTTGGTGAGACAGCAGGCCGGCAGGGACTTTTTGTTTCAGAGGATGAATCTGTAGACTTGTCATTTCTAGAGGGCTGTCCAGCTCATTCTTCTGGATTGTCATAGGTAAGTGTATGGCCACGGAGTATTACAGCAGGTACTGGTTTGCAGCAGGGCTGTCAGCAAGGTTTGTGGGAATCCCGAAGTTGTTCGAATGGATACAGGGGCAACGAATATGAACAAAGTCCTCATAAAGCCACGTGAGGGAAGAAAAAATGGCTGGGGAACTTGAGGTGGGCAGGGTAAAGGGAAAACAGTCTCAGCTGGATTGGGAGAAAGGCAGGCCCTGGGCTATGAATTTCAAACCAGGACAAGAAGCAACATCAGGGCAGAAGCTTCCCTTGACATTAAGGGAACGTGCTGCCTGACCAGAAAGGATAAGGGAGGGATCTTTGGCATCACGGGACAGACTGCTGGACACTGTTAAGGGACGTGGGAGAGGGAAGATGAGAAGAAAGAAGCACACAGTACATACTAACAATTTCACACATGAGAGCACTTAAAAGTCCTGTACTCAGTACTCAGTAGGGGGTGGGGGCCGTGTGTTGGACTCTGTGGCCCCATGGACTGTAGCCCACCGAGGTCCTCTGGTGGATGATCCTGGGCCATCCCCTGTCTTTCCACAGCACAAGCTCTGACCCCAGATCAGAGACAAGCTGGGTGAAGCCATGAGGGAGTGGGTAGGGAATGGGGGCCATGTGTGGCTGGGAGCCCACCTACAGTAGAGATGCTGAAGGCATTTCTCATGGACTGGAAGAGGAGTGGGGGAGGGGGAGGTAACATGGCTGAACACCCTGAACATCATGTTACCTGATTCAGGAGCCTTCCTTCCTAGAGGGCTCTCCTGGCTCTGCCTTACAGGTGGGGAAACTGAGGCTCAGAGGGTAAAGTAACTTGCCTGAGATCACTCAGCTAGTAAGAGTACATATGTTTTTCAAACTCCAAACCTGTGTTCTTTCCTGTGAATCAGGCTGGGGCGCAGCAAGCAGATCAGCTGGGTTGGGGAAGGATGGAACCAAAGAAGCAGAACCTGGGGTTATTCTCAGGGAGGGAGTGGTGAGGGGACAACTTTGGTGTACTGGGGTGGGCTTTGCTTTCATGATCAGATGGACCCGTGTTCAAATCACCCCTGTGTCAGCTGCTGGAATCTAGCAGGTAAAGGGAGCAGCTGGAATAGCCCAACTCTCCTGCTGCTGCTCCCTTAGGCTGCCACCCCAAGAGGAGGCCCCCACAGATCCTCTAGCCTTTGGAGGCCTGAGTTTGCAGTCCCCCAGAAGAGGCTGACTCATTTACTGTGGCTCCCTGCCACCGGAGCTGCAGGACAGTGGCCCAGTGGCCCTGGTACCTCCTAGCTTGGTCTGACCGCTCAGCCTCCTCTGGGTGACAGACCGGGACAATCGCATCACGACTCTGATCCTGGTACCTGCAGAAGCCTCAGCCTCCCAGGTCTCCTCTCATCACCCAGCACACACCTGTACCACTTGATCATATGTGATCATATATTAATGTGTCACCCTCCCTCATTAGACTGTGAGCTCTTGCTGGGTTGGAATGTACCTGAGTTGTTTGTCCCCAGTGCCCATGACAGGACCTGGCTCAACGTAGGGGCTGCTCAGCAAGTATTTGCTGAATTCCCTTCTGAATCGAACAGGAAACCCTCCCATCCTTGCGTGGGGACGATCCCGGTGGAGACAGCATTCCCTGACCACCCAGTCTGTGAGCTGTGCTCACCCCAGGGGATGCAGCACTCCATGCAGAGCACGCATCAGCATCCGCCACATTTCAGCGTTGTTTTCCTTCTGATGCTTTCAATTGCTGGTTTTATTCCAGCCCATTCTCACTTTCTGTCTTGGAAAATCACAAGGAAACTCCACGCTGCTCCTGGAATTCTTGCCAACACGATTCAAACAGACTCGAGCACATGGCCTCGAGTTCCCGCACAAACAAAGACATTGCCACTTCCAGCTCTGTGGCCTCCCTCCCTCTGCCAGCCTGGGCCCCCTCCCCACCCCCGCCACCTTGCCCCGAAGAGAGGTGGTGGCCTGTGTGCCCAGCTGGCCCAGTTTTCACCCACATGGTGCCCCATGGTGGGTACACTCAGGGTTGGAAGGTGCAGGCTGTGAAATAAACATGGACGTGAGTTGCCCGGTGGGAATATCCCCATCAATCACAATGTGTCCTGATTCCACATCCTGATTCCCACTCGTGCCCCCTGAGGCCTCTTTCTAGCTTCTCATTCACCGTGTGGCTTGGAACAAATAACCTACTCTCTTCGTGTCTCTATTTCCTCATCTGGAAAATGGAGATGTCATAGCACAAGATGGTTATGAAGACCGAATGAGATATGGCTAGCATGATGGTAGGATGGTGCCCAAAAATTACTTTACTTGACCAAAAGGAAAGCATGGAAATGTAATGGATATTTATAATGCAATGGGGTCACGCATCACTGTAAATATAAAATAAACTGTCGATTCAAAAAATATATAACATTTATTTATTTTTGATATAACATTAATGCATGTTTATTGATAAAAATGGGAAATACTGAAAAGCATAAAGAAATAAAATTTGTCAACTTTTAACCCAGGGAGAATCACTATTGATGTTTGCTTTCTATCTTATAGTCTTTAAAATGTATGCATATTTATGGTTTATATACTTTACAACAATACTGTATGTTTTATATTGTAAGCTGCTTTTTACCCCCATTTATGTAGATCCTATTCTTCATATTCTTAAATGTTAAGTACATGATTTTAAATGATTATTATTCCATTTTTTCATTTTTTAAATAAAACTATAGGGAATGTCCTCATACTCTCCTCCTCACAAAGAGATCTGGTGACATCACTCACTGTGCTGGGTGGGCAGTGAGCTTTCAGGAACTGTTGGCTGAGATGCCTGTATCCGCATCAGCACGTGTTCTCTGAACTCAGGCCTTCATAAGGAACTATCTTCCTCAGTCCTAAGCCCCGTGACTGTGCAATCAATCACCCTCGTGCTTGGACCTTTCCAGGTGCACAGTTGGAAAACAAAGTTGGATGAAGTCTCCAGAGTTAAGGAATGACACGAGAGGCTGGGCTAGAATGTGGACCGGATGCATTCCTGGCCTAGGCATGGCTCTCTCCTGTCCTTCCATTAAATTGGGAAAGAATAATTTCAATGCTGGGCTTCTGAGAACATATTTCAGAGGGAAACACATTGCCTACTCAGTTGGAAATTACAAGATGAAGCAGGAAAAGTGTAGTGTTGATATCACCCCTCTGCACCTCTGAGCTGAATGACCTGGGACAGGGGACTCAACTTCTCTAATGCCTACATCCTCATCTGTGAATTGGGTTGAAAACTGCACCTACATCAAGGGAGTCAGAGGGATTTGGCGTGGTCTTTTGTGTCAGGGGCTTAGAAAGTGGCTGAGGGGAACTTAAAATTGAATTCTGTTCCTAAGAGTAGCTGCCTAAACTAGTGATATGGCTGCCTTAACCAGTGATGCAACTGCCTTAACTAGAAATGCTACTGCTTTAATCAGTGATACAGCTACCTTAACCAGTGATGCTGATACCTTAACCAGTGATGCTCTCATCTTGACATTCCAGAATTCTCCTACGTGAAGGGTGATGGCATCCCCAGGGGAAGGCAGAGCTGTTTTGGAACTAACTCCATTTCATGCCCTCAGATGAAAGGGACACCAAACTGAAGGCCCCTGGGTCTGGAGGACCTAGTCCAGAACTTATCAGAGGATGAAACTTCTGTGCTTGGACTCAAAGTGGTTTGATGGGCTTGGACCTTGGAGTGACTCAATTTGAAGAGTTTCTGCCCTCACTCCCTGTGGAGCCTCATGCAAGACCCTTAACTTTTCCAAGCTTCAGTTTCTTTGTCTGGAAAATGGGCATAACAATATTTCTCCAGGAGGTATCTTTGTGAGACATCACATAGAGATGGAGTAGTTATGGAATGAATCCCACAGTAGTTATGGAATGAATCCTGAACACTCGTGATGCATTTCTAGAATAATCATAGTTTTTCTAAAAAGCAGATCTCAATTAAGTATCCCTGGTTCCCAACCTCCTCGCTGGTTTAAGACAAGTTCTCATGAGGAGGGTAAGCCCTGTAAGGGGCTTATTCCAGTGCCTGGCACAGAGGAAGTGCTCAGAAAACATAGACCAGCCATTCCCTTTTTCTAAGGGATCTTTCTGACCCAGGGGTCGAACCCGGGTCTCCAGCATTGCAGGCAGATTCTTTACTGTCTGAGCCACCAGGGAAGCCCATGGAGTTGACAGGTGGATTTCTCCCTCGTGCGTGAGACCTTAGACAATTCTGCTCTCTGTGGACCCAGTTTATTCTGAGGGTCCTGAGCCCAAAGTTCTTTGTTTTATGCCAAGGGGTATGTTGGGCGAACCCTGCTTTCCCCAAAGTCAGAGAAATTGGAGTTCTAATGACTGCTGCACGCATAAGCAAGAAATGAAATGACAAAGTGATACGAAAGTTACAGTGCTCCGAATACCCATCTTCTCCAGGCATCCTGAGTTTTTCCTTTTTAGAGCAAAACCCTGCAATATTAATAAACGACAGAGAGAAGGCTAGAAAAATGACTCTTTCCCTTTGACATGGTGAAGATCACAGGGACTAGAGGGACCTTTAATCTTTATTAATGTGTCACAAGGGAGCCTCTCCCGCAAGCTGTGGGAAGCAGACATCCAAAGAGTTTGCATCACTCACAGTCCTCAGCATCCCTGGGTGCTTTAGATGACTGTCTGATACTGTTCAGAGTCTAGCAGGGCCACGTCACGGGGACCTGCTGTGTCCTGGGCAAGAACAAGGCGGCTCTAACCCAGCTCCCATCTGTGGGGGGCTGGAAGACAGGAGAAATTCAGGACATGGGTCTTGGTCACATGGGCCTGCTTCTAACCAATGCCCCGAAGAGGCTCAGAAGGAACCAGGCTGTCACTTGCAGGGGCAAGCACAGAACATGCCCAGAAGGGGTCACACCTGAGTTAAGTATGGAGCATACCCTCGTCTCCACCCACAGCTCTGCTCCTCGCTGCCTGACTAAAAGCTCCTTCCCACGCCTCCTTCCCTATGGCTGGGCATGGCATGAGGGTGGCCAAAAAAATAACTTGATATCACATGGACCTCATTCTACTGACTTAGTGAGCCTGGAATTGCAAGGTAGTTTCAGGAGAGCATACATTTGCAAGCTCCGTCACTTCCATGCTCAGTTGTGTCCAACTCTTTGTGACCCTGTGGACTGTAGCCCACAAAACTCCTCTGCCCATGGGATTTTTCAGGCAAGAATAGTGGAATGAGTTGCCATGCCCTCCTCCAGGCGATCTTGAAAAGGTTTACAATAAGGACTCAAGAGCCAGGAATGTGGCAAGGTCACTTCTCTCCCCCTAATCCCCCTACACACATACTGAGAAATGGAGAGGTATATTTTGACATTCATTCATTTTAAATGCTTATTAATTACCCACTCAGCACTCGACACTGTTTTGGGCACTGGGGATCCAGCAATGGACAGGATCGCCAAGGTTCTTTTTGCCCTAGAACTTAAACTCATTCCAGTGTTCTAGAGGGAGAGTCTCTCCAGGAGCCAGAACTTCACAGGGTTAATCTCATGAAAGCCACATTACCATGCAAAAGAGGTGGAGGCCACCTGAACCCCCACTTTCTGAGCAAAGGTTCTAAGTTCAGGGAGGTCAGCCTGTTCAAGCTTGTAGACCTGGAATCTGATTCTAGATTCCAGACACCTTTTCTTTCTACTCGTTGCTCAAAGCCGACTAAGAAAGCTGAGCTGAGAGGGACGATGCCATCCGGGAGGCAGAACGCGGCTGAAGTGTGCTCAAATAAGGCATCCCCTAATTCGATTATGTTTGCAAGACTGCAATGTAATAAAACAGAGTTCTCTCATAAGCATCAACTCCTCATGTGTACAGAACAAGAAAGCAAAATTAAGATCAGAATTTCCAGGGAGAAAAGCATGTGTTGGAGGTTGAAATGTACAGAGAAAAGACCCAGAAGAAATAGATTCCTGATTATACCTCTCAGCTCTGATGAGAGGATGCAGGTGACTTGAGAGGCTGGCACCCCATGAAAAGCCAGGCTGGTGCCCGGAGGGAAGTCCCCCTGGAAGCACACCAGGATGGAACAGAGGGGCTGATGGGGAGAAAATTGTTAAAAGGCAGGAGAGTGGGTGGAGGCAAGCAATAATGGGGATCTGGGTGACCTGCTGGATTTATTTCAAACACCTCCTTGACTCAGTCTAAGCCGCCTCCAGCTTGTTCTGCAAGTGTCCACCTTCACAGGTAGGCAGAGTGGTTTTTCTAGCAACAGTAGAGAGGGGTAATGAGCATGTGGCTCCTGGAGCTAAGTTGCCTAGTTCGGAAGCCCAGTGTGTCCCTTCCGATGATGTGTGACCCTGGACAGACTACTTGCCCACTCTGGACTCTCATTTCCTCATCTCTAAGTGAGGGCTGAAATAGTGCCAGACTCATGGTTGTCATGAAGGCTGAATGAACCACGAAACACTTAGAACAGTGCCTGGCATGCAGGAGATGCTCGATTAACGTGAGGAGCTCTCATTGCTTTAAATCTGTGTATAGTAGACCCTTTCCAGAGACCTTGGGTGGAAGTTCTTGGTTGTCCTCAGAGAAAACCCTGGCATTTGAGGGATTTTGCAATCTGGCCTTTGCTGGCCCATGTAGTTCTCTGTATCACATCCTCGCTGTCCATCCCTGCTTTCCTACTGGACTCAATGACCAATAGCTCCTGCCAACACCTTGCTTTTTCACTCTTTGGGTTTTACTGGTACTTCTTCCTCTGCAAGGATCCCTTAACCCTGGCCATATACAATACAGAATGAGTTTTAAGACGCAGCATCCTCTGGAGAAGGGCATGGCAACCCACTTCAGTATTCTTGCCTGGAGAATTCCATGGACAGAGGAGCCTGGTGTGCTATAGTCCATGGGGTGGCAAAGAGTCAGACATGACTGAGCAACTAATATTAACACTCCACCTTGGAGAGAACTTTCTGAACCTTTCGCCCACCCTGAAATTCACTGCTGTCTCTATTGTGCCTGTACTAAGCCCTCCCAAGGTTCTGGCCTGTCCCCCCATGATTGCATTCACATGACCGCACCCACCACTCAACAGTTAGGGCCCAGGCTCTGCTGATTCTGAACTCCTTGTTCTGCCTAGCGCTTAGCACCATGCTTTAGTCAGCGGCTGCTGAATGGATTTAGCCATTAAAAGAGGAGAGGGTGAGGGCCAGAAGGGCCTCCGTGACCTGCTATTATTATAAAGTAGGCACATGTTTAGTGACGGGGAAATGTTGAGTCCGCACAGAACCTTGAAAAGCTGTTCAGATTATTTCCCTGGTTGAAACCCTTTGAGACGAATGAGCTGGGGAAGGGAGGGAGGCCTGCCTTTGCCTGCACATCGCCTCTGGAACCCAGAGGAATAAAGCGAGGGTTCGTGTTTCTCCTTCGAGAAATTAGGTCACTGGGTGTTGTTAAGTGTGCCTTACAGAGCTATGCTAATCAGTTCTCCTCTGGCCTAAATATCTGGTAATTATCTTGGTTTTTTGCTTTGCCAGACTCGGCTTCCTAAAACAGTTCATCCACGCTGTTACTTCTCAAGAACTTCAAGGAGGAAACTGGGTTGTACCACCAAACAGCCAGTGCCCCAGCTCCTGCCTGGTGCCGGGGGTCTGTTCTAAGTAGCCCTGGGGCTCTTCTGATCTCTGCACAATCTAGGAGGCAGGTGATATCATTATCTCCAGTTTACAGGCGGGGCACCTAGGCTCACTGATTCGGGGCCATTGGCACCTCTGCGTGGCTCTCAGACCACCCCCTCCTTCCCCATCCTTGTTTCCCAGGCCCCACCCTGACTCCTTGTCCTGGTCAGGCAGGGCACGTGGCTTCTTCCCAGGCACAAGACCCGGCTCCAGGGTTATGGTGATCCAGGTTCCTGCCTCCCTATGCTCTTGCCCGCCCCCCACCCCTGCCCCCATGCCTGCCTGTTTCCGGTCTGTACCCCCGATGCAGCCTCCAAGACGTTGTCTAGACTCTGCGTGAAAATTTTCTCTATACTCCCCTTGCCCTTGGGGTCCAAATCACCTGCTTTAATGTTCGGTGGCCCACGGGTGGTCTGCATAAGCGTGCACGTGTGCTTGTTTGTAGGATCACTTTCTTTTCATATGAGTTTATAAAGTATAAGAATGTAGGGGTCAAATTTCTCTCTGCCTCTTAGCCTCAACAGAACATAGATCTAACAGAACATTAATCTTACTCCTTATGGATCTCATTCATTAAAAATAAAACAAGGGACTTCTCTGGTGGTCCAGTGGTTCAGAATCCACCTTCCAATTTCTAGTGCAGGGTATATGGGTTTGATCCTTGCTTAGGGAACTAAGATCCCACTTGCCAGAGGGCAGCTAAGCCCTTGAATCACAACTACTGAGCCCTCAAGCCACAGCTAGAGAAATCTGCGTGCCTCAGTGAAAGATCCCTCATGCTGCAACTAAGATCCAACACAGCCAAATAAATAAATACTAAAAAAATCAACAGCAAACATTTATTAAACACCTACTATATACCAGACACCACAACCAGCATTGTTGGGCTGGGCTAGACTCTAATTGACTATTGATGAATGAGCAAATGTGAAAAGAGAATTAAGAAAAATCTAATATATTAGTGCCAATGCATTTGTTGCAACCCATACCTTCACAATCCCAAATTTTACCTAACACACCAAAGGATACAGTCAGTCAGTCACAAATAAAATTAAATATGAAATAGAAATATAGATTATACAGCTTAGCATTTTCTGATTAGTTGGCTTGTTAGGAGGGATCTATTCTTAAGCTTGTATCTTTATAACGGGACAGTCTTGCTGGGCTATGAGGCAAAGAATAATTATCACACTAGCCATATAACTGAACTTTTAAAATAGGCTTTACATACAATGTGTTTAATGTCCAGAACACTCTCCCAAGGCAGGTCTTCTGCTACCCATCACTCTGAAAGGGGAATTGAGGCTCGCGTGAGTTTACACCATTTGCCCAAGCGGCAGGGAAGCCAGATGGCAGGCTAGGCCCCAAATCTATATTCTTTATTGGTTTCTATCGCTCAACTTCTGAAGTTCTAAAATTATAGGGCTAGAGAGATATTTTGACCTTGTAGTCATACATTTTCTGTAAGGCCAGAAATAAATAAGTGAAAATTAATCTGACAA